>NC_039359.1:164532462-165132462 GCF_003573695.1 Papaver somniferum | reverse complement strand
GTTCTATATGTCCTCTTAAGGTTTTCATTCCTTGTTGGAAATGTTTTTCTAAACATTTGTTAATATATACCTCTTGGCATGTTACTGTAAGAAGATTCTCAATAAGGGCCTTATTCCTTATCTGTGAGTGTTCCAGCGAATGAGTAAGATTTTCACACTCTATAGTATGTTGATGAATTTCATTGCATAAAGCCAATTTTTGTTCCTCATAATCTATCAGATTATTTTGAATACTAAGTTTTTCTCGTTTTCCTTCACATATTCTTACATTCAATTGAACAATAAGTTCCAGGACATCATCTAGACTATCAATGGATTTTCCCTTTTCTGATTTTTTTTTAATATGTTTGAAAATTCTTTTAATCATTTTAGCAAATTCAGAACTCGATCTAACGAGTGAATCGAATCCCTTTTCAGAAGACCTTTCACCATGAATTGGAGATAAGTCCAAACCATGTTTCTTGAGTTTCGAACTCACCCCTTTTTGATCAGGAATCTGACTCGTAATCAAATTATTAGTCATAGACTTTTTCTTTGATTTTCGAAAAGACTTTCAAGACCAATTTCCATTGGTTTTCCTTGAGATCTTATACTCATTATCTTGACTTACGTTAACTGTATCATCATTTGGATTCATTATTATAGGTTGGATCGCACCAAATACAGATTGTTAGATCTTTTCGTGTTTGCCTGCTCTGATACCAATTGAAAAGGCGAGGGTACCCAAATATACCTCAAGCTAAAACTTTTCCTACCTATAAGTCATTTCTCCGAAAGTGATTGTATATGGACTGAGTCGAGACAATACAACTAATCGGTTCACACTTCGTGTGATCGTCTATGGATACGAGATCGAGACAATACAACAACGAAGTATGTTTACTTGATATAAAGGTTCGGAATTAAACAAACACAATAAGATTGCTAATCAAGTAAATATGAATTAACGTTTTTGTAATTTACTTTAGTTATAATAAAATAATTATAATGCGGAAAATAAAAGTAAATGACACAACAAGATTTTGTTAACGAGGAAACTTGCAAGTGCAGAAAAACCCCTGGACCTAGTCCATAATTGAATAGTCTCATGATTAAGCCGCTACACAAAATTACACTAACTTCGTATAGTTGAGACCAAGTAACTAACCCTATAGTTCACCTAGTTCCGTCTGTATTCCCACGCCTCCAACTTATGAATAAGTCACGTACTTGGAACAATCCCTTTGGTTCCTATTCCAAACAGTAAAGGAACAAGAAATCTGTTTGGTATCAACTCTATTCAACCAAGTGATATGAGTCAGACAAAGGCTCTTCCGTTTATCTCAACATAAACTCCTTCGTCGGGTCTAGATATATCTTATGTTTAATCACCCGAAGGTAATCAATTAAGATTAAGCCAACAACACCTTTAATCCGAAGAACCGTGTTGATGCCGATCTACTCAATTAATCAATCCAATCTACCACAAGGATAAACCGATTATTAATTGGATCCTCTTTTACCCAAACAAGTACTGTGCACACCAAAGATTATAAAATCCAAGTCAGATCTTCAATATCTTCTTTGTCTTCAAATATTCTTAAATCTTCAATAAAAACCTGCACACAATCAGTTGAATCTCTTGTGATCAATCACGCACAGAACGGAGTCTGTTAACAATGGATTATCGCAAGATCGTCTTTAGAACTAACAACAGTCTAAAGATCCCTGTCGAAACTCTGAACTAGTTTGAGTGAATCTTATATCAGAAGAGAAGATTCTCAAGAATAAACAAACTAGGTGCAATCATATTTCAACCACCATTAGTTAATAAAATCAATCGAAAACAAAGATAAACCGCAATTATCTAGTTTCCCACCAGGGGGTCGTGCTGGAGCTTCTCAATCCCAAAGAAGACTTTAAAACGAGCGGTCGTAAGAGATTTCACCTAATTAGATTACTCTCCTCTCCGATAGGCGGCTACACCAGTAACAAAGACAAAAGAGGAAGTATGTTGTTACGAAGGATTAGTTTGCTAGGAAGTCAAACTTCGTGTATTTATAGACAAGGAATTTTAGACACCAAGGAATTTCCAAAACCGAAAATATTCTCAAGATATTCATAAAAGCACAGATGCAGTTTTCATAATTCCTGAAAATGCTCTGTCTAAAAATAACGATCGAAATCTCTCGGAAAATCTAATTAGTAAATGCGCATTACTAATTCTGTAATTTCCCTACAAATTGAAATTAATAACCTTAATTAAAAGATTTTTAACTTTCTTATATTTCGATCCTGGGATTCTCTTACCTTAGCCGTTAAGGAATATCTTTGAACAATTATAGAAATAAACACTCACAACATGTGTTCAAATAATGTCGACATCTTTACTTTGTAAGTTCTCTTTCACACTTACAACCTTGAAACCGATTTGCCACACTTCCAAAAAAGTTTAGAATTGGTTCATCCGACTTTCAAGAACTATGTGATTGATCAAACCAACATTCAATCACAATCATGGGTTTAACGGTTCTACCAAAACAAGTTTCGGTTCTACCTCCATGTGAGTACTACGCATAGTTACACTAGCTTCCCAAAGATTCGTTTGACTAGGTATTAGGATCGGTTCCCCACATATATATGGTATCGAACTTATATGTGTTGCACATGTCCATAGGATTGGTTCCCCTTTCTGCTATAAACCTTGCTGCACCCCATACAAGGATCGGTTCCCCTTGAAGTACTGCACCCCTTACAAGGATCGGTTCCCTTTCCCTTACTAGGATCGATTCCATTTCCCTTACAAGGATCGGTTCCCTTTCCCTTACTAGGACCGGTTCCCTTTCCCCAAGGCAGACATAATACGATCATACCACAGGTGATTACTTAAGATTGGTTTTATTGATAAAAGTTATACCAATACAAAAGTCAGGACTTTGTGGATAGTTATACCAAGAACACAACAAGTTATGAGCGGTTATACTCTATAACACATATTGGTTGTTCATTGTAGATATGCAATGAATAACAAAACCAATAACTCCTGGAAATTTTCTTTTCGGTTCACAAACAAGTTTATGAATTTACTTCCTTAGAACACATATAAACATTGTTCCCTAGGATGAAATCCTCACCTCATACCCATACATAATCACAATAGCATTCAAATGATTATGGCGATGTCTTATCTACAAATTTTAATGGTTAAGCAATAAACCTCGTGTTGTATTCCTTAATACTATGTCTATCTAGAGTTCATATATGCTTCGCAGTTATGTTTTCAATATGCACGACTTGAAAGATACATTAGGGAATGAAACAGTTCAAGTCAAATATCACTAACCTCAAGTGGAAGGATGATTGTTGTCTTTGTAGCTCCTTGCTTCTTCACATCTTCAAGACTTCGCAATACTTGTAATGTCTCATATCCTAATGCTTTCAAGCTAACCTATACGAAGTTTAACTCTAGTACATAATCAAGTGACTGTTAACATGAGTTTTGATTTATTAAATATGACAACCAAACTTGACATACCAACGCTTGGTGGGTTCAACCGAGAAATGCTCTAACACTCTGTATTGATTCCTTGACAATCCTCAACCTTTTGAGCTTCCTCCTTATTGGCCTTTGAGACACTGCGAGTTACTGGAGGCATGCTCGGTTATAAATATATAAAAGGATTCCTCAGGGTTTTGAATACAGACAAGAGAAAGTTTCTCCCTTTAAAAGAGACAACTTTCGGACCAAAAGACCTCTGGAAAAACCGAAAATATAAGGAATATATTTTGTTTCCTTAGTCCGAAATACTCAAGTTGGAGGGATTGTTAAAAATCCAAAAATTCCAAATAACACCTAATTTTGGAAAATTTAACATGAACATTTTTGATATACAACTACACAAACAATTGTGCTCCTGTTTTATTGTGCCTTTCCCATCCAAGATTATGAGCATGAAAGGATGAGAAAGCACAACATATGATACAACTAAGTTGCATCGGAGTAATCTTTTTCCATCTTACAGTGAATATCAGAAACATAGTTCATGTTTCTTTTAGGGAACTTCTACCCAAAATATGTTTTCCCAAGACGATGATCTTTTCTAACTCTAGAGATATGATCATGTGGAGAAAATGTACTAATGTGAGAATTCTCGGAGACAACTAGATCTCTCTTAATTCTTTCAATGATATTTTCATAAGATTTTCTCATTCTAAGGACTTCCTTATTATTCACATTAGTGTGATCATTTGAAAAAACTATCGGAAAATCCTGATTGTTTCTTTTGGCAGAGATTCCCTCTTTCCCTTCATTCTGAAGTCGTTCCTTATCAAAACCAGATATGTTTCCATATGGGTGCGGAGGAACCCTTTTCCAGAAGCGATTATCAACTCTTTCCTCTAACTACTTTGAGCTGATCTTATCGGGATGTAGTATAATCTGTCTTTCTACTAAGGAATGATCTTTCAGTTTTTTAAGACAAGAAACTTCCTTCAAAAATTTTACCACCGTATGTTGAAGAAGAATAAGTTTCCTGTCAAGTGACTGAAAATTGTATTCCTTAGAATCACCACGGAATCGGTTCAAAGTTTCCTCTGGACAAGATTTCGTTGATCATCAGTAGATCTAGAAGCTGGTTTCTCATCCTCTTCTAACTTGATGTAGTTAGGAAAACGACCATCATCTTGATCTGTTTCAGATGTGATTAAACCGGTTTTATCACAATCTGTAAAAGTCGAGCCGGGACTTTTAGTTTCCTCATCAGAAAAAATCACAATAACATCATTAGTCAGAATCATAAGATGTGTCTCTTTATCTGTAAGAGATTTATCAAGAGCTTCTAGTTTGACAGCGAGATCCATTTTCTCTTTGGCTAGACAGTTCAGTTTAATGTCTTTTTCTATGATCTCCTGCTTAAGAATATTTGACTCTGTCTTTAAAATAAACACTTTAGAAGAAAGAGATTGTATAGGCTTTAGGAGTTTTACCAACTCTTTATCAGCATCTTCTTTTTCAGAAAAGGACATAAATGTTTTCGTAACTCCTAGATCATGAGTCAACGAAGTATTAACATCTTCAACTTTTGGGCATTCAAAATCTTGCATAACGTTAACTGAATTGAATATTAGATTTAATTCTTATAGGTTGGATCACACCAAACACAGATTGTTAGATCATTTCGTGTTTTCTTGCTCTGACACCAATTGAAAAGGCGAGGGTACCCAAATATACCTCAAGCTAAAACTTTTCCTAGATATAAGTCCTTTCTCCGAAAGTGATTGTCTATGTACTGAGTCGAGACAATACAACTAATCGGTTCACACTTCGTGTGATCGTCTATGGATACGAGATCGAGACAACACAACAACGAAGTATGTTTACTTTATACAAAGGCTCGGACATAACCAAACACAATAGGATTGCTTATCAAGTAAATAGGAATTAACGTTTGTGTAATTTACTTTAATTATAATAAAACAATTATAATGCGGAAATTAAAAGTAAATGACACAACAAGATTTTTTTAACGAGGAAACCGCAAATGCAGAAAAACCCCGGGTTCTAGTCCAGAATTGAATACTCTCATGATTAAGCCGCTACACAAAATTACACTAACTTCGTATATAGTTGAGACCAAGTAACTAACCTTATAGTTCACCTCGTTCCTTCTGTATTCCCACGCCTCCAACTTATAAATAAGTCACGTACTTGGAACAATTCCATTGGTTCGTATTCCAAACAGTAAAGGAACAATAAATCTGTTTGGTATCAACTATATTCAACCAAGTGATATGAGTCGGACAAAGGCTCTTCCGTTTATCTCAATATAAACTCCTTCGTCAGGTCCTTAGATCTATCTTATATTAAATCACCCAAAGGTAATCGATTAAGATTAAGCCAACAACACCTTTAATCCGAAGAATCGTGTTGATGCCAATCTACTCAATTAATCAATCCAATCTACCACAAGGATAAACGGATTATTAATTGGATCCTCTTTTACCGAAACAAGTATTGTGCACGCCAAAGATTATAAAACCCAAGTCAGATCTTCAATATCTTCTTTGTCTTCAAATCTTCTTAAATCTTCAATAAAAACCTGCACACAATCACTTGAATCTCTTGTGATTAATCACGCACAGAACGGAGTCTGTTAATAATGGATTATTACAAGATCGTCTTTAGAACTAACAACAATCTACAGATCCCTGTCGAAACTGTGAACTAGTTTCAGTGAATCTTATATCAGAAGAGAAGATTCTCAAGAATAAACAAACTAGGCGCAATCAGATTGCAACCACCGTTAGTCAATCAAATCAATCGAAAACAAAAGATAAACCGCAATTATCTAGTTTCCCACCAACGGGTCGCGCTAGAGCTTCTAAATCCCAAAGAAGACTTTAAACTGAGCGGCCGTAAGAGATTTCTCCTAATTAGGTTACTCTCCTCTCTGAATAGGCGGCTACACCAGTAACAACAACAAAAGAGTAAATCTGTTGTTACAAAGGATTAGTTTGCTAGAAAGGCAAACTTCGAGTATTTATAGACAAGGAAGTTTGGACACCAAGGAATTTCAAAAACCGAAAATATTCTCAAGATACTCATTAAAGAAAAAATTCGCTTTCCATAATTCCTGGAAATGCTCTGTCCAAAAATAATGATCAAAATCTCTCGGAAAATCTAATTAGTAAATGCACATTACTAATTCTGTAGTTTCCCTACGAAATTAAATTAATAACCTTAATTAAAATATTCTTAACTTACTTATGTTTCGATCCTGGGATTCTCTTCCCTTAGCCGCTAAGGAATATCTTTGAACAATTAAAGAAATAAACATTCATAGCACGTGTTCAAAGTTTGTCGACATCTTAACTTTGTAAGTTCTATTTCACACTTACAACCTTGAAACCGATTTGCCACACTTCCAAACAAGTTTAGAATTGGTTCATCTGACTTTCAAGAACTATATGATTGATCAAGCAAACATTCAATCACAATCATGGGGATACGGTTCTACGAAAACAAGTTTCGGTTCTACCTCCATGTGAGTACTGTGCATAGTCACACTAGCTTTCCGAAAATTCGGTTGATTAGGTACTAGGATCGGTTCCCCACATATATATGGTATCTAAATTATATGTGTTGTACATGTCCATAGGATCAGTTCCCCTTTGCCTAAAAACGTGTTGCACATGTCCATAGGATCTTTTCCCCTTTCTCCTATAAACCTTGTTGCACCCCATACAAGGATCGGTTCCCTTTGATGTACTGCACCCGTTACAAGGATCAGTTCTCCTTTCCTTTTAAATGGTCAGACATACAAAATCCGATCATAACACAGGTAATTACTTAAGATATTGGTTTTACTAATAAAAGTTATACCAATACATAAGCCAAGCCTTTGTGAATAGTTCTACCAAGAACGCACAAGTTGTGAGCGGTTATACTCTATCACACATATTGGTTGTTCATAAGATATGCAATGAATAAAAAAACCAATAACACCTAGCAATTTTCTTTTCGGTCCACAAACAAGTTTATGAACTTACTTCCTTAGAACACATGTAAACATTGTTCCCTAGGATGAAATCCTCACCTCATACCCATACATAATCACAATAGCATTCAAATGATTATGGCGATGTCTTATCTACAAAGTTTAATGGTTAAGCAATAAACCTCGTATTGTATTCCTTAATACTATGTCGATCTATAGTTCAAATATGCTTCGCAGTTATGTTTTCAATATGCACGACTTGAAAGATACGTTAGGGAATGAAACAGTCAAGTCAAATATCACTAACCTCAAGTGGAAGGATGATTGTTGTCGTTGTAGCTCCTTGCTTCTTCACATATTCAATACTTCGCAATACTTGTAATGTATCATATCCTAATACTTTCAAGCTAACCTATACGAAGTTGACTCTAGTACATAATCAAGCGACTCTTAACATGAGTTTTGATTCACTAAAATATGACAACCAAACTTGACATACCAACGCTTGGTGGGTTCAACCGAGCAATGCTCTAACAATGTGTGTTCAATTTGGACTAGGTCCCGAGGTTTTTCTGCATTTACGGTTTCCTCGTTAACAAAATTATGGTGTCTGTGTTATTTCCTTTCCGCATTATATTTTGTTATATAATAGAAATATCACAGGTTATGCGTTTGAATCAGTCAATTGGGAATCCGACCTTTGGTTGTTGATTGAAATTGATTGATACTTGAACATTGGTCTTTGGTACCGTTAACGTGTTTTATCTTGTATTCAATTAGATTCGCATAATTCTATTTGCTTGAGTATGAATTGAATCGAGAAAGAGAGATATTACTCTTTGATGTACTATTATCTAGATTGAGTCTGACTGTTTAGTTGATTATGTATAAAGTATATTGGAGTTTTTCCACACAGATTGTTAAGCGAAATATTGGGTGTGGTTTTTAGACCCCCGCTTTTTCATCTTGGTTTCCTTAATTGGCTTTTCCCATAAAATGACAATTTTACCCTTCACACAATTTAGATGATTTCTTCTTTGTCTGGTAACCCAATAACACGTTCTAGTAGTTCATTCTGAGTAATTTTTCAACATCAATCCAATGGTACTAGTTCCATCACCAGATTATTGTTTGATAACTTTTTATTAATTAGTATTTATATTTAATTAATCAAGTCATTAGCGGCTAAATCGTCTCTTGACCAGTCAAATGGCGTTGACGAGCTTATGGGTCTCTACAAAGTCATCTAAACTACTAAAGCTACGTAAACACGCTTCACATGTAAATTTTTCACTGAATACAACTTAAATAAAGTAGTGAAAAATGAGAGTCTAAGAAGTACACCACCAACTTTTTCGCTCGACAACCTGCATGGAAAAAACATGATACAATTGAAACTAGATTTAAATTAAAGATCCTTGAATATATTATATATATATATATATATAGATAAATAGATTTTTTCTCTTTCTCTTCCACAATCAGTGTGTGTAGACACAAAGTCCGTGAACCTGATTGTGTAAAATAGTTCTTGGACGATA
Source organism: Papaver somniferum (assembly GCF_003573695.1). NCBI lineage: Eukaryota > Viridiplantae > Streptophyta > Magnoliopsida > Ranunculales > Papaveraceae > Papaver > Papaver somniferum. The sequence continues at coordinate 165,123,446 of NC_039359.1, read as the reverse complement.
TCAAAAATCAATAGCCAAGATCAAACTAGTCGTATCCAAATCAAGAGGAACCGAATTCTAACAAGTATGAAACTTCTGATCTATCTTTCAAGATAAAATTCAACAAGAGCAAATCTTGATTTTGGTCTCAATTAATAAGGACTTAAACTACCTAGATTGATCAGTTGTTACTTGTGCTATTCCTATTATAAAGATAAAAACATATAATGCGAAAAAGGAATAGGAAAAACACAAGACACAAGAATTTTTTTTAACGATGAAAACTACACTTACAAAAAAACCACGGAACCTCGTACAACTTCGAACACCAAACTATATTAAGCCGCTATATACAGTAGCCTAATATCAGACTTCGGACTGGAATGTATTTGAGTCCGAATTAACCCTCCAAACAATTTTGTTGTAGTCGTGCTCTTATTTCCCTTGAACCTTGCAAGGCTCTGCACAATGATTCCCTTAGCTGACGTCATTTACAGCTTAAGAGTTGCTTCAACCTAAGTGAAAACTTTCAGTACCAATCTACCTCTAACAGATAAGCATATTTGATTTCCCTTTTGATCTAGGTTTTGAAAATTGTTTACAATAAACAAAGTCCAGCAAACCTCACGAATATGGAACACTTACGCTCAGTTACCTGAGAAGCTTTAGTAACCACCCCTCAAGAACAATTTAAAAAAATAATATATGAGTTTGGATATCTATGTTGAGGAATCGCAAAGTCCGAGACGAAGAGAAATTTGTGAATTATATCAATCTCGTTCCTGATATGAGAACAAGAACCTCAAAGATCAATAAGAACAAGATCTGGATACACGAACTATCAAGTAAAAACATAGTCAGACCAGGCTTCAAGAATCACTAATTGAAGTCTTTAAGTTGTAACCTAATTGTGTTTCTCAGAAGAAACCTAGGTTTTTAGAGGACGACTCCAACAAGCAACTAGGACATAGAAGTGCTTTGGATTGAGAAACCTTGTTGCATGAGTCTCTCTATCTGAATTCAAGCTAAGATAACTTGAGATCCAAGCTAACACTTTCTCAATATAAATGAAGTACACTTTGAAATTACACAAAAGAATATACATTATATTTCAGGAATCTGGACTGCGTACAGTAATAATTTGTATTTACTCAGCGAATACGCCTTTTGAACTTTCAAGCATAAGTCGTGTTCATTAACATTCAAGACTTAAACCATGATTCATAAACACAAAGTGATATAATGAAAAAAAGTTGTCTTAGAAGTGTTTATAAGAGTTGTATCAATGCCAATCATATTTGTGAAAATAGTTTATTAGTTTATGATCACCTACTTAGTTTTTTTACTGAGTAGGTATGTGTAGGGGTGCACATACCTATGGACCAGTCTGTGAACTCAGACTGTTGGGGTACGCGTACCAGGTATACGTACCCTTAGCCATTCATGGACTTATATCCCAGGGGTACGCGTATTGGTATGTGTATTTCCATCTTATTCACGAAATCAGAACCACGAAGTACGCGTACTGGGTATACGTATCTATTCTACTTTAAGAATTTACACAACTAGGGTACGCGTACGCGTACGTACCTTGTGGCCATAATTCAGTATGTTTTGAAAACTCTCTTTAAGCAATTCGGAACATTCCCAATCGACATAAATATTGAATATCATTACTTGGGCAATTTCCAAATGATTAACTTGAAACAAAAATAGTTAATGAACAATAAATTGTTCTTAACCATGGATCTATGAACATCCACTGCTTAAATCATATTTTGAGAGATTTATCAAGACAAGCTTGACTAGAAATTTCTTTTTTGTAATATTAAATCTACTAAAATCATACGACATAGTCTCATAAGATAGAATGATAAATGTCGTGAGTAAATATGACGATTCAGTCTTCATATACCTCTTTTTGATGGAGTTCTCTAAAGGTCTTTGTTTGTTCTTCAGTCTTCAATCTTCGAGGGTTATTAAGTGATGTCTGATATTAAAATACCATACTGTATTCCTCGTCCGAGACCTAACTTTAGTAGACTAGAAATCAAAATAGAGTTTTGTGCATCTAACATTGACAACAAGCTTGAGATAGCAAAACTTGCGAGTTCGACCAAGTAGTGCTCTAACAAATAGCTACTGACCTCAATCTGAATGATGTTGTAATACACCTTCGGCTCTTCGATAAGTCACTAGTAACTGCCTCAATATTTATATGTCCTAAGTCTAACCTAACGAAGTAGACTTTAGTAAATAATTCAAGCTACTAACTTGACGACCAAACTTGACATGCCAACATTTGGTTGGGTTAAACCGAGCAGTGCTCTAACAATTTTCCATTCAACTCTTAGAGGTTGTTGAAATACATCGGTAGATAAGAGTTTGGGATACAACCAAATTGTTGTAGAGTTTTAATTAAAAAAGAATCCCATTTGACTCCGTCGAAAGCTTTCAACATGTGAACTTTGATACGCAAGAAACCATATTTACCCTTTTTTTCTTCATTAAGTTTACAACTTTATGAGCCCAACATTGTTGTCTGAGATTTGCCTTAAAGGCTAAAAAGCTAACTGGAGATGAGAGATCACCTTATCCCACAAACTTTTCATTATATTTGCGATTATCATCTATGGTCTTGTAAGTCTTATTACAAATACCAGTTGGTATAATGTCACTTGGGTCCTTAAGAAACTTATTTATTGGGATAAAAAATAAACGTGCTTTATTAAGATTAGACAAGAAAGTTTATCTTATAAAATTATATATCTTGTATATTTCTCTCAAAAAATAATCATATTATCATTCGACTGTTATTTTGTAATTTCTTCCTGAGTATTACACAATTTGATCTCATGCAACTTATAATTCAAAGTATTACTAGAAATCTTCCTCCCGTGCAATCTTTCTATAACTAATAAAAGTAAATCAATTTTATTTATTGGATTACCAAAAGCATTTTTTCCAGCTAAATAGATTTTCACCCGAAGCACGGTTAGATTAACAACCTAAGATCTGCATGGACCACTCAAATAGAATTCCCAAGAATTTACAATCACTCAAACAAAAAGCATATGTCAGTGTAAGTACCATAAGATTTATTTGTGTACCCCGAAAATTCAGGGTGCAAAACTGGTTTCTAAAACCACCATGTTGATTTTTTCGATTTCTAATGTAAGTTTTAAAAGGCAGTGACTAAATACAACTCGCGTTTGGGTTAAACAACCCATATTTCACTTTTCAGTTTTACTAAACGGAAAAGGATAAATACAACCTGTATGCCAAACATGTCTTCTCCTTTTTCCATTTTTCTCCATTAGTTTTTTCGCTACTTTCCTATACATGCGTGAAAAAGTAACTATTAGTTGCTAAAATCTGAAGTTAGAATTAAACAGAATGAACTGGAAATATTGAAAAGAGTAATTGTAAGGAAAAAAAGGTCGTATCAAATTGACTAGAGTCAAGGAAATTTCAAATCCTGCATATCACCACTTATTGAAGTTCTTAGGTATTTGAGTAATGAAGTTAAACAATTTGTTAGAGCATTGCTCGGCCGAACTCGCATGCGCTGTTAACTCAAGCATGTTTGTCAATGTTAGTGATCAAAACTATAAGTCTTGATTTCTAGTCTATTGTAGCTAAGTCTCGGACTAGGATATAAAGTGTAGTTGAGCTCAAGGACTTCATGGCGATTCATCATACAAGTAGAAGAACTACTCAAGGAACCGGTGGAACTTCTCGACAAAAAGGTATGTGAAGATTTGAACTTATCTATCACTCAAAAGTCTATCTACTCTATCTCCTACTCTTTCAGACAAGAAGTCGTATGCTACATATATAGACTTTGATTATACACATTTGGTATTTCGAGCCGAGTATACCTCGCCTATCTATATCTCGAAATATGAGTTAGTAAGGTTTTCGCTTTAACCAAGTTTATCTTTACAATGTGACGAAAGTCATGATATGTTTCAATCATCTTGAAAATTGCTTTGACGAGAAATAGTGTAACAACTATATAACATCCTCTAAGAATGTTTCAATGATTGAAATGAGAGTTTAGATTACATAACCAATGGCGGACATAAGCATTGATTGTGGAAACACATTTATGTATAAGTCCTATTCCTTGAACTAAAGTTTGCGAACTTTGTTGATCAAGAGAACTGGAAGAATGGTGTGAGCCAAGTCCGCGAACTCAGCCCACGAACTGCCGAAGTTCTCAAACCCGAGAATTTCTGTTGGTGTTGACAAACTATTTGCGTGAAACTAAGTCGCGATCCCAGTCCGCGAACCAGCGAAGTTCTCATACCCGAGAATTTCTGCTGGAGTTTGTAAACTCTGCACGGTAACTTAAGTCTGCGAACCTAGTCTGCGAACTTGAGAAATTTATATATCTGAAGATGATTTCTGAATTAATGCAGTTTGCAAACCGTGGCTATAAAATTTCATGAACCGATTCAACTGAATCAAATCATCTTTGCTTCAATTGTGTCTTGTGTGGTACATGAGATTTCTTTGCAATTGAACAACTCTCTAACTAGTTCATTTGAAATCATTTGAACTAGTTATGGTGAAGAAGAACGTGGTTGATATGTAATGCTCATATGGCTAACCATTTGGTTAACTATTGTTGAACCAACAAGTGCATACGTTTGGGTACTGTTAACAAACCTAGAAGCGTGCATTTTCAAGTGTGTGTAACAAGCTAAGTTTTCGATCTAACGGTTGAGAAATATGAGCTTGAATCTAAATCAAGTTTTCATCTAACGGTGGATATTGATTGGTTTGTTACCAAGGTAACTTAATTGAAACCCCTGATTTGAAAGACTATGTAAGGGGAACTCTAGTATCTGTGCAAAACTAATCCCCACACCTCACGTGTGATACTAGTTTGCATACTAGAATCGGTTCTCCTTTAACCTTTGGTTTTCTTCTTCTAAAACCAGGTTAATGACTTAAAGAATTCATTGGGATTGTGAAGCCAGACCGATACTACTTTTATCGTAGCTGTGTGATATGATCTTGCATCTTCTATCGTACGAGTACAATCAGATTGATTGGCTTGAGATTGATATCTTCGATAGGCAAGATATAAAAAGTAATCACAAACATCTTCATCTCATTTTTTGTGATTCCGCAACATCTTGTTTCGCTACCATACGATTAAGATTGTTGTGAGGTGATTGATAACTCTAGGATGTTCTTCGGGAATATAAGACCGGATTATCAATTGGTTCATGTTCACCTTGATTATTATCAAAAGACGGAACAAAAACTTTTAGGGTTTATCTTTGGGAGACAAATTGATCCTTTGATAGACTTGTCTGTGTGAGATAGATTTGTTTATTGTCAAGTCTTCGACTTTGGGTCGTAGCAACTCTTAGTTGTGGGTGAGATCAGCTAAAGGAATCAAGTGTGCAATATCCTTCTGGGATCAGAGGTGTAGGGAGTACAACTGTACCTTGGATCAGTGGGATACTGATTGGGGTTCAACTACAGTCCAGACCGAAGTTAGCTTGGAGTAGGCTAGTGTCTGTAGCGGCTTAATACAATGTGTGTTCAATCTGGACTAGGTCCCGGGGTTTTTCTGCATTTGCGGTTTCCTCGTTAACAAAATTTCTGGTGTCTGTGTTATTTCTATTTCCGCATTATATTTGTTTATATAATTGAAATAATACAGGTTGTGCGTTCTAATCAATCAATTGGAAATCTGACCTTCGGTTGTTGATTCATATTGATTGATCCTTGGATATTGGTATTTGGTACCATCCAAGTTATTCCTTGTATTTGATTAGAACTCGCAGTTCTTGCTTGAGTAAATCAAATCAAGAAGATAGATATAAACTCGTTGATATACTTTTCATTGATTGAGTCTTGTTGATTCTCTTAAAAGTATATTCGAGTTTGTCCATACAGATTGCTAAGATAAATATTGGGTGGTGTAGTTAGACCCCCGCTTTTTCAATTGGTATCAAAGCAGGCAATTACGTTTAAGACCTTACAAATCTGTGTTTGTAGCGATCTGACTCTATAGACAAGAGTACTATCTCTGATAAACGCGTCGCCAAAAATAAAAGTTCTATCTCGTCAAATTCTATTAAAGAGAAAGTTTCTTCAATCGTGAATATATACGAACCTTGTGTTCTGACGAGACAGACTAACATCAACATATGTGATCCCGGTTACCTTCAAAAGAGAGCTTCTCTGGCAATAAACGGGATTCAGCTGAAGAGAGTGAATTGATTCTAAATCTTGTTAGAATTCAAGTTGATAGATTTAATCGGTTGAAACACCATGTCAATACTCTTCTTGGTGTAGTAAGTGATTGCAAATCCAAAGGTAATGCTGAAGATCAGTCTTCATGCACGACTCTTGAGGGTAGCCTCAAAAAGGATGCCCTGGAAATTGAACATCTCTTGAGTAAGCTATCTATTCAAGGATGCTCAAAGCAATCCAATATGCCAAGTACTTCTGACACAACTAAAGTGACTTTATGCTCAGAAGTAAAAACGGATGCCCCTTCTGGTAAAACGGATGTGCCTGAAGTCTCTATCACTCAAGGATGCTGCATATCAAATGGAGGGAAAAAATCGTCTATCAAGGATATCTACACTGTACTATATAATCATTCGAATGATCAGAAAGTATGTCTTGTCTGTGAGACAAAGAGTTCTGTTAAGCGAAAGGGAATCTCTAGGTTGAAGAAAAACTCCTTTGTCCAACTTCAACACACCTTAGACTTAATTCTTAAGGGTGTAACTGACATTCGTATGCCTAAACCAATTGGTTTTCGTACCTACCCTGTGCATATTACCGGGAAAGTCAGTTCAACGAGTTCCTCGAACACTCAAGAACAAAACATACTTCTTAATAAACATCGTCTAAAGGAAGATCGAGTTATGGTCTCTGGAAATAACTCTGCCCCTGGTAAGAAAGGAAGTTCAGAAGAAAGAAGAAAAATTGATGAAATGAGAGATAATCTGAAAGAGAGAATTAAAGGGTATAAAGAATTCGTCAACAGGTTGTCTTCCTCCTCAAACCAAAATTTTTCTGGTAAGAACTCAAACTATGTCTCTATTTTGACGACAGTACGTTTTATGATAATTTCTCACATAAAAAGGAATCCCTCTCTAGATTCAGGAGGAAAAAGAGATTTGATCATAAACACAAATCTTTTAATGATCTTAAAGATCATACTTGTGCTAGTTAATCACAAGGGTTAAAGAACTTACTCATAAAAATCCTGTTGAGTAAGAGGTGTCATTTTCAGGTATACCTTAAGCATACTACTTCTGTTTAGTGAAGCTATCTTCTTATCGTCTATAGCCAAACTACTGGTCTGCAGAAATGATTGCTTAAGTTTTTTTTTTGTTCATTAAAATAAAACTTTTATTTGAGTTTTTCGGTGGGTCAAGTTTTTCTCGCACGGATACCTATTCCGGCACGAGACAACTGTTTGTGAACCCTAAAAGTCTTCCTTTCCTAAGAAACCCTTAAATATCCGACCTATTGAGTTTCAAAAGTCACGTTCGCATATTCTAGGTTGGTTTCTGGGTTTGTTTAGAATGTCGTCTTCTTCCTCGTCTTGCTATGGTGGTTTTTTAAGGGGATTCCTTGACAAAGGTTTTGTTATTGAGTCCAAGAAGAAAAGAACCCTTGTAGATGAAGATCATCCTAACTCTTCATGTTATTTTTCCTACGTTCATGAGGATGCTGAAAAGGATGATATGATTTCTGCTGAAGTTGTTCATGACTTTCTTAAGTACTTTGGGGAAGCAAAACAAGAGCTCATTGTTACTCTGAAAAATCTTGATGCATTGAAAACTGAGTTGGAAAAGGTTACTGCTGACCTTGGTCTCATAAAGTCTTACATCAATGATCTTCGCAAAGAGAATCACCTCTTTAATGCTGCAATGAATGTTGTTGTTCACAAGCTCGAAGACCCGTTGTCTCATGAGGATTCTGAACCGTGCATATGATCTTAGTTCGTGTTCGGAATAGCACTGGAGTCTGTTTTCCTTTAGCTTGTTTTATTTGTTGCTTATTAAGTCTTCTTTTTGGTTTAGTTGGAAGAATAACTAGTGCTTTGAATAGCAATGATTGTGACTATACATAGCTATTATTTTTCATCTTCTTATTCTTTTTTTTTTTAGGTTTATTGGTTTAAATTCTAAAAACTATTTGGAAGATGATGTTTTTGCAGTATTAATCTTTATGATTTGTTATATTGCAATTTGTTATGGGATATTGGTGTTTACGTCCGTGAACTATGTTCGTCCCATACTTTGTCAAAAGTAAAGTTGTTCGTGATCGGTATTCACGTACTGGTAAAAGAATGAATGGAATTTTGACAAATACAAAAAGTTAAGCCAATTGAAAAAGCGGGGGTCTAACAACACCACCCAATATTTATCTTAGAAATATGTATGGACTAACTCCGAAATATTTTTAGAGAATCAACTATACAGTAGACTCAATCTAAGTAGAAGCATATCAAGGAGTTAATATCTCTCTCTTGTTTTGATTTACTCGAGATAATAGGAATCAGCGAGTCCTTAATCAAACACAAGGAATAACTTGTATGTTACCAAAGACCAATATACAAGGATCAATCAATGACAATCAACAACCAAAGGTTGGATTACTCTAATTGATGATCTAACACACAACCTGTATTATTTCAATTATAAATATAAAACAATATAATGCGGAAATTGAAATAACACAGACACCGGAAATTTTGTTAACGAGGAAACCGCAAATGCAGAAAAACCCTAGGACCTAGTCCAGATTGAACACACATTGTATTAAGCCGCTACAGACACTAGCCTACTCCAAGCTAATTTCGGACTGGACTGTAGTTGAACCCCAATCAGTCTCCCACTGATCCAAGGTATAGTTTTACTCCCTACGCCTCTGATCCCAGCAGGATACTCTGCACTTGATTCCCTTAGCTGATCTCACCCACAACTAAGAGTTGCTACGACCCAAAATCGCAGGCTTTGACAATAAACAAATATGTATCACACAGACAAGTCTATCAAAGGATCAATCTGTCTCCCACATATAATACCTAAAATGTTTTGTTCCGTATTTTGATAATAATCAAGGTGAACAGGAACCAATTGATAATCTGGTCTTATATTCCCGAATAACAACCTAGAGTTATCAATCACCTCACAACAATCTTAATCGTATGGTAGCGAAACAAGATGTTGTGGAATCACAAACAATGAGACGAAGATGTTTGTGATTACTTTTTATATCTTGTCTATCGGAGATATTAATCTCAAGACAATCAATCTGATTGTACTCGTACGATATAAGATACAAGATCAGATCACACAACTACGATGAAAGTATTATCGGTCTAGCTTCACAATCCCAATGAAGTCTTTAAGTCGTTAACCTGGTTTTAGAAGAAGAAAACCAAAGGTTAAAGGAGAATCGACTCTAGCACGCAAACTAGTATCACACGTAAGGTGTGGGGATTAGTTTTGCACAATACTAGATGTCTCCTTTATATAGTCTTTCAAATCAGGGTTTGCAATTAAGTTACCTTGGTAACAAAGCAATCAATATCCAGTGTTAGATGAAAACCTGATTTGGATTCAAGCTAATATTTATCAACCGTTAGATCGAAAACTTAGCTTGGTACACACACTTGAAAATGCACGCTTCTAGGTTTGTTAACCGTACCCAAACATATGCACTTGTTGGTTCAACAATAGTTAACCAAATGGTTAGCCATATGAGTATTCCATATCTACCACGTTCTTCTTCACCATAACTAGTTCAAATGACTTCAAATGGACTAGTTAGAGAGTTGTTCAATTGCAAGGAAATCTCATGTACTACACAAGACACAATTGAAGCAAAGATGATTTGATTCACTTGAATAGGTTCATGAACTTTTATAGCTACGGTTTTCAAACTGCATTTCTTAGTCTTCTTAAGTTTAAGTTCAGAAATCATCTTCAAATATATAACCTTCTCAAGTTCGCAGACTAGGTTCGCGGACTTAAGTTACCGGGAAGAGTTTACAAACTCCAGCATAAATTCTCGGGTATGAGAACTTCGCCGGTTCGCGGACTGGATTCACAGACTAAGTTCGCGGACTTAGTTGCACGCAAGTAGTTTGTCAACTCCAGCAGAAATTCTCGGGTTTGAGAACTTCGGCAGTTCGCGGACTTGGCTCACGCCATTCTTCAGGTTCTCTTGATCAACAAAGTTCGCAAACTTTGGTTCAAGGAATAGGACTTATACATAAATGTTTTTCCACAACAATGCTTATTCCACCATTGGTTATGTAATCTAAACTCTCATTTCAATCATTGAAATATTCTTAGAGGACGTTATATAGTTGTTACACCATTTCTCGTCAAAGCAATTTTCAAGATGATTGAAACATATCATGACTTTCGTCACATGGTAAAGATAAACTTGGTTAAAGCGAAAAGTTTACCAACTCATATTTCGAGATATAGATAGGCGAGGTATACTCGGCTCGAAATACCAAATGTGTATAATCAAAGTCTACATATATAGCATACGACTTCTTGTCTCAAAGAGTATGAGATAGAGTAGATAGACTTTTGAGTGATAGATAAGTTCAAGTCTTCACATACCTTTTTGTCGAGAAGTTCCACCGGTTCCTTGAGTAGTTCTTCTACTTGTATGATGAATCGCCAGGAAGTTCTTGAGCTCAACTATACTTTCTATCCTAGTCCGAGACTTAGCTATAAAAGACTAGAAATCAAGACTTATAGTTTTGATCACTAACATTGACAAACATGCTTGAGATAGCAACGCATGTGAATTCGACCGAGCAATGCTCTAACAATCTCCCCCTTTGTCAATTTTAGTGACAAAACTATCAATACATATGGAATACAAAAAAGATAAAGAAACTTTAGTAGCTCCTATTCCACATGTCTAATCTTCAACATTCCTCGAAATCTCCGTCACTTCCAAGTACTCCAATGATCCCAAAGGTTGTAAGTTTAGCATCACCAATGTTGAAGATCCGTAGCTATAACAATAAGAAAACATAGTTCTCAATCATTGTTATATAGTGTCATAGTATTATTACACATCGTCAAAGTTCAATTGTATCACAACTTCAACAATAATACTGTGGTGATATGTATCACTCCCCCTTAGTCAATACTCCATCTCACATGGAAACTACTCCCCTTACGCAATGATCTGAAAACCATATGTATTTGTAGTGTGAACTACATATTAATTCTCCCCCTTTTTGTCAATAAATTTGGCAAAGGTACAAGAACGGAATCATAATGAAATTTTCGAGAGAGACATTTCATGACAAAAGGAAAAAATTACATACCAACCAATTTAGATGCAATCATAAAGCCGAAGTTAAATGCATTCATCAAGGAGTTTAAAGATACAAGCTAACCCCTCTAAAATTCCACAGCCGCACACCCCTCAAGATATGACCATTAAGGACAAGTTCAAAAGAACTCTCCCCCATTTGATGTCATTCCCGAAGGAACAACAAGAGCGACCTTAATTTCGAAAGAAAATAAGGATATTGAAACAAAAATGACACTAACAAGACAAAAACAACTCTACAGAAACTGAACTGGAGTAGACGTACTGGAGTTTCAAACTCAATTGTCAAAAATATATAGATAAGCATAGGGGAAAGAGTTATAGAAACGTTTTAATGAACCAAAACAACACCAATAGACTGCCGCAAGTGTTGAAACGTAGCAGTGTCTAATGGTTTGGCAAGAATATCATCCAATTGTTGTTCGGAAGGCACAAATTCCATACTTATGATACCATTTTCATAGAGATCACGAATAAAATGGTACCTTATGTCAATGTGCTTTGTTCTTGAGTGCTCAACGGGATTCTCAGTGATTTGAATCGCACTAGAGTTATCACAAAAGATCTTCATTATTCCAGTATCAACTCCATAATCAGTTATCATTTGTTTCATCCATAAGAGTTGAGTACAGCATGATCCAGCAGCAATATATTCTTCCTCACATGTAGACATGGATTGAGAATTTTGCTTATTGCTATGCCATGCTACTAGATTCAGTCCTACATAGTAGAAACCCCCTGATGTACTTTTTCTGACTTCTACACATTCTGCCCAATCAACGTCTGAATAAGCAGAAAGATCAGTGTTAGTATCAAAAGTATATGATAAACCATACCCTGCAGTGTGATTAATATATCGGATGATCCTTTTTGCAGCTGCAAGATGATATTCCTTTGGATTTGCCTGAAACCTGGCACAACAACCAATACTGAAAGAAATATCAGGTCTAGTAGCTGTAAAATACAAAAGGCTACTAATAATAGATCGAAACAACTTTTGATCCACTTTTGCTCCTTTCTCATCTCTATGTAGTTTACCAGTAGTGGGAATAGGTGTCAATTTTAGAGAAGACTTATCCAGGCCGAACCTTGTCACAAGGTCTCGAGCATACTTCTCTTGGGGTAAGTAAATTCCATCCTTATGTTGTTGAATTTGTAATCCTAAAAAGAATTTTAATTCACCAACATTGCTCATTTCAAATTCTTTAGCAAGAGAGACTTGGAAGTCCTTTGCAAATTTTTCAGAAGTTGATCCATAGATGATACCATTTACATAGATTTGAGCAATAACCACATCTTTCCCACTCCATTTGGTAAACAAAGTTTTATCAGCTCCGCCTCTTGAAAAACCTTTTCTAATGAGAGAAGTGGTAAGTTTTTCAAACCAGGCTCTAGGTGCTTGTTTCAATCCATACAATTCCTTTTTGAGTTTTAGCACATGATATGGGAAAGCAGGGTTTTCAAACCCCTTAGGTTGAGTGACATAGACTTCCTCCTTTAAAATTTCGTTTAGGAACGCGGATTTTATATCCATTTGAAACAGCTTAACCTTACGAAAACAAGCATGAGCTAACAAAATACGAATGGACTCAAGGCGTTCCACAGGAGCAAAGGTCTCGTCAAAGTAAATCCCTTCAATCTGTGAATATCCTTGAGCGACAAGTCTAGCTTTTTTTCTGACAATCGTGCCAAATTTATCAGACTTATCCTTGAATATCCATTTGGTACCAATAATATTGATATTGGAGGGACAAAGTACAAGTTCCCACACATCTTGTCTTTAAAATTGATTTAACTCTTCATGCATTGCATTCACCCAAAAGGGATCGTTCAGAGCTTCATCAATATTCCTTGGTTCCACTTGCGAAAGATAACAACCAAAATTGCACATATTTTGAAGTTGTCCTCTTGTTTTGGCTGTAAAATCTCTTCCTCCAATAATACTGTTGGGATCATGATTCCTTTGAACCCAGAGATGTCGTGGAGGGACACGTTCTTGTTCGTCAGGAATGGCTTGATCAGTGCTCTTCTCCTCGTCACTAGAAATGTCAGGATCAATAACGGTTGGGATAACTTCAACTGATTCTGGGATTTCTTTGACTTTCTCGATTGTCTCAGTTGGAGGCAATTCAGTAGGAGGATTATCATGACGAAAGTTACTAATGTCGTCGATGATAACATTAGCAGATTCCATCATGACTTGTGTTCTGAGATTAAACATTCGAAAACCACGACTATCAGAAGCATAGCCAAGAAAGATACCTTCATCACTTTTGGTGTCGAATTTTCCTTTCTGTTCTCGATCCTTCAGAATATAGCACTTACTTCCAAACACCCTGAGATAGTGTAGGTTGGGTTTCCTTCTGTACCACAACTCATAAGGAGTGTTAAGGGTTTTAGACCGTAAATACACACGGTTGATCAAATAACATGTTGTAAAAACAACTTCTCCCCAAAATCTTAATGGTAAGTTTTTGTTATGGAGTATTATCCTGGCCATTTCCTGAATATTCATATTCTTTCTTTCAGCAACTCCATTAGCTTGAGGAATGATAGGTGGTGAGTATTGTTGAATGATACCCAGTTCATCACAGAATTCAAATACCTTGGTGTCTTTGAATTCAGTTCCACGATCGCTTCTAATTTTCTTTAGTTTGCGACCTTGTTCGTTCTGGATCCTTTTAACAATAATCTTGAATTCACCAAGAGTTTCATTCTTATGAGATATAAATGCAACCCAAGTGAATTTGGTGTAATCATCTACCATAACTAAATCATACTTCTTACCAGCAACAGTGGGTTGTTGAATTTGTACGAACAGATCCATATGAATTAAATCAAGTGGAGCTTTAGTGATAATATCTCAAGATGATTTGTGGTGAACTTTCAATTGCTTACCATTTTGAAAGGCACCACATACACCTTCAATCTTTGCATTGATTTTGGGAATGCCTCTAACAAGTTCTTTGTTAATGATCTTAGTTAGAAGATGATAATTGATGTGACCAAAACGCTCATGCCAAAGATGTGTAGATTCCACCTTAGTCAAATGACAACGGTTTCTAAACTGAGTATCAAGTAGATAACAGTTGTTTTTACCACGAGTTCCTTGAAAAATTACTTTCCCAGTTTTGTCTAAAATGTCACATCCATTTGCATCGAAGAAAACTCGATAGCCTTTGTCACAAATTTGACTAATAGAAAGAATATTAGCAGTCATACCTTTTACGTATACTACATCATGGATTTCTGGAACACCGACAGTTTGATCGTTCCCTTCTTGCTGATGTAGCAACAACTCCCATATCCAAACATTACAGGACCTCCTTCATATTCAATAGACGAAACAAACTATGTGAGATCGCCTGTCATATGTCTACTACATCCACTATCAAGAAACCATTGAAAATGAGACGTAGATCTTAAAGCAAAGGCACCCATACTATTATTAATTCTCTGTTTAGAGTTTCCTGATTATTCTGTATGTCCTTTCAGAGTATCAAAAAGTTGTTTAGTTTTCTTACAAAGATTACTTGCAACATTCAGACTCTTTTGAAATGACATACAAACTTGTTGAAGGTGATTGGAAGAATCACAACAACAATGCGGGCCAAAACTTTGAGGTTTGTCTGAGTGGTTCCTAGTCATATCATTTTTCACTACAACCGGTCGTTTATTACCATCTGATTTACGACTATTCTTTAAATAGGAACAAATGGAGTTTCTCAGATTCACCAAGAGACTATTACCAGATATCAAATCCTTAAGAATTGCAATTTCTGCAACAAGACCAGAGTTGATCCGGATTTGTTCATACAACCCCTTTTGAAGAGTAACCAGTTTATCAGACTTTTTCCTACGGTTGGTTTTTAAACCTGGTGAAGCGCCAATTGAGACTTTACGGTCCATATAGTCAGATCGCTACAAACACAGACTTTTGAGGTCTTGAACATGTTTGCATGCTCTGATACCAATTGAAAAAGAGGGGGTCTAACAACACCACCCGATATTTTGCTTAGCAATCTGTTTAGACTAACTCCGAAATACTTTCTAAAGAATCAACTAGACAGTTAGACTCAATATAAGTAGAAGTATCTCAAGGAGTTAATATCTCTCTCTTGTTTTGATTTTCTCGAGCTAATATAAATCAGCGAGTCCTTAATCAAACACATGGAATAACTTGGATGGTACCAAAGACCAATATCCAAGGATCAATCAATGATAATCAACAACCAAATGTTGGATTACTCTAATTGATGATCAAATGCACAACCTGTATTATTTCAATTATAAAGATAAAACAATATAATGCGGAAATTGAAATAACACAGACACCAGAAATTTTGTTAACGAGGATACCGCAAATGCAGAAAAACCCCGGGACCTAGTCCAGATTGAACACACATTGTATTAAGTGATGTGATTGTAGATTGTGGTAAATAGAGTATCGTTCAAACTCGAACTTGTGAAGGATGTTTTTAGATTTAAATTCAAAACTAAATAGAAAACTCAAAAGAATACGATAACAATAATAAAAGAACACTGAGGCTAAGATTCCACTATTTTCCAAGTTCAAAGCGATTAAATCCAAAACTTATATTATGCAATTTTTCCGTTTAATTCGATTCTCAACTATTGCAACAAGTAGATTTCCAAAATAACAACTGTAAATCCAGAGCATAAAGCATCAAAACCTAATCTAAGCATGCTATATCAAAGAAATCACAATCGCTTAACGAAAATCATTCAAGGCAAAATAATCATATCAATATTTGCAATAAATAAGATAAATAGAAAATACCACTCTTTATTGGAAAAATAGCTTCCTCTATCGCCTCAGCAATGGGGTTTAGCTCCTCATATTAATAACTTACTAAAGATACATGATTATAGCCAAAAAGTTGATTAAAAGATGAAGAAGTACTAAAACAGGAAGTTTAAGACTCACAGAAAGCGTCACAGATAAACGATACAAATAAACTGCTTATGTCTCCGTTTTCTAAGTCCGTTCTTCCACTGTCGTTGATACTGTTGAGGAACGACTGCCTTTAGGTGTCTGTTCTTCGTGTTCTTCAAGCTTCTTTAATGGCGGCAGCAGCAGCAGAAGAGGTTTCTGGATGTTGATTGTTTACACTTTTCTGAGGCTCTAAACTTCTCCCTAGGGTTTTTTTTTCTATGACTTGCGGCAACCTCTTTTATACACAACAGGACCACGAAATCTTTTGGTTTATCTCTTTTTTTTCTTTGGCAGCAGGTCACGATAATTTCTTCCCAAGTCTTCTTACGCGGCTTATGTGAGTTCCCAACTTATCCCAAACTCTTAGTTAGATATAGTAGAATCTATATGAATGTATATCTGCACTCTAGTCACGCTGGGACTCCAAATTCGACTCAAACAGGACCCAATATCCGACTTCTTCCCTGTTTAGCTCTCTTCCCCTTTCACGGCTTATCCAGCCAATTCTGGCCCTTCAAATCACCTCTACCAGCCCTGTTATGAAGTAACAAGTCCAGCCCAATGAAAAACAGAGGTTGAATCTCCATAAAACTCGTCCAAAAATCGAGTTGAAAATCTGACAGTGATAGTATGGATGAAACCAGTTTCCCGCCAAAATTCTGTTTTGAATTTGGGAAGGAAACTGACCTCCCCCTATCCAGTCTCGGTGTCCCTTTAGAACATGCCTAGAAATGGGTTTCCCCTTATCCAAAGCGAGAGTCCGAATAGCAAATGTCCTCCCAGGTGCCTTTAACAACTTTTCGAGCCAATTTCGCCGCAAAAGCTTATTTCTCCAAAATACCTATAAAGACATAAAATAACCAAAATAAGTACAAAATCGAGCACTAAAAATATATACAATTGAGATATATTAGACACGTAAATGCGTCTATCAACCCCCAAACTTATTATTTGCTAGTCCCGAGCAAATCAAAACTACAAATTAAAATCCTAACTCACTGTCGCAGGCATCGTCGATTGCATTTAGCGTATGCAATAAGCCTTTAAACCCCTAGGTGGCCCTAGTGGCCGAGTTATAGTCTCGGGAGGGCTTACAAGAGATATACCCACAAAACCTTAATACTCCAGACCCTAGCTATCTACAACGAACCTTGGAAGGCACTAAAGAATCTCCTTGGTTGGCATACTTATTGACTACAGGAAGAAGTACCCTGATGCGAAATTCCAATTGCTGTACACGAGTTTGCACTCAAGCATACTAAAATTCATATAAAGTGACAGAGCTCTACTAAGATAGTTGCACTATGGATATCATATTCGGAGTCAAAAATAATCACATGGATAGATCAAGAAGATGGATATAGAAAAACATAGATGGTTTTTATGTTTACTAAGTGAACGACGTTTCCCATATCTGTCTGGAGGCCTCCGCCAAAATGAACCTATCCTAATGGATTGAGATACTAGTCTGACTAATATCAACACACTGGCATATACAAGGGAACCAGTGGTCGATAACCTAACTCTAGGTCAACACAACTGGCATATACAAGGGTACCAGTGGTCGACTTTATTGAATTTGTTCCTTTTGGTCAAATGGTCTGGTCTCAATTTTTTTTTTTTTTTGGTAACTACCAATTTTTTTTCTCTTTTTTTTTATCTCTTTCTTTTTCGACTTTTTTTCTTTTTTTTTCTTTTTTTTTTCTTTTTTTTGCATGGTATCTCAATTACTCTAATTCACCCTAGCATTGGTAACAACTTGAATCGTGGGCCCCACCTATCACTTAGAGAAACATAGTTTAAAAACAAAATAAAATAAAAATAGAAGTGAAAAGGACTCAACGAGATATGGTGAAACTATCATGTTATTTCTAACACCTGAGCTCTGTGCTTTTATGAATAGACTCTTCTAGATGTTGCCATCTAATCAGATTGGTTCCTCAACTCCTACAACCAAAATGCTTCCATCCACTTAGATTAGTTAGTGCAATCCTCAATAGGCATAAATTTCTAGGTTCTGGAGTTTATTTATTCATACTGCAACTAAAAAGTTTCTCCCATACCCCCAAACTTAAATCTAACATTGTCCTCAATGTTTCTAGTGAAAGCACAATAAAGTATAAATAACATGAGGAATTTTTAAAGAGAGAAGTTGGAAAGATAGTACCTGGGTGAAGTGTAACCAAAAACCTACAAAAAGAATATACAACATACAACATACAAACCGCCTTGATGGTCAATCAAGGTAAACAGGGTCCTCCGGAGGGACCTCCTCAACATCACCTGTAGGAAAAGGCTCTAAAAAGGGCTTTAATCTCTGACCGTTAACCTCTGAAGAACAAGTACCATCTGATGTCTCAATAGCGCCATGAGGAAAAACAGTATGGACCACAAAAGGACCGGTCCACCGAGAGCGCAGTTTCCCGGGGAATAGATGCAAACGAGTGTCATACAGAAGAACTTTTTGACCTGGAGAAAATGACTTTCGTAAAATATTCTTATCATGCACAAGTTTCATTTTGTTCTTATACTCCTTAGCACTATCGTATGCATCTCTACGAATCTCATCCAACTCATTGAGATGGAGCTTTCTATGAACTCCTGCCTTTTCAAGTGAAAAGTTTAAGCTCTTAACAGCCCAATAGGCTCTATGCTCTAACTCGACAGGTAGGTGACATGCCTTTCCAAATACTAGACGATAAGGGGACATTCCAATGGGTGTCTTAAACGCGGTACGGTAAGCCCATAAGGCATCAGTAAGCCTCGACGACCAGTCTTTCCTATTGGGATTAACTGTTTTTTCTAATATACGCTTAATTTCCCTATTGGATACCTCTACCTGACCACTAGTCTGAGGGTGATACGGGGTAGCTACTTTATGGGTAATACCATATTGTTTCATTAAAAGAGCAAACGGTCTATTACAAAAGTGTGAACCTCCATCACTAATTATGGCTCGCGGTGTACCAAAACGTGTAAGTATATTCTCTTTCAAAAACTTAATTACAACCCTATGGTCATTTGTTTTACACGGAACCGCCTCAACCCACTTGGACACATAGTCTACAGCGACAAGTATGTAAAGATAACCTAAAGAATTAGGAAATGGACCCATAAAATCAATGCCCCACACATCAAAGACCTCAATCACTAAAATAGGGTTCAAAGGCATCATATTTCTACGGGAAATGGTTCCTAACCTCTGGCAACGATCACAAGAAACATAGTGACTATGGGAGTCTTTAAACAATGAAGGCCAATAAAATCCACACTGCAATATCTTAGCAGCAGTCTTCTTAGCACTAAAATGACCCCCACAAGCATGTTCATGACAAAAGGAGAGAATACTGTACTGGTCACTCTCAGGTACACATCTCCTAATAATCTGGTCGGGACAATACTTAAACAAATAAGGATCGTCCCAAAAGAAATGCTTAACCTCGGCTAAAAACCTAGAACGATCTTGTTTACCCCAATGTTGAGGGGTATGGCCAGTAACAAGATAATTCACTATATTTGCATACTAAGGTGATTGGGAAACAGAGAACAATTGTTCATCAGGAAAGCTATCCCTTATAGGAAGGGCATCACTAGGGGAACTAACAACTAACCTGGATAAGTGGTCTGCTACTACATTTTCAGCACCCTTTTTGTCTCTAATATCTGGAGAAAATTCTTGTAACAATAGGATCCACCTAATTAGTCTAGGTTTGGTGTCCTTCTTAGACAAAAGGTATTTCAAAGTAGCATGATCAGTATATATTACGATCTTAGAACCTAAAAGGTAGGATCTAAACTTATCCAAGGAAAACACGATGGCTAACAGTTCCTTCTCGGAAGTTGTATAGTTCAATTGGGAATCATTCAGAGTTTTGCTAGCATAGTAAATGACATGAAGTAATTTGTCTACTCGTTGACCTAACACAACGCCTATAGCATAATCTGAAGCATCACACATAATCTCAAAGGGTAGGTTCCAGTTGGGTGCCTGGACTATGGGAGCGGTAGTGATTAAATTTTTAAGCTTCTCAAAAGCCTCTAAACAAGCATCATCAAAGACAAACTTAACATCTTTTGCAAGCAAATTGCAAAGAGGTCTAGAAATCAAGCTAAAATCCTTAATGAATCGACGGTAAAAACCTGCATGCCCTAGGAATGACCTAATGTCTTTTACGGTTTTTGGGACCTGTAAAGTCTTAATAAGGTCAACTTTGGCTTTGTCTACCTCTATACCCTTTGAAGAAATGATGTGCCCTAAAACAATTCCTGATTTAACCATGAAATGGCATTTTTCCCAATTAAGAACTAAATTCGTTTCCTTACACCTAGTCAACACTAATGTCAAATGATGCAAGCACTCATCAAAAGATGAACCAAACACTGAAAAATCATCCATAAAGACCTCTAAAAACCGTTCTACCATATCAGAAAATATGCTCATCATACAACGCTGAAAAGTCGCAGGGGCATTACACAGCCCGAAAGGCATGCGTCTATACGCGAAAGTACCAAAGGGACAGGTAAAAGTGGTTTTCTCTTGGTCTTCTGGGGAAATATCGATCTGATTATATCCGGAAAAGCCATCTAAAAAGCAATAGAAACTATATCCAGCCAATCTCTCTAGCATTTGGTCGATAAAAGGAAGGGGAAAGTGATCTTTCCTCGTGACCTTGTTCAATTTCCTATAGTCGATACAGACACGCCATCCCGTGGTCACTCGGGTTGGGATTAACTCATTATCCTCATTCTGGACTACAGTGATACCTGATTTCTTGGGAACAACCTGAACGGGGCTGACCCACTTACTGTCTGAAATTGGGTAGATAATACCCGCATCTAACAACTTAAGCACCTCTTTTCGAACTACTTCTTTCATGTTAGGGTTCAGTCGACGTTGCATCTCCCTAGACGGTTTGGAGTCTTCCTCTAAATGAATCTGATGCATACAAACGGTAGGACTAATACCCTTAATGTCTGCTATAGACCACCCTAAAGCTTCCTTATTATCTTGAAGTACTTTTACTAGCCTACTTTCCTGATCACTATCCAAGTCGGCAGCAATAATCACAGGTAAAGTCTCAGATGGGCCTAAGAACACATACTTCAGGTTATCTGGTAGTGGTTTGAGGTCCAACTTAGGGGGCTCTTCTAAGGAAGGAACTAAGGTGTAGTCTCAGAAGCTGGTAATGGTTCGAACCTATTTCCATCTATCAGTGTCTAACATAGGGGTAGAATCTATAGAGCATTCACTTGTTCAATGGCACTATCATCGTCGAAATCTAAACCAAAATGGGATAGACAACTCTCTAGTGGGTCTTCGGACAAGATGTTTGGTAATGACTCCTGAACTAAGGATTCTATCATATTCACTTCTTCAACACATGTGTCATCTAGCTCATAAGGTAGCTTACTGACATTAAAAATGTTCATTTCGATAGTCATATTACCAAAAGATAAATTCATCACCATTTCGACAGTTTGATCGCATTAGACGTAGCTAAGAATGGGCGACCTAAAATCACAGGGATCTGGTTCTCTGGGTCAGGGACAGGTTGGGTATCTAAGACCACGAAATCCACAGGATAAATAAACTTGTCGACCTCAATAAGAACATCCTCGATAACTCCTCGAGGAATTTTGACAGACCTATCAGCTAACTGCAGTGTTATCTGAGTAGGTTTCATTTCACCAAGACCTAGCTGTAAGTACACATGGTACGGCAGTAAGTTCACACTGGCTCCTAAGTCAAGTAAAGCTCTTCTACCCGGTGTTTACCTATTGTGCAAGCAATGGTTGGGGAACCTGGGTCTTTGTACTTTGGAGTGGTAGTGTTCTGAATGATTGAACTTACATGACTAGCTAAAAAGGCTTTCTTATGGACGCTAAGTTTTCGCTTTCGCGTACACATATCCTTAAGGAACTTGGCATAAGCAGGAATTTGCCTAATTGCATCTAATAAAGGAAGGTTTATGGTAACTTGCTTAAAAACCTCCAATATGTCATTAAAGTTCGATTCCTTCTTTGTTGGTGCTAAAGCTGGGGAAATGGGGCTCTAGGCACAGGATCAGACCTCTCAGGAACCGAGTCAGCATCATTGGAAATTTTATCAGTCCCCTCAGTTAGCGGTCCTGAGGGATGAATCCTGAGGGGTGAACTACAGTATGTTCACTATCGGGCATGTTTACCTGATTGTCTACTACTCTACCACTCCTGAGGGTTCTAATAGCATTCAACTGATTCGATGGTTGTGCACCTACTTCATGAGATCCTCTAGGGTTGGGTTGAGTTTGACTAGGAAACTTACCTCTTTCTCTTAAAGACTCATTTATATGACTAACCTGGGTTTTCAACTCGGAAATAGCCTGAGAGTTAGCCTGACCTATTCTCTTATTTTCTTCTATACCTTGAGCAACAGATTGCTGAAACTGCATAGTGTTACGAGTTAACAAAGCAAGAGACTCTTCTAAACTCATAATCTTCTTATCCGGAGGGTTCTGAAACTGTGCCGGGGCTGAAGGATTCTTAGTATAGCCAAAACCTGGGGGAGCTTGAGAGTTACTAGACTGACCTTGATTCTGGCCCTTAGACCACGAAAGGTTGGGATGGTTTCTCCAGCCAGGATTATAGGTTTCTGAATATGGGTCAAACTTCTGACGGTTATCAAACCTAGTGTTATTATAGAGAGCATTGGCTTGTTCAACAGTATTGCCTTCCAAAAAGGCTCTATTCTACCACTAGTATGACCCACTTCTAAAGCTTCTAACCTTTTTGCTATAGCAGAATTTTGGCATCTGATTCGTAGCTTTCTTCTACCCTATTAACGTTTCCTCTGCCTAGAAGAATTGTTTTCTGGGGTACCCTATTACTTTCCCATTGTTGGGTCTTTTCGGCGATTTCATGCAAGTATGTCATCGCATTATCAACTGTTTGGTTTTCAAACCCACCTGTACACATGGACTCTACTGTAGTTGTGGTGGGATAATCTAAACCCTCATAAAGGATCTGAACTAACCTAACCTTTTCTAAACCATGATGAGGACATTGGGCTAATAAATCATTGAACCTTTCCAAATACCTATACAAAGATTCTCCCTCCTGTTGTGTAAACGTGCAGATTTGCGTCCTAATAGACGAGGTTTTGTGCCTAGGGAAAAACTTGTTCAAAAAGGCGGATGTAAGTTGTTCATAGGTTTCAATTGATTCGGAAGCCAAACTATACAGCCACGACTTGGCTTTATCTTTTAAGGAAAAGGGGAATAACCTGAGTTTTAAAGCATCATCATCAAGGTTTCTAATTTTCAGGGTACTACAAATTTCCTCAAAGTCCCTAACATGGAAATAGGGGTTTTCATTTTCTTTTCCTAAAAAGATTGGGAGCAACTGTAAGGTTCCAGGCTTAAGTTCATAATTTGCTTCAGTTTCAGGTAACTTGATACACGAGGGACGAGTAGTC
Source organism: Papaver somniferum (assembly GCF_003573695.1). Lineage (NCBI taxonomy): Eukaryota > Viridiplantae > Streptophyta > Magnoliopsida > Ranunculales > Papaveraceae > Papaver > Papaver somniferum. Next base: position 165,099,696 of record NC_039359.1, on the reverse strand, counting down.
CTAGTAGGATTCAACAAGGCTTTCAAAGTTGCCATTTCTGGCGCTATTGGACTATCAGGGATTTTCTCTTCAAACGGACGTTCAAAAACGGAATCTTCACGAATCGGACTCTCTAAATTGAGGTAATCAAGACGCTTAGAACTACTAGGTTTCTCTTTAACAATACCTAAGGCTACTAGGGCGTCTCTTTTCAGGCATGCAACAGAATAAGGAAGGGAATTCTATGCAAACACAAAACAAGGCTGACTCACCAAATCAAACCTAAATTTCTAGCAAACAAAAAGCATGATGGCTCCACTTAGATTGTCACTAGACCAGCTTCTATTCTTTCGAAAAGGAACTCGTTACAATCTGAGCAAACCCCTCTGGAATCAATCCGAGTCAAAGTAAGTTGAATCAAGGCGAGGGAAGCTCAGTGGAGCTTTGATACCCAAGGCCTCACCGGTTACAAGGCGGCGCAGTCACGCATTCAACTCACAGAAACCGTCAAGAACTTCGAAGTATGCTCAAAAGAGTAACCAATATTCTTCGAACGACTTTCCTATTAAGCTCGTTACCCTATAGGTCTCGTTCTAGTCAAAATTTTAGGCTTAGGTTCGCGTTTGGTTTCGTGTTCCTAAGGCGGGCAAGAAGAGAACGGTGATGAAATCCGAACCCTTATCTTGTATGGCCAGTCCTTGCCCTTTACTAGGAATTAAAAGCAACCGTATTCAAGTCCTCAGCATATATTCACCTTAAGGAATACAGTAAACCCGCTGACAGGGGATTCGGGTGTTTCGAAAAACTTACCTCCCGTACCAGACGGGCGAAGAACCGCTGAAGTCGACTCGGGCCACAACTCCTATGTTATGTACGAACCCGAGGGGCCGAGGTGATATCGTAATCACCGTCCTTCCCTGCACACAGTTGTATTTAAACCAACCCTTCCTTAGGGTTTAAAAATAATAATGTCCAATGTCCAAGTGTCCAAAAAAAAAAAAAAATTACAAAAATAGCAAACCCTAATACAGTCTCTCTCTTTTTTTTTAATAAAGAAAAATAAACAAACCCTAAAAAAAATATATCTAAAAAGAAATTGTCTTCTTTTCCGTTCTTTTCGCTTTAATCTTTTGCTCCAAGTTTATGCTTTAAGTTCCAGTCTTTACGAAATCACCAAACTCCTTGGCTCAATTCGCTTTATGATCCAAAACCTGTAGACAAAAGACAAATACCCAAAAACAAAAACATAAAAAAGAAACAAAAATATAAAAAAAAAATAAAAAAATAAAAAGAAAACTAAGTCTAAAAACCCTAAAAGCAAATCCGCGTCGGCGGCGCCAAAAATTGATGTGATTGTAGATTGTGGTAAATAGAGTATCGTTCAAACTCGAACTTGTGAAGGATGTTTTTAGATTTAAATTCAAAACTAAATAGAAAACTCAAAAGAATACGATAACAATAATAAAAGAACACTGAGGCTAAGATTCCACTATTTTCCAAGTTCAAAGCGATTAAATCCAAAACTTATATTATGCAATTTTTCCGTTTAATTCGATTCTCAACTATTGCAACAAGTAGATTTCCAAAATAACAACTGTAAATCCAGAGCATAAAGCATCAAAACCTAAGCTAAGCATGCTATATCAAAAGAAATCACAATCGCTTAACGAAAATCATTCAAACAATTATCATTCAAGGCAAAATAATCATATCAATATTTGCAATAAATAAGATAAATAGAATATACCACTCTTTATTGGAAAAATAGCTTCCTCTATCGCCTCAGCAATGGGGTTTATCTCCTCATATTAATAACTTGCTCAAGATACATGATTATAGCCAAAAAGTTGATTAAAAGATGAAGAAGTACTAAAACAGGAAGTTTAAGACTCACAGAAAGCGTCACAGATAAACGATACAAAGAAACTGCTTCTGTCTCCGTTTTCTAAGACCGTTCTTCCACTGTCGTTGATACTGTTGAGGAACGACTGCCTTTAGGTGTCTGTTCTTCGTGTTCTTCAAGCTTCTTCAATGGCGGCAGCAGCAGCAGAAGAGGTTTCTGGATGTTGATTATTTACACTTTTCTGAGGCTCTAAACTTCTCCCTAGGGTTTTTTTTTCTATGACTTGCGGCAACCTCTTTTATACACAACAAGACCACGAAATCTTTTGGTTTATCTCTTTTTTTTCTTTGGCAGCAGGTTACGATAATTTCTTCCCAAGTCTGCTTACGCAGCTTCTGTGAGTTCCCAACTTATCCCAAACTCTTAGTTAGATATAGTAGAATCTATATGAATGTATATCTGCACTCTAGTCACGCTGGGACTCCAAATTCGACTCAAACAGGACCCAATATCCGACTTCTTCCCTGTTTAGCTCTCTTCCCCTTTCACGGCTTATCCAGCCAATTCTGGCCCTTCAAATCACCTCTACCAGCCCTGTTATGAAGTAACAAGTCCAGCCCAACGAAAAACAGAGGTTGAATCTCCATAAAACTCGTCCAAAAATCGAGTTGAAAATCTGCCAATGATAGCATGCATGAAACCAGTTTCCCGCCAAAATTCTGTTTTGAATTTGGGAAGGAAACTGACCTCCCCCTATCCAGTCTCGGTGTCCCTTTAGAACATGCCTAGAAATAGGTTTCCCCTTATCCAAAGCGAGAGGCCTAATAGCAAATGTCCTCCCAGGTGCGTTTAACAACTTTTCGAGCCAATTTCGTCGCAAAAGCTTATTTCTCCAAAATACCTATAAAGACATAAAATAACCAAAATAAGTACAAAATCGAGCACTAAAAATATATACAATTGAGATATATTAGACACATAAATGCGTCTATCATTAAGCCGCTACAGACACTAGCCTACTCCAAGCTAACTTTGGACTGGACTGTAGTTGAACCCCATTCAGTCTCCCCCTGATCCAAGGTACAGTTGTACTCCCTACGCCTCTGATCCCAGCAGGATATTGGGCACTTGATTCCCTTAGCTGATCTCACCCACATCTAAGAGTTGCTACGAACCAAAATCGCAGGCTTTGAAAATAAACAAATCTGTCTCACACATACAAGTCTATCAAAGGATCAATCTGTCTCCAACAGATAAACCCTAAAAGGTTTTGTTCCGTCTTTTGATAATAATCGATGTGAACAGGAACCAATTGATAATCCGGTCTTATATTCTCGAAGAACATCCTAGAGTTATCAATCACCTCACAACAATCTTAATCGTATGGTAGCGAAACAAGATGTTGCGGAATCACAAACAATGAGACAAAGATGTTTGTGATTACTTTTTATATCTTGCCTATCGGAAATATTAATCTCAAGCCAATCAATCTGATTGTACTAGTACGATAGAATATGCAAGATCATATCACACAACTACGATAAAAGTAGTACCGGTCTGCCTTCACAATCCCAATGAAGTATTTAAGTCGTTAAACTGGTTTTAGAAGAAGAAAACCAAAGGTTAAAGGAGAATCGATTCTAGCACGCAAACTAGTATCACACGTAAGGTGTGGGGATTAGTTTTGCACAATACTAGATGTCTCCTTTATATAGTCTTTCAAATCAAGTTTTGTAATTAAGTTACATTGGTAACAAAGCAATCAGTATCCACCGTTAGATGAAAACCTGATTTAAATTCAAGCTAATATTTCTCAACCGTTAGATCGAAAACCCAGCTTGTTACATACACTTGACAATGCACGCTTATAGGTTTGTTAACCGTACCCAAACATATGCACTTGTTGGTTCAACAATAGTTAACCAAATGGTTATCCATATGAGCATTCCATATCAACCACGTTCTTCTTCACCATAACTAGTTCAAATGACTTCAAATGAACTAGTTAGAGAGTTTTTCAATTGCAATGAAATCTCACGTACTACACAAGACATAATTGAATCAAAGATGATTTGATTCACTTGAATCGGTTCATGAACTTTTATAGCCACGGTTTGCAAACTGCATTCCTTAGTATTTTTAAGTTTAAGTTTAGAAATCATCTTCAGATATATAACCTTCTCAAGTTCGTAGAATAGGTTCGCGGACTTAAGTTACCGGGCAGAGTTTACAAACTCCAGCAGAAATTATCGGGTATGAGAACTTCACCGGTTCGCGGACTGGGTTCACGGACTAAGTTTCACGCAAGTAGTTTGTAAACTCCAGCAGAAATTATCGGGTTTGAGAACTTCGGCAGTTTGCGGACTGAGTTCGCATACTTGTCTCACGTCATTCTCCCGGTTATCTTGATCAACAAAGTTCGCAAACTTTGGTTCAAGGAATAGGACTTATACATAAATGTGTTTCAACAACAATGCTTATGTCCACCATTGGTTATGTAATCTAAACTCTCATTTCAATCATTGAAACATTCTTAGAGGACGTTATATAGTTGTTACACCATTTCTCGTCAAAGCAATTTTCAAGATGATTGAAACATATCATGACTTTCGTCACATGGTAAAAATAAACTTGGTTAAAGCGAAAATCTTACCAACTCATATTTCGAGATATAGATAGACGGGGTATACTCGGCTCCAAATACCAAATGTGTATAATCAAAATCTATATATATAGCATACGACTTCTTGTCTCAAAGAGTAGTAGATAGAGTATATAGACTTTTGAGTGATAGATAAGTTCAAGTCTTCACATACCTTTTTGTCGAGAAGTTCTACCGGTTCCTTGAGTAGTTCTTCTACTTGTATAATGAATATCCACTAAGTCCTTGAGCTCAACTACACTTTCTATCCTAGTCCGAGACTTAGCTATAATAGACTAGAAATTAAGACTCATAGTTTTGATCACTAACATTGACAAACATGCTTGAGATAGCAACGCATGCGAGTTCGACCGAGCAATGCTCTAATAATCTCCCCCTTTATCAATTTTAGTGACAAAACTATCAATACATATGAAATACAAAAAAGATAAAGAAACTTTAGTAGCTCCTATTCCACATGTCCAATCTTCAACATTCCTCGAAATATTCGTCATTATTTGCATAACGATAATAATAGACATAATCCTTGAAAACAAAAGATTTTAACCTATCTTCCATCAAAAATTTGAAAATATAGGTTTTAGAGCATTGCTCGGTCGAACTCGCATGCGTTGCTATCTCAAGCATGTTTGTCAATGTTAGTGATCAAAACTATAAGTCTTGATTTCTAGTCTATTATAGCTAAGTCTCGGACTAGGATAGAAAGTGTAGTTGAGATCAAGGACTTCATGGAAATTTATCATACAAGTAGAAGAACTACTCAATGAACCGGTGGAACTTCTCGACAAAAAGGTATGTGAAGACTTGGACTTATCTATCACTCAAAAGTCTATCTACTCTATCTCCTACTCTTTGAGACAAGAAGTCGTATGCTATATATAGACTTTGATTATACACATTTGGTATTTCGAGCCGAGTATACCTCGCCTATACTATATATCGAAATATGAGTTGGTAAGCTTTTCGCTTTAACCAAGTTTATCTATACTATGTGACGAAAGTCATGATATGTTTCAATCATCTTAAAAATCGCTTTGACGAGAAATGGTGTAACAACTATATAACGTCCTCTAAGAATGTTTCAATGATTGAAATTAGAGTTTAGATTACATAACCAATAGTGGACATAAGCATTGATTGTGGAAGCACATTTATGTATAAGTTTTATTCCTTAAACCAAAGTTTGCGAACTTTGTTGATCAAGAGAACTGGAAGAATGGCGTGAGCCAAGTCCGCGAACTCAGTCCGCGAACTGCCGAAGTTCTCAAACCCGAGAATTTATGCTGGAGTTGACAAACTATTTTCGTGAAACTCAGTCCGCGAACCGGCGAAGTTCTCATACCCGAGAATTTCTGCCGGAGTTTGTAAACTCTGCCCAGTAACTTAAGTCCGCGAACCTAGTCTACGAATTTGAGAAGGTTATATATATATGAAGATGATTTCTGAACTTAAACTTAAAAATACTAAGGAATGCAGTTTGCAAACCGTGGCTATAAAAGTTCATGAACCGATTCAAGTGAACCAAATCATCTTTGCTTCAATTGTGTCTTGTGTAGTACATGAGATTTTCTTGCAATTGAACAACTCTATAACTAGTTCATTTGAAATCATTTGAACTAATTATGGTGAAGAAGAACGCGGTTGATATGGAATGCTCATATGGCTAACCATTTGGTTAACTAGTGTTTAACCAAGAAGTGCATACGTTTGGGTACGGTTAACAAACCTAGAAGCGTACATTGTCAAGTGTGTGTAACAAGCTAAGTTTTCGATCTAACGGTTGGGAAATATTAGCTTGAATATGAAACATGTTTTCATCTAATAGTGGATATTGATTGCTTTGTTACCAAGGTAACTTAATTGCAAACCCTGATTTGAAAGACTATATAAGGGGAACTCTAGTATCTGTGCAAAACTAATCCCCACACCTCACGTGTGATACTAGTTTGCATACTAGAGTCAGTTCTCCTTTAACCTTTGGTTTCTTCTTCTAAAACCAGGTTAACGACTTAAAGACTTTATTGGGATTGTGAAGCCAGACCGATACTACTTTTATCGTAGTTCTGTGATCTGATCTTGCATCTTCTATCGTACGAGTACAATCAGATGGATTGGCTTGATATTTGATATCTCTGATAGGCAAGATATAAAAATTAATCACAAACATCTTCGTCTCATTGTTTGTGATTCCGCAACATCTTATTTCGCTACCATACGATTAATATTGTTGTGAGGTGATTGATAAGTCTATGATGTTCTTCGGGAATATAAGACCGGATTATCAATTGGTTCCTATTCACCTTGATTATTATCAAAAGACGGAACAAAAACTTTTAGGATTTATTTGTGGGAGACAGATTGATCCTTTGATAGACTTGTCTGTGTGAGACAGATTTGTTTATTGTCAAGTCTTCGACTTTGGGTCGTAGCAACTCTTAGTTGTGGGTGAGATCGGCTAAGGGGATAAAGTGCACAGTTTCCTGCTGGGATCAGAGGTGTAGGGAGTACAACTATACCTTGGATCAGTGGGAGACTGATTGGGGTTCAACTACAATCCAGTCCGAAGTTAGGTTGGAGTAGGCTAGTGTCTGTAGCGGCTTAATACAGTGTGTGTTCAATCTGGACTAGGTCCCGGGGTTTTTCTGCATTTATTGTTTCCTCGTTAACAAAATTTATGGTGTCTGTGTTATTTCTATTTCTACATTATATTTGTTTATATAATTGATATAATACAGGTTATGTGTTTGAATCAATCAATTGGAAATCCGACCTTCGGTTGTTGATTGATATTGAGTGATCCTTGGATATTGGTCTTTGGTATCATCCAAGTTATTCCTTGTATTTGATTAGAACTCGCAGTTCTTGCTTGAGTAAATCAAATCAAGAAGAGAGATATAAATTCGTTGATATACTTTTAATTTATTGAATCTTGTTGATTCTCTTAAAAGTATATTCGAGTTTGTCCATACAGATTGCTAAGCGAAATATTGGATGGTGTTGTTAGACCCCCGCTTTTTCACAATTGATATGAGAATATTCTCAAATCGAAGTACTGTCAGCTCATACCAAGATCACAAGAAAAAAATACGTTGGTTCGACTTTCTGAGGATCTGCTTTGCTTAACTACTGCATCACCAATCGCCCAAATAATCAACTTCTCATATCTTCCTCCACTAACTCCTTTTCAATTGTTTATTTTACTCTAAAATAACCTCCACCAATGACCATCTAATCACCGTCTGAACCACCCAATGCATGGCGATCTCTACCAGCTAAAAAACAATCAACACCAGCAGCATACGCGCCTGCAAATGCAGCTTCTTTTTCCCGTATACCAAAAATCCACCAATTCCCCAGACACGCCTGTGAGAACTATAATCATTCCCCTTCATATTCTAGTATAACCACTGATCAACACAAAAAAACCACCTCAAACTCCTCATTTTCTTCATCTTATTTCTCAGCTCAATCAGTTAAACAATAAAAAAACAAAGGCAAAGCACTTTCTCCACCACCCCTTCAAAAATCAAAGCACATACCAGAAAAAAATCAACTAAAAAAGGTGTTATCCCAACATGAAAAACCAGAGGATAAAGTTCAAAATCATTCGAACGAATCTTCAACTTTTGGCCATCATTCACACACCCAAAAGAAAGAAACTATCATTTTTCAACTAACTGAAAGAATGAAAGTACTCATGCAAGCCCATGATGGCCATTGCATAGCAGTTGCGGTTCTTGCTGGAAAATTCATCTTCCCTGCTCTCAGACAAGCCATCACAAAGCACTGGAATCCCATCAAGATAAAAAAAATTCCGCACATGGCCAAACACAAACAACAAGATATTTCAATGTACTTTGGAACATGAAAGTGATAAACAAAAAATACTATCGACCAAGACTTGGATTATGTCAAACCAAGTAATACTGCTAGAAGACTGGACCAAATACCAGCAAAACCCGTAGGATTGTTTCACAACAACAGTTTTCTGGATACAACTTCTAGGGCTACCAACATATCTAGAAGATGAAGCACCTATGGCAGAACTACTAAGTGATACAGGGAAGGTCCTTGAGGTGGATTTACAATACAAACCAGTGCAATCCAAGGTGGAGATGACCATAAAAGAACCTTTCATGCCAGGTATTTTACTCAATATATAGCATGAGAAAACTGGATTTAGTTCACATATGAGTATCTACCAACTATATGCTACAAATATGGTATCATTAGTCATATTGCCGATGACTGTCCAAATTTCCTAAATGAACAACATGCAATGCAAGACCCAAAAGACCCTCTGTTCCCTTATCATAGGATTAATGGTCGCATGAGAGATGCTAAACCTAAACCAAGAAATCTATCATTCATATCATCTTCATCCAACCAAGTCTCAGGTTCATCCTCATCCACACTGAACCCAGAATCATCAAACTCCGAATTTAAGCTCAGTCAACAACATCAAACTTCTTCTGGCACAACTTCGACCACCCCACCAAAACAGACGGTGATGAAACCGATTCCGACTCGACTTGCTCATGTGATGGCTCAACAAGGTATAAGCTGGACCCCACTATCTCAATCACCGTTATTAACAAAAAGCTCACCTGATAGTAGCCAACAGAACACAGCGCCCGGGAAAAATGCAAATTCGTCTACTGTAGGATGAAACTATGATGATCCTCTGGCAGTTCTGAAAAAGCAACAGGAAAAAGAAAGATTTGGATATGGGTCAGGATCTGGTTTTAAAATATTCGGATTAAACAATTATTTCGGATTCGGGTCGGGTTTTAAGATGGGTACTGATGACTCACCAAATCCACTAGGAGGACCAATCCACTTTGGAATACCCATATCTGCATCTGTGGTATCTGAGAGAGAAATGCAACCCACCACAACATAAAGTCAAAAGTCAGGCCCAACCACAGCAACAACCCACTCACTTTCAGGAAAGTCTCAAAAAGGCCCACTACCAATCAGAACTGACAGAATCAACTACATAATTTCTTTATCTGTTTTATGTGCAGGCGCTGGATAACTTCCTGGACATACCGCATGCTATTGTCAGTATGTTAATCACTAAAGTGAATGGTGTCCCACATGTGAAAGCAACACATAACCATGAGAACATAACATGTCAGGAAGAACCAAAGGATGAGACAACTCCTCTCAAAATTTATAAGATGAAAGGCACGCATCAAAGAAAAGGAATACCACAACACCTAAACATATCTCCAACACCTGAATTTGCATCACCTCCTCCACCACCAAAAGCAAGAAAGTTTATTTCTTTATTTGGAAATAAAACAGTTCAAACTAGAAAGACAAGTAAAATACAAGGGCAACAAGAATAACACCAAGGTGAAGAAAAAGACAAGGAATATACTGCAGCTGGAAGCACCCATGACAAACCACAAAAAACCAAACCTTCTTGGAAACTATCCCTGGACGATGAAGGGACTGAAGTACAAGCTAAAGAAAAAGGCAAGCGAGTGGCTGACAAGCACTAACCCTCGCAACAAGAATGAGTTGCTTAGCATGGAACTGTCAAGGTGCTCGTAATCTCTTGACAGTTCAAAAACTCTGTGAGATCACTCGAATTCACAGACTTAGTCTTATGTTTTTATCAGAAACTATTTCTTCATATTTGCACATGTTTTCTTTAAAAAATAGATTAGGTTTTGATGAATGTGATGCGATTTCTTGTAATGGACACAAGGGTGGTGTTATCCTGATGTGGTTAGCGCACCTTAAAGTCCAAATCTAGTAGCTAACCAAAGTGTAATTCATGCCTATATATTTCCTCCTGCTCCACAAAGGCCATAAATATTCACCGGAGACTATAAACCACCTCAACCATCGGCACAATGGGACCTATGGAAATATATCAACCTTGTAATCCCACAACATAATCTTCCATGGTTACTGATGGGAGACTCCAATGAAGTACTCTGTCAAGAGGAGAAAAAAAAGGTAGGCGACCAGTACTACACAATCAGGCAAAACACTTCAAGGACATGCTCAACTTCAACGGTCCGTTGACCTTGGGTATACTGGTCAACGAAACACATAGTCCAACAAACAAAATTGCAACAACTTCATTATGGAAAGATTGGACAAAGGACTTAGCAATCAACAATAGATTCAAATACACCCACATGCAATGGTTCAACACTTACCTCGCATATCTTCAGATCATGCTCCCATCCTTCTCAAAGAAAAAGCCATCCCCCGACCAAATGGTAGATTCGGAAACCTACAATAATAATACTGCAAGTGCACAATGTATAACTAGTAGATAATGGCAAATACAGGTCATTCCCACGAGGAGTGTGAAAATACTACTACTAACTAATACCAAAAACTAACAAATCAATAAGGTGATGTTTGACGATTTTTCAGATATTCGGGACAAAATGAAATAATAAATAATTCTAACAATAAAAAAAATGGGTAACGGGTTATTAAGATTTTCGATTTCCACCAATTCAATCATATAAACTCGAGTAATCTCTATTTATTACTCAAGACAAATTTCGAAATCAATCTCATGTCTCGGAAGATAATATGTTTAAATTCTAAAATATGGTTTCTCCACTGTAATTTTCTTCGCTTCACGGGTAATGATTCTAAGGTATTACATATCAATCCTAAAGCATATTGCGTCAAAGAACTTAACCAAGCACGCTATATCAATTGAAAAGTATAAGTAATCAAGAAAATCACATAATCGATTAAACACCAAGCTATATGAAGAGAAATCACTAATCAATGAATCATTATTAGAAATATCATCGTAGAGTTCATATAAATAAATTGGCTTCAATCTAAACCCTAACAAACAACTTAACAAACCATGAGAAAAGAAAACTCAAATACACCAAACCCTTGTCGCCCCTTCTCTCTGTCAACGGCTTTGCGGCCGCCTCCCCCTTTTCATTTTGAAACAACACATAAATATAGCCCACAGATGAATTCACGTCGTCGCCACATCACCTCCCAATAGAAGTCTTCCACATGTCATGAAATGCAATCCGCCCAATAATATTATGCTGCGTGTCATAATATGACGAAACATTGTAAAGTATTAGCGAATCTCCAATTTCCATAGTATATGACACCACCAAGGAAATGAATTAATTTCATTTAAAAAACATGATATTTTCTTGCATATGCTGGGGCCCCCTTAACTGTATTTGCACAAATGACGTCATTTGGTCTCAAACATTCTTTCAGATTCTTTATATATATATAGCAAGAGAACTTATGTAAGGACAAGATATTTTAATATTTCCTTTTTATTCATTTGCACTTCATTTGCACGTGGTCATGAAGGTGATATTCTTCCATTCTTATGCTAACAATAATAACGTCACTCTTGACCAATCTTAGGTGACATTAGTGTGCTGACGTCGACTCGCTTCACCATGCATTATTTGAAGAGCAAATTAAAACTTGTCTTCCCATTGTGACCTCGACTGTGAAATAATTCTATGTTGCTGATATATATGGAGATATCAGGCCAACATAATAAGTGCTGCTGATATATATAAATACCAGGCCAGCATAATAAGTACTACTGATATATAGAAATACCAGGCCAGCATAATAAGTGTTGCTGATATATAGAAATACCAGACCAGCATATTTGATCATTGTGGTTGCCGATACATGGAAATACTAGGCCAACCCCATTTCATCATTGTGGTTGCTGATACATGGAAATACCAGGCCAACCACGTTTCATCATTGTGATTGCTGATATATGGAAATACCAGGCCAACCACATTTCATCATTGTGGTTGCTGATATATGGAAATACCATGCCAACCACATTTTGCAATTTTCGTCGCAAAAACCATTAAGTCTCACATTTTGTTGTTTATTCGCTGGATGATCGAATTCACTTGTACTTTCTACAAAAGCACTAAAATAGTATTAGCAACTAAAATATTGTATCCTAGCTAATATAAATATGGGTATAAAATGTAGTATTTACATGCTTATCAACACCCCCACACTTATATTTTGCTAGTCCTCGAGCAAAACAGAGATATTATGCAATAGATTTTTTTTTTTTAAGAAAAATCCTAACAAAAGCGCCACTCCCCCGCACTCAAACATTACATTGTCCTCAATGTAATTGAGTCATCCAACTTAGAAATTAAGGTGGGAAATTCTAAAATACATATGCAAAAACTAAATAACTAAAAATAAAAGATTGAATGCAGGGAACAAATTTGATGGGTTGACTCCCATGAAGCGAAATGTGTTTGTTTCCCGACTTTCCAGTAGCACGTTCTCAAACAATGTGGGGTTGGTACCCCAAGGTAAGCTGCGAATTATATATATAAAGCCTGAAGAGTTGGGGATCAACGCTACTACTCTGATTAGTTGAAAACATGAACCTACAGTAAGAAAGATTATTACCCAGAGAGATAAAACTTAATTCAATCTTATTTAAATCATAATTCAAACCTCGAATATGAAGTAAATCAGGTTCGCAGATGATTACTAAAGATTGTCTAAAGAATTGAACAGTTATTGTACTCCCTAAATCTGGTTCTAAGTCAACGGAAATAACTTCCACGACTGATATTTTTTCAAATTCATTCGCTGAACAAGGCCTCAATGGAGCAATAATATCACGACTCTTAGACCCATTATCATCTAAAACGGTTTCATTATGAATATCATCAAGACGAAAAAATTCAGAACTTAATGGCTTATGGGTCAAGGTAGGAGCATTCTCGACTGATGGAACTAGTCGAGAATCTGAAAGAACTAGAGGTTCTAGTTTGGGCTTCCATTTATTAGTGTCTAGCAGCGGTGTGGAGTCTAACAAAGCATTGACTTCACAAATAACACTATCATCATCAAAATCATATCCAAAATAAGCTAAGCAAACCTCTAATGGATCTTCCAAGTCGCTCTTGCAAAATCTTTGCGAGTGCATACTTTCTTTTCGCCCACTACTGGTTTCAATTGCAGCATTTCAATCACTAAGGTACTTAAAAAAAATAATCAAACAAACTGCGTAAACAGAAACTAAAGAAAATATAAAAGAAAAAGAAAAATAAATAAAAATAAACTATATACAATGATATCAAATAAAGAGTATTTTTCAACCACTCCCCGGCAGCGGCGCCAAAAACTTGGTAGGTTCGGAAACCTACAATAATAATACTGCAAGCGCACAGTGTCTAACTAGTAGATAATTGAAAATACAGGTCATTCCCACGAGGAGTGTGAAAATACTACTACTAACTAATACCGAAAACTAACAAATCAATAAGGTGATGTTTGACGATTTTTCAGATAATCGGGACAAAATGAAATAATAAATAATTCTAGCAATAAAAAAAATGGGTAATGAGTTGTTAAGGTTTTCGATTTCCACCAATTCAATCATATAAACTCGACTAATCTCTATTTATTACTCAAGACAAATTTCGAAATCAATCTCATGTCTCGGAAGATAATATGTTTAAATTCTAAAATATGGTTTCTCCGCTGTAATTTCCTTCGCTTCACGGGTAATGATTCTAAAGTATTACATATCAATCCTAAAGCATATTTCGTCAAAGAATTTAACCAAGCACGCTATATCAATTGAAAAGTATAAGTAATCAAGAAAATCACATAATCGATTAAACACCAAGCTATATGAAGAGAAATCACTAATCAATGAATCATTATTAGAAATATCATCGTAGAGTTCATATAAATAAATTGGCTTCAATCTAAACCCTAACAAACAACTTAGCAAACCATGAGAAAAGAAAACTCAAATACACCAAACCCTTGTCGCCTCTTCTCTCTGTCAACGGCTTTGCGGCCGCCTCCCCCTTTTCATTTTGAAACAACACATAAATATAGCCCACATATGAATTCACGTCATTGCCACATCACCTCCCACTAGAAGCCTGCCACATGTCATGAAATACAATCCGCCCAATAATATTGTGTCGCGTGTCATAATATGACGAAACATTTTAAAGTATTAGCGAATCTCCACTTTCCATAGTATATGACACCACCAAGGAAATGAATTAATTTCATTTAAAAAGCATGATATTTTCTTGCATGTGCTGGGCCCACCTTAACTGTATTTGCACAAATGATGTCATTTGGTCTCAAACATTCTTTCATATTCTTTATATATATATAGAAAGAGAACTTATGTAAGGACAAGATATGTTAATATTTCCTTTTTCTTCATTTGCACTTCATTTGCACGTGGTCATGGAGGTGATATTCTTCCATTCTTATGCTAACAATAATAACGTCACTCTTGACCAATCTTAGGTGACATTAGTGTGCTGACGTCGACTCGCTTCACCATGCATTAATTGAAGAGCAAATTAAAACTTGTCTGCCCATTGTGACCTCGGCTGTGAAATAATTCTATGCTGCTGATATATATGGAGATATCAGGCCAACATAATAAGTGTTGCTGATATATATAAATACCAGGCCAGCATAATAAGTACTACTGATATATAGAAATACCAGGCCGGCATAATAAGTGCTGCTGATATATAGAAATACCAGACCAGCATATTTGATCATTGTGGTTGCTGATACATGGAAATACTAGGCCAACCCCATTTCACCATTGTGGTTGCTGATACATGGAAATACCAGGCCAACCACGTTTCATCATTGTGATTGCTGATATATGGAAATACCAGGCCAACCACATTTCATCATTGTGGTTGCTGATGTATGGAAATACCATGCCAACCACATTTTGCAATTTTCGTCGCAAAAACCATTAAGTCTTACATTTGTTGTTTAACAAACTGCGTAAACAAAAACTAAAGAAAATATAAAAGAAAAAGAAAAATAAATTATGTACAAAAACTAAAACTAAAATAAAAATAAACTATATACAATGATATCAAATAAAAATTATTTTTCAACCACTCCCCGGCAGCGGCGCCAAAAACTTGGTAGGTTCGGAAACCTACAATAATAATACTGCAAGCGCACAGTATCTAACTAGTAGATAATGGAAAATACAGGTCATTCCCACGAGGAGTGTGAAAATACTACTACTAAATAATACCGAAAACTAACAAATCAATAAGGTGATGTTTGACAATTTTTCAGATATTCGGGGAAAAATGAAATAATAAATAATTCTAGCAATAAAAAAAATGGGTAACGGGTTGTTAAGGTTTTCGATTTCCACCAATTCAATCATATAAACTCGACTAATCTCTATTTATTACTCAAGACAAATTTCGAAATCAATCTCATGTCTTGGAAGATAATATGTTTAAATTCTAAAATATGGTTTCTCCGCTGTAATTTCCTTCGCTTCACGGGTAATGATTCTAAAGTATTACATATCAATCCTAAAGCATATTGCGTCAAAGAATTTAACCAAGCACGCTATATCAATTGAAAAGTATAAGTAATCAAGAAAATCACATAATCGATTAAACACCAAGCTATATGAAGAGAAATCACTAATCAATGAATCAGTATTAGAAATATCATCGTAGAGTTCATATAAATAAATTGGCTTCAATCTAAACCCTAACAAACAACTTAGCAAACCATGAGAAAAGAAAACTCAAATACACAAAACCCTTGTCGCCTCTTCTCTCTGTCAACGGCTTTGCGGCCGCCTCCCCCTTTTCATTTTGAAACAACACATAAATATAGCCCACAGATGAATTCACGTCATCGCCACATCACCTCGCAATAGAAGCCTGCCACATGTCATGAAATACAATCCGCCCAATAATATTGTGCCGCGTGTCATAATATGACGAAACATTTTAAAGTATTAGCGAATCTCCACTTTCCATAGTATATGACACCACCAAGGAAATGAATTAATTTCATTTAAAAAGCATGATATTTTCTTGCATGTGCTGGGCCCATCTTAACTGTATTTGCACAAATGATGTCATTTGGTCTCAAACATTCTTTCAGATTCTTTATATATATATATAGAAAGAGAACTTATGTAAGGACAAGATATGTTAATATTTCCTTTTTCTTCATTTGCACTTCATTTGCACGTGGTCATGGAGGTGCTATTCTTCCATTCTTATGCTAACAATAATAACGTCGTTCTTGACCAATCTTAGGTGGCATTAGTGTGCTGACGTCGACTCTCTTCACCATGCATTAGTTGAAGAGCAAATTAAAACTTGTCTGCCCATTGTGACCTCGGTTGTGAAATAATTCTATGCTGCTGATATATATGGAGATACCTGGCCAACATAATAAGTATTGCTGATATATAGAATTACTAGGCCAGCATAATAAGTGTTGTTGATATATAGAAATATCAGGCCAACATATTTGATCATTGTAGTTTCTGATACATGGAAATATCAGGCCAACCCCATTTCATCATTGTGGTTGCTGATACATGGAAATACCAGGCCAACCCCATTTCATCATTGTGGTTGCTGATACATGGAAATACCAGGCCAGCCACATTTTATCATTGTGGTTGCTGATATATGGAAATACCATGCCAACCACATTTTGCAATTTTCGTCGCAAGCACCATTAAGTCTCACATTTTGTTGTTTATTCGCAGGATGATCGAATTCACTTGTACTTTCTACAAAAACACTAAAATAGTATTAGTGCTTATCACCAAAGCACTAAATTGTATCCTAGCTAATATAAACATGGGTATAAAAGTTTAGCATTTACATGCTTATCACCAAACCAAAAACAATTCCGAGTGGAACACCTCTGGTTTCTGCATCCTCACCTTCGAGAAGTTTCCTCAACTGCATGGAATCAGTCATATTACCCGACACCGCCGATCAACCTCATAAATAAAATGACTAACATGGCTAATACCCTACAAATATGGAGCAAGCAAACCTTTGGAAACCTATCGGGCGTGATACGAGAAGCTGAAAAACAGATACAACAAACCCAAAACAACTACGCCACGGCAGTATGCCCAAATCTCCAGTAATGGCTAAGCAAGGAACTAGAGGCCAGAAATTAATAGTCACCTCATGCTTTCCCACTGTCAAGATATATTTTGGAAACAATGATCCCGGGTATCCTGGATCAAAGAAGAAGATCTGAACACCACCTTTTTTCATACCCAGGTGACAATACACCGCCGTATCAACCACATCAGGCAGATGCAGACAACAACATGGGCATGGGTCGACACACAGAAGGACATTGTAGATACATTGGTCCAACACTTCACTAAGAAATACCAATCCCAAGCTACTACCATTGACATGCAATTATTCGATTGTATCCAACCGCGAGTGACGGAGACAAATCGCAAAAGACTAATGGCAAAGGTAACTTCAGAGGAAATCAAACAGGCTTTTCACTCTATTGGCTCAGACAAGGCACCATGACCGGATGGATTCAAGAGTAAGTTTTTCAAATTTCTATAGGAAACTACTAGCACTCAGATTATAGAGATGGCCAACTTCTTCTTTCAACATAACCAATTACAGACACTAATGAACCACACAAACATCACTCTCATCCCTAAAATCCCCAACCCAACATAATCATCCAACTACAGGCCCATTGGACTTTGTAATGTGGTTTACAAAATAATTGCAAAAATTTTAGTTGAAAGAATAAGACCTACCCTACAATTCATAATCAGTTTATACCAAAATGTTTTTGTCCCAAATAGAGCTATACATGACAACATTGCAGTGGCTGCAGAAATCTTCCATCACATCTGCACCTCAGCGGTGACCAAGCATCCAAAAAAATCCATGAAACTAGATGTCCAAAAGATTTCGATTCCCTAGACTTGGGCTTCATCAAAACGACACTATCCTCACTAGGTTTTTCATTGTGTGTCATTAACCTGATCTTGACGTGTGTAACGACAGTTACATACTCCAAAAATGTTAATGGAACTGCATTTGGCTACTTAAATCCAAATAGAGGGCTCCGACAAGGAGACCCCATGTCACCATATCTATTCATTATTTGTGCAAAGATCTTATCTTCTAATCTGAGCAACCAACAGCTCCAAGGAAATATAAAAGGAATCAAAATAGCTGCGAATGTCCCCCCTCATCCATCTCATGTATGCAGATGATTTGTTACTTACTTGTGTAGCAGAGCCATCGACATGCAACAATCTCCAAAAGGTACTTACATCTTATTCTACATCGGTGGGCCAGCAAATCAACAATATTAAATCACTAATTATCTATCACCCAAAGTTGCATCCTAATGACATCAATGGGATCAAAAGCTTCTTTGAAAAACCAATGGCCCAGAACCCACCCATGTATCAGGTGTCCACTTCAAGAGAGGAAGACAGAATACACACATGTTCACGGAACTACTAAATCGAATGGAAAGGAAAACAAAAGGATGGATAACCAAATTTGTAAACCAAGCTGGGAGAGAAATGCTTATCAAAATATCACTGCTACCAACGGTGAACCATGTCATGCAGACTCAACTACTCCCGGCTCACATACACAAACAGATGGATAGAATAACAAGGAACTTCTTATGGGTCCATGACAAGAACACATGGAAAATGCACCCTATAAGATGGCATAAGGTGACGAAAACAAGAAGCGTGGGAGGTACGGGCATCCGGCGAAGCCGCGAGCACAACCAACCATTACTCATGAAGAAAGTTTGGCAAGTTCATGGAGATGACAAATCCATTTGGGAAACAATAGCCAGGAACAAATACCTTTAAAATGAACCACTCCTGGCACACCCAATTTCCAAACCAAAACCAGCGTCGATCTCTATGTGGAAAAGTTTAACGAACCTAGTTGTTTTTATTTGCAGGAACATTGCCTCTCACAAATTGGAAATGGCCAAAACACATCACTATTGGGAAATTGGATACCACACTAAACCAAAACACTAGTTCATCCACCAATCCCAAACATCAAGGTATCCAACCTAATTGACACCAATTCAAACTCATGGAATCACGAACTCATACATATCATGTTTCAACGGTCCATTGCACACCTTATCACCAATATACACCTACCTCACATCCCACAACCCGACACCATTATTTGGCCATTCTCAACAACTGGAGCTTATTCAACAAAAACAGGTTACCAAGTTCTCATAACCCAAAATACCAAAGCCCAAAATAACCAACACTACGTATCCCACCCCAAATAAACCAACAATCCCATAATAACCAAAGTAGCTCATGCAACAACAACTCCAACAACCTACACCCAACTCATACCCAACCACAACTATTACCACCTCCAATACCACCAAACCCTACTTATTTCAAATCCATCTGGAAATTGGAATGCCCCCAAAAAATCAGGTTTTTCTTATGGAAAGTCAGCTTAGAAGGACTACCCACATTCAATACCCTAGTAGAAAGGCACATCACAACCACCAACATTTGTCCTCTATGTAACAACACAGAAGAGACGGCACAACATCCGTTGTCCCGATGTCCACGAGCTTAAATCATTTGGAAATAAATTACTCTAGCACTTAACCAACAAAACCCAACAAACCAAAGGATCAACAGGAATCAACAACTGACAACCTTACATGACGCACTAAATTCAAAGCTATCAATGAAGACAAAAACACTCTATAGCTTTACCTTGTGGCACCTCTGGTTGGCAAGAAACGCATAAGTTTACCGGAATCAAAATCAATCACTGACTCAAATAACTCAAACAATACAGGTAATGTTTGCAAAATACATCTGGGCACAACAACACTTAACGCCAATTCTACCAGACCTTCCCCCATCACCATACCAATCAAATCAAACAACTACAACAACAACTATAATGGTTGGATGGGAACCACCACCAGAAAATTGGATCAAGATGAATATAGATGGAGCAACAAAAGGAAACTCGGGACCAGCTGGAGCAGGAATCCTAGGCAGAGACTGCAGTGGAACACTTCTAGTTTCAATGGCAACACCGTTAGAAAACACTACATCAACAACGACAGAAACATGGAGTCTACTCTAATCATTAAGAAAGCAATTCAACAGCAATGACACAAGGTATGGTTTTTTTGAAATGGATTCACAACTGGTAATCCAACAACTACAACAATCAGGAGATAACCAACCTTGGTATCTACAAAAAACGCTTAAGGAAATCAAAGAACTCATGCAATAAATCCCACAGACGAGGCTACAACATGCATACCGTGAAGCAAACCAAGCAGCATACGAATTGTCGAATCAAGCAGTGAAGCACCAAGCACAACAACCAACTTCGGCATCAACAAAAATTTGGCAAAATATATGCCCACCTTTCCTTTCAAACATTATATATGCTGATAAAATTGAGACTAAATACCCAAGAAATGTAACAACTGTTTGAGTTATTAAATTTGGTCACCCTCTTCAGAAAAAGAAGAATTTAGGACTAAAGGGCATACAAAATGAACATAAATATGTGTGGTGGTATGGATGATGATTCTATCGAAATATTTATTTAAAGATGATGTATATAGTAAAATATAGGTTGATTAGTGTTTTGTTAATGGAAGATATGATTTATCTTTATTAGGGTATGAAAATATGATACTGAAAATAAAGGTTGATTAAATCTATTTAATTTTTCAGACTATTTGTTTATAGCATCTCTGATTAAATCAAAATCAGTTTGATTTATTTGAACCATACACTAGTGAAAATAACTTTGGCGTTGAACTTAATTTTATTTTTCTAAAGAAATTGTATCATAAACTCTGTTTCTACTTTTCCGGGGTGTATTTAGTCAAAATATATTTGTCTAATTAACCCAATCATGAATTGTATTTAGTCATTGTCTTTCAAAATAATTGCTCAAATAAAAAAGGGGACATTTGAAATTTGAAATACCATTGCACCCTAGGTTTTTCGTGTGAACAAATTTGAATTCAAAAATTTGAAGAGATAATAAGATTGTAAAAATTTCTGAGGAACCCATGTTTGTTTCCTTTCTCTTTTAGTAGCCCATCAATAAGATAACATATATGTGTAGCCCAAATTAATAGATTAACAGTTAAGATTACTTGGATTAGTTTGGTTTTAGATATCCAAAATCTGGTTAGGACCAATGTAGTCAATTTCGGATATCTCGGCCGGAATTCCGGCGGAATTTCCGTTTTCGGACCAACATAAAACGAAACACAACTTTCTGCCGAGACGGAAAGTACCCGGAAAAGAACCGGAATTCCGGCCGAGATGAGGCGGAAATGAACCGGAATTCCGGCCGAGACAAGTTGAACCATATTAACTTTGTTTGGTTGAACCATTTTTCACTTCGTGTTAACTTCTCTTCGTGTTAACTACTAATTATGTAGCATATCCTTTATTTCATAATGGTCATCTGAATTCAAATCAGGAGAGCTTTATGCTCGGGCATTTCTGAGAAGCGAAGAGCCACATCCAGTGGAGGATGTAATTGACAGCATCAGGTTTGTCAAATTAGTCTCCATTGTAATTCATTGAATAATGTGTAATCTTAAGTATTATAGGGATCACTCTGCATATGAACTACGTCATATAGTTGTTCTATGTGTTTCAATTTTGTGTTTGGAGTTGGAACTTGAGATTTTTTGTCATTGGTCTGAAAATGGTTACCATAATTTTATACTTGCATAGCAACTGATTTTATTTTCATTGCTTTTCCAGGTACTTTGTTCTTCGCGTAGAAGAGAATATTGGTAAGAACTTATTTCCGGTGCATCAGTCATATTACAATTTATTATATATTCATTATCTATACTTGTAAATAAAAACATATGTAGAAATTATATATATAAAAGTTGGAACCGAGATTATACAGAGATTTGGAAACGGAATTTTCCCGAAACAGCATTGTATCAGTGTCTCGCTCGGAACCGAGACAAACCGGAATGCGAGATCGACTACATTGGTTAGGACTAAATTAACCTTTATTAATTATGTATTTTTAAGGAAATTAAAAATACCATTCTATGCTAGTCAAATCGTTAGTCGGTCGTGGGCGTGTACTGAGGGCGTTTTTTGGGGGCGTTTTTTGGGCGAGTTAGTTTCTTCTTATATTTATCTTTCCATAATCTTAGATTTTATCACCACTGTAATTTTGTTTCTCATCTTTGTTTGGCATGTTTGGCTTTATTCTTAAACTTACAATGAGAGTTTGGTTCTTGGTTCGTTCTTTTGCTAAAAATACCTGTTTGGTAAAGGTTTGGATTTGGAAGTAGTTTGAAGAGTTCTTTCGGAAGTAATCAGGTAATACATTTCTAGGATTGTAAGAGTTTTGAGTGTATATTTTACCTACTTGCTGTAATCAGTTAAGTTGTTATCATGATTAACAATGGTGTTTTTTTTTATTTATTTATAGGTTTTAGGGTTAGTCTCTGATAATTGTAGTTTTCTCGAGTTATTCTTTAATCTTTGCAGCTAGTTTCTTTCAGTATTGAGTTGATATTGTTCACTGTTGATTTATTTTACAAGGGAATGGGGGCGAGTGTTGAAGTTATTTTTCTCTTTGAAGATGAAACGTTGTCTTGCCCTGTGACGAAATCTACCACTATTGAAACATTGAAGACTGTTGTATGTGGCCGGTGGACTGTTCTGAATCCTTGGTTGATACGTTTCATTTTGAAGGGGCTATGCAATCAACTGTATGTTGATTCTGATTTCGTGCTCCTTTCAGTGTTTGAAAGATTTTTTATGAGAGGTATAGCAACTTTTAACCTTTTCTAGATTTGTTTACTCCACATCCCACATGTCGCCTTCACCCTGCCAAAATCCTATTCCTCCTTCATGTTCGGATAAAAATCCAACCACAGATCAAGCTAGAGGGGCACGCGTAGTTTCTCCAGTTTCGAAGGACGCCAGAGCTAAAAAAATATTTTGAGGGTTCCCAAGCTGGTGTGAAGCAAAAAAAAGAGTAAGTTGTGGCAACAAGCAATAATTGGGGTCGGACAAATCTTTTATAATGGTGTTCAGGAGGTTAGGAATGTTGTTGCCATGGTATGTTTTGAGAATGGCCATGAACCCGATAGCAAGAAAACAAAGAGTGAACCTTCTAGGTATACCGTTTGATGCAAAAATTGGAAAACTGCTGGATGTTTATGGGAGTTCCATGCCAAATCGATCACTAAAGATAATAAAATTTTTGAGGTATTTTTTTCCTTAAATTTATGTGTTTTTTAGTGGCTGTGAAGTTTGTTTTTTTTCCAATGGAATGTTAAGTGTTATATGCATTTGTCAGGTAATGAGATACGTTAAGGATCATACTTGTGGAGCTGGATATAGGGAAAGTAAAGTATGCGTTCCGGCCAAGTTTGTAAAACAAGTTATCAACGAACAAGTTAGAAACTACCCATTGATATCACCTAAGAAGATTATAAGTGATTTCAAGACTGATTATGAAATAAATCTTCCATATCAGCAAGCTTACAATGGGATTAAATTGGTTCATAAGGATATGTATGGTGATGATGTGAAAGCTTATACAGACTTGGTGTGGTATGTTAAAAATGTAGAGGAAACGAATGAGGGTTCTATTGTCGATTTTCAGTATGATGATTCAACCCAAGAGTTTAAAAGACTGTTTATTGCATACGGTGCATTAATCAAGGGTTTTAAATATTGCCGTGCAATGTTGTATTTAGATGCCACGTTTCTTACCGGTAGGTTCAAAGGTTGTTTAATGGCTGCAACTGCGAAGAATGGCAACGATGGTACGGTTTTCTAACCTGATTACACACTTTTTATGTTTGCGTAATTTTTAATAATCACTGATAAAATAATTTTTCACATTCTTGTGATGATTATGATTATGATTATGATAAATTAATTTTTCACATTCTTGTGATGATTATGATACAACAGGTGATAGTCATTTGTTTTATCACAAGCCAAATAGCACTTCATTGTTTCAAATTTTAGTACATATTGTTTCTCTAATTCCATTTTTATTTCTCACTTGTAGAATTTTATCCCATTGCATATGGTATCGTCTCTCATGAAGATGGTGCAAACTGGGTTTGGTTCTTGGAAAATCTAAAAAAGGTTGTCAAAGGGAGGCAGATTGTTTTTCTTTCCGATCAAGGAACAGGGTTATTGTTTGCTGTTCCCAAAGTTTTCCCAGATGCGTACCATTCTTATTGCTATTACCAAATGAAGCAAAAGATACCTGTCCACGGAGATGATCAATTGTATCCTCATGTGCTAAACCACTGGAGGCATGCTGTGTACGCCTTGACGGAAGGTAAAGATTATATAGAAAGCTTTTTTTTTTCTTTTTTACAAAGATGATCAATTGTATCCTGAGTTTTCCATGTTACGAACAATATCCGTTTATTGATTTTTTATTTTTTTTTTTAAATTTGGATAAAGGTGGGTATAATAAAGCTCTGAAAGATCTCATTGATTTGGAATGTGGTTACGTTGTGAGATGGATGGAGAAGCAAGGACCCGAGCATTGGTCCAATGCATTTTTTGAGGGTTGTAGGTACGGTGAAGTTGCTTCAAGTGTGGCTGGATCTGTCAATAATTGGGTGAAGGACGAGAAGAGGATGCCGGTATCAGCTCTCGTTAATGCTATTAGAATGAAACTCATGGAAATGATCCATAAGCGTCATAAGATTTCCGAAACTATGACAAGTCGCTTGACTCCGGATTATGAAAACAAGTTAAAAGAACTTACTGATGAAGGTAACTCTTGGATCGTTATACCTGCTAGGGATACTTTGTTTGAAGTTGTTGCAGATCACCGTTATGCTGTCAATTTGGAGACTTTTCACTGTTCTTGCAATAGGTGGAAGGTTTATGGATTTCCTTGCAGCCATGCTATTCAATGCATATTGTTGTCCGGAAAACAAGTATATGACTTTGTTCAGCCGTATTTCACATCTAGCTGGTACAAAACTCTCTATTCTTTCGCTATCCATCCTGTTCCAGATTCCGAGAAAGAGAATGAGTCATCTAACAATGTGCGAGTTATTGCTCCTCCTGTTAAAAAGGGTCCAGGGCGTCCAAAGACTGAGCGTTTTCAGCCAAAGTCTGTGAAGATGAAGAATGATAAGATGCGGAAACTGCAAGAGGCTATCGAATCACAACAGCCGAACTTGCCCGTATCAGGAAGTTCATGATTTTTCTGGGATATGATGTCTTTGTTATTTTTTTTAGCTTTAGAGTTGGTAAGGTTTTTTAAGTTATCCCATTGCTTTAGAAAAAGGTTTTTAGTTGGATTTTTAGTTTCATTCTTAGTTGTTTTGATTATTGCAGTACATTTTTTATGACATCAATTTATCACATCAGTAATTTAAAGTTCTCTTTCCTTCATTAAAGGTCTGACAACATATAAATGGTACACTGAAAAAAGAGAAAAACAGAAAGTTGTTGGTGTTGTGAAAAACGGTAAAACAAGAAATTTGTTGAGGTTTTATAAGAAAATTAATATGTACGATCCATTATGTAAATTAATATGTTGGTGTTCTGAAATACGGTAACTATCATCTATGACGGTAACATTTCAATCTTTAGTAAACGGAATCATCATTCTATCACATGATATTACAGGATAAGTACATTTATCACAAATCTATGACCATGGATAAGTACATATATCACAATTCCATGTCCATGGAAAAGTGTACTTATCACGAATCCATGATAAGGGATAAGTACATCTATCACGTTTTTTGTATCCAATATGCAAGTAGAAAATGCCATTGAATCAAAAAAATTGAGATTGCTTGAACCGAAATCAGTAAAATAAGCTTCTGCAACATTTGAGGTTCTTGCAAGTATCTTAATTATTAAACCAAAAAAAAAAGTCTAACTTTAATTTAACCGTGCTGTCAGTCAAAGTAAAACCAGAATCCTAAGTAAGATTGTTATGATCCTTATCAGTCACTAGTTTAACTGCCATTTTGATCCGCTTTTCTTTAATTTTCTACAGCACTTCGCTTCTTTCCCGTGGGAGTCTATCTTCTCCTATCATGATACGTTTCATAAAGTAGTATACGAAAAGCAGACAATCAGATTTCTTCTGTTGAGTACAAACATGTGCAGAAAAAGGTGTGTCCATAATTTGGTCGATCTCTGGCGAGATGGTAGCTCGATGATTCATATTTCTTTGCCTAATAGGAAGATTACAAGCATCCATCATGAGTTCCGCAGTAGTATAGCATGCCTTTTTGGTGTTAATATTCGACAAGGAGTTGTAGTGCTTCCAACGGTGATCAGAGAAATTGAAGTGGAGAAGCGTCCAGTGCGAGGCTGATCTTGTAAATATTGGGATGAACAGTTCTGTCACATCGTCTGGGTTACGTAGGATGAAGTCGCGGATATATTCATTAACACCATCTTCATCATTTGATTGCAGTAGTTCCTGTAGTAAGTGATATTATCAGCAACCACATAAGAAAAGACTTCGAAAAACCTATTTCGACAAGATTCCTATCACTAGATAGGGCATTAAACATACATATTGTCATCAACATTTTGTTGACGCAAGAGCATGCCAAGCAGAATACCACAAGTTCAGATTCATATGTAAAATATTGCAATTATCACCTACAAAGAACTAATCGACTATTCACCTAAATTTTGGATTATTCAATCATCTCAACAAAAAAATAGAATTACTTGCTAGTGCTCCCGGCTTCATAAAAACATATTTTATGGAGCTTGTGCATGTAGTATTCCAGTAACTCGCCCTCAAGAAAGCCATTATCAACAAGATCTTGAACATGCATCCCCAATACAGAGAATAATACTCCCCCATCATGGTCAATCAATCTCCATGCAAAATACCTACCAAATAGTTATTTAAATCAGTGAATAAACTTGTGAAAAGCTGAAAAACAAAAATAAGGAATATATACAAAACTTACGAAGGGGTTGTCCGCTTAAAGTACGATTGTAAAGCCTCTCTATCCCCCTTTTTCATGTCTTTGTAAAATTTCAATTTTTCAAATTGCTTGTAATTTTCTGTGCTGTAATTCACTATATGTTTACTTTCCTTTTTCTTCCCCAGACCACCCGGGGTAAAATCTGCTCCAATACCTTTTTCCGGCCTTGATGATCTGGTTTTCACTCCCCTGACTAATGAGCTGACATGTACTTCGTTGTTTTTCTTCATCCTTGGTCCTTTTTTTTGGACTATCAAAGTCGGCCACATCTGTGTGATAATTCTCTCACACATTGTCAGCTCATAATAAAACACAAATTGGGGTTTCAAACATGTAAGTTAAAATATTAATTACTAGGAAAAATTTTCAGTGATTTGTAGTCGAATTAGTTACCATCTCCTTTTGATCCTTGTTCGTTGAAATACTGGGTGAGACCGATTGAGAATAATCCAGAACCATCTTCAGTTGTATCCCCACCTTTGAATGGTGATGAAAATTCAAAAAATCACTTTTTAAGAATATGAAAAGAGTAAATTTCACATGCAATATTATGTGAAAAAATATAAATATCTATGAATTGAGGGATTTTCACCAGTTGTTGTACGCGGAAGAAATGTTTCCGTGTCTGGTTTTTTTCTCCCATACTCATCTGGTCCTATATCATACTCTTCTTGTGGCGCTTCCATCCCTTGCGGTTGATCATTGTGCTCTTGCACTTGTTCATAGTCCTTTGATATTTCATCCAAGCTCTTGAAAATTTCATCTAGTGTTCCCTCCATGACCTTATATATTTCACGCTTAACATCAACCTTTAGTCGTTTACTCTTTGCTATCAATCTGTTCTTTTCACTACAAAACCTTCCTAAAATTCCACGTTGAGTGTTTATCCATTCCTCCTTTTCTATAATCAAATCAACATTCTCCTTCTCCAGATTCATAACTTTATCTTGTTCTGTTTGCAACCTTGATAGCTGCTTTATAGGATTTATCAACTTCCTTTCGGCGACATCCAACGGAATTGTTAAACTAGGACCAAATTCAAATATTCCTGCCTGCAACAAACAAATAAGTGTTTGTGTTAGTATCCAATATCTGGAAAAAATCAAGACATGTTTTTTAGCAAGGTTTGGTATAGTGAAAATTTGAATTGTTACATGTTATACCTCTGATAATTTATATGGGAATTTTTCGAGTACCGAAATAGCGTTCGATATATTCCAAACATCCCATCTTGCAAATCTAGGGACTATTGATTTCTCACCTCCCCTTCTTGGAACTAATGAGGAATGTTCAGCAACCCAATAATGTTCAAACCATACACAACAAACCAGTTATAACTTCGTTTTCCAAAAAAAAAATGTTGAGAGTAAGAAATTTACCAGCAGATAGAAAGTGCATCCGGTGATACGTCTAACATCCCCTTTTGTTGGATTCAATACTTTTCATTAGGGAATTATGAATAAGATGAGGCCAACTGATTCTGTTGATTACATCCAGACTTTTCACGTAAATCAAGTAACTACACGGAAGACTAAAATTACCCGTTTTTGTGAAAAAAATTGTTTGGCACATGTAGAAAACAACGAGCCTCGTAAAATCTTCAACCCTGCCATTTTTGATTGCATCTACTATAGCTACTTGAACTTCAGTACTCCTAACTACTGGTGGAGATGTTTCTCCAAACTTGTATATTTTACACAAATCATTTGTGCTCGGGGTGACTTTCGTTTCATTTATTAATTTGTTCTCAATACTATTCTCAATTATCTGCAATCCAAGATCAACGGCCATGTCTTCCGGTGTCGAGATAAACAATTCATGTCCTTCTACGGTATTGAAACCATACTGTCCATAAAAGTTTGTATTAGCATTTCTAGTCCATGGTTACTCTTACATAACTCCTCTTTGCTAATCTTATTATCTATGAACACTCGAACCATGTCACGAAACGGTGTGGCCTCAAGAGCTTTTATCAGTTCCTTGGTTAGCAGTTGCCCCCTATTCTCGAGGTCACGGAAGAGGTCATGCAAAGGACCAAAATTTGCTCTGAAAGGTTTTGTCTATTCTGTATACAGGCAAGTAATAACATCAAAAAATTGGATTTCATTACATTGATGATAAAGTTAACTATCACATCTTCAATAATATGAAAACATTTATTTTCATGGCGTAATCATAGGAATAAGTAGATTTTGCACATTTTATCTGTCAATGAAGGTGGAAAACTCTAATTTTCACGGCATTAAGTTAATTATCAATGACATAATCCAAGGGATAAGTAAATGAACATGAAAACACGATATGTCAATAAACATGGAAATCACAATTTTTCACATATTCATAACTCTGAAAATTTCATTTATCACATTGAAAAATCATGATTCACTCAATTTATCACAATCTATATGCCTAACGAATGTGAGTAGCTTACCTGATTTGTTGCCTTTGTTTTTGCAGGTTTCAGCACATTCCTTCCTTGTTTTTGGGTTCTCAGTTTTCTTACTCGTTTTCTTAAGCGGCTTCACAAAATCATCGTTATCACTGGTTTCGTTACAGCCAACATCTTTATCACGATGTTTCACCATCTCCTGCTTTTCCAATTCAAAAAGAAGAACCCATGATCAAATCGTAAATTCTGATGAATTTGGTTATCATTAAACAAAGTAAAACAGTCCCAGAAATGACATAAAACAATAACAAACAAAAAAATTAACAAATACAGTAAATCTTTGAACTTATATGATCACGGAAAACCCATTTAGTCAAGATTATCACACACGCATGATTGAAGTATCATTCGATTAGCTTTTTTTCCTGAACAACATCGAGATGGTGATAAAGACTCTTTTATTGAAACAACATTAGCAAGCAAAAATCTTATTGAACTTATATGATCACGGAAAACCCATTTATTCAAGATTATCACACATGCATGATTGAAGTATCATTCGATTAGTTTTTTTTTTCCTGAACAACATCGAGATGGTGATAAAGACACTTTTATTGAAACAACATTAGCAAGCAAAAATCTTACTGAACTGCAGGATCCTGTTATTGTGATAACATCCGATTTGTGTTTCTTTTAGCTCTGGTTTTTTTTTCCCGGAGCTCCTGTTGAGAAGAGAGAAGAAAGCTGGAAGAGAAGAAAGATGAAAGAGAAGAACGCGGGATGATAAAAACGAATTGAGCTTGATTTTTGGGATTATCCTAAATTTCTGGTTTTTGACTTTTTTCACGGTTGGCTAATTTTGGATAATTACTATTTTCAAAATTAAGATAATTACTATTACATAGGCTATTATAGTAAAAATACTAGTATTATAACTAATGATGGGCTTCATATATATATATATATATATATAAGGTATCTTAACGGTGGATTTCACATATTAAAAATAAAAGAAATGGGCTAGAGATATTTTCCACCTCATAAGATTAGAAAGAAAGAAAGTACACAGAAGAGGAGAAGACAAAAGACCCGTCAAAATCCAACGGCTAATAAAATACCGAAATCCCCAGAAATTTCCTACTCAGTCTTACTTAGTTCCCCCGTTTTATTCAAAACAAACTGTTTTTGAATCTCACTCATTTAGTAGCTCCCCACTTTACCAAACCCTAAAAATCTTCTATTTTTATTTCAAATCTATCAGTAGATCTACCAAATCTAATGGCCGATTCAGATTCTTCTACTCCAACTCCTCCACTCACCACTCCTCTTTCCTCTGTAAGTCTTTATAAATGAAACCCTAATTTTCATCTCGTTTTGGATTAATAATAGGTCTTAGCTGATTTCAAGAATTAGAATAGTTAATCTATAAATATAATTGATTCTCTATTATTTATTGTTTTAATAATTGCAGAAGAAAGAGAATACGGTACCTATTGGGAGTAAAATCGCAGTATGTTATCGATTCATTTCTTTGATTTTGATTTTGAATCTGTAATTTTTATTTGGTTATATTAGTGAGTATCATTAATCTAGTTTGATGTTGTATTATGTAGGAACTTACTGAATCTAGGGCAGAGCTTTTGACTAGGATTCAAGGGTTAAAACAGGTAATCTTTGAAATTTGTTTTACTTTTTATCTTTTTGAATTTTATTTGAATTTTGTTTTTTGTATTGAATAATTGTAGATATCGCGAGACTCGAAAAGACTCTTTTTTTTTTCTTCAATATAAATTCTTTGTGTAAACTGCAGGATTTGCAGAGTTGGAGATCCAAGCTAGATACTCAAGTAAAAACTTACCGAGATGTGAGTGATTTGTGTTTCTTCCGTGGTCTTCTTAAACTACTTTACCTCCTTTTTTGTTAATATCTTTGTTTGTTTTCTTTGGTCACTGAAAGTTTAGGGCTTTTGCTAATGCCTCATTGTGTAGTTTGAGCCTTGAAGAAATTGAGTAAACTTGTTTTGGGTGTTTCATGTTTGTGGTGGTGGATGAGTTGTTTTTTAGTGATTTTCTTATAATTAGAAATGTTCATATCATAAGACACTGTCATCTATTGTGATAAATGGTTTTCAGTTGTTTTGGGTATATGGTTTTCAGTTGTTATGCAGCTGCTTTTCTGGCTTCATAATGTGGTCTGCCAAGTCTCAATTGAGGAATAGGCGAATAGTGTGTTTGAGCCTTTGAGGTGACTTTCCTCTGATCTTGTAATAGAATAGCATTCTGAAATCAACAAAATGCACTCATCGAACTAAAAGCCATTATGTATACCTTTTAGGTGTTTATCGCTTGTTTATAGGTTTGCATTCTCTTTTTTACTTGGGGCTGCTTAGAGAAAGAGACCCCTGAAAAAATGGAAAAACTCGAGAACGTTGGTGAGCACTTTTGTTCCCATATAGAAAGTTAGTAAGCACCATTGCGCCCGATCTATATGTCTATATATCTTCTTAGTCCATTAGTAAATTAGATCTCTTCCCTTACTAGTTATAATGAATTAAGGGGTTTCGCCCCGTTTTAGAAAGCAGAATCACCAAGATTGAATTTATTGATTGATGACCCAAAAAGGCGCCCGATCTATATGTCTATATATCTTCTTAGTCCATTAGTAAATTAGATCTCTTCCCTTACTAATGCATTAAGGGGTTTTGCCCCGTTTTAGAAAGCAGAATCACCAAGATTGAGTTTATTGATTGATGACCCAAAAAGGCGTCAACTTTCACAATTTAAACGCAGACTGGAGGAAACTTTTTTATGTTAATACCGTAGTTGCTTCAAGGCAATTGGTCATGAGTTGTGTTGGAACTGAATTTTTTCAAACGTGCATCCTTAGTAATTTTATTCATGATATAAACTCTGTTGAAAACATGTAACTCTGAATGTTGGGACCATCAGATTTCTGAGTAACAAGGTTTGGCTCTAAATGGTTTGTGACTATTAAGACGATACACATAGACAGGCGAAATTGGGTTTCTCTTTATTATGTACCGATCTCTAATTTATACTTTTGTTGAATTATATATCGAGGATGTCCTGTTTTAAGTTTGAGTTTTCACTATTTTATGATATTGATGTGTGTCTGATCTAACATGCAGGAACTTTCTGATCTGAAAAAATCTCTTAATGTGGAAGTGGATCAACTAAAAACAGTATGTTTAACTGATTTCTGAGTGAAAAAAATGTAGAGAAATTTGAATCTATCCATGACCATCATCGTTTGGTTTGCTTTTCATTTCTGAATTATGTGTTTTATCGAATCAGGAGTTTCAAGATCTCAGAACTACTCTTCAACAACAACAAGATGATGTTACAGCAAGTCTAAAGAACCTGGGGGTAGTCTATCTCCACATTTCTTTTGTTTCTTTCCACATAATGCCCAGGTCTTTGTGCCTATTTCTGCCTTTAACCACTTTTACTTGAAATGTTATAGCTACACGAAATATCTCAAGATACCAAAGAAACCGCAAATTCCGCTGAGATTGAAAAGAAGAGTGATGAAGTTCAGCCTCCATCATCAGAGGAGCACAGCAGCAAGGAAATTCAACCACCAGTATCAAAATGAAGGAGGGCTCTGGTATATCTTGCAAGAGAAAAGTATTTATGCTGAGGTGATATAAGAATGAGTTTGTCGGTACTTCGAATGGCTTGTTGTTCTTAATGAGATTATACACATCTGTATTAATTTTTTTAAGAGAAAATATCACTTCTGCTTTCTCCTTCATCTTGTGCTGTCCACTGTGAACCTATTTGTCCTCAGATATATTAGATGTTTAGGAGGTTGTACACTAGTTAGTTTCATTTTGTGCTAGAAATCTGTAGTACGTGCTTCTGATTTCTGATTTCGTAAGAAGCTAATTCTCACAGATTTCGGTGTTATCCCTTGTATTTTTTAGTTCATCTTATTTAGTACTGAAGTCAGAGGTGATAGTTTAGGTTTGCAGAATTGAGTTTTGGTTCTCATGTTTACCCTTCAACTTGTGAGGGAGTCCACTTCCCCTAATCAAATTTTAGTTGCGTAATTTTCAACCTTCACGCTTGGAAAGTAAAAGTGTATTCCTGGAAGAGTAAATCTACTCATTAATGTATCAGATGTGGTAACCTTCTAGAGCTGCTCTTTGCTAAGAGTAATCGATACTGCTACTACTACTGGTTTTGAGATTTATCAGAGTATGTCTGTGTATCGAAAACCCTATTTGAGCTATCTAATATGGAACTTGTGACGCTTAAAGAGCTGTTCTCAATAAAAGTTTTGCAGACCGATGATAAAGGTGTGATTGTTCTTAGAAAAGGAGATAAAATTTTCGGTATCTGTTTGTTATGAGGTCATGGAGACTGATGGTCTGCTACAATTTCCTTACAAATCCTTATAGAATCCTGATGCGTGTCGTAAGCGCAACAAATTACTTAATATACTTTTTTTGATGCGAAAATTACTTGATATATTTCCCATTAATTAACTAGTAATATAGCGGTAGCAAGGGTCGTTCCCACAGAGAGCTGTGTAATTGATAGGTTATTTGAATTAGCAAAATAAGAATAAATACCAAATAAGGAGGGTTGTTTGATTAAAGTAAATAAAAGGATAATAAGAAAGAAAAAAGATGATAAAGGAATCCTTCGCCGTTACCAAGCTTTATCAGAATTAGTATACTTATCTGTTTTTCGTCAGAACTATTCATCACCAACTGTAGAATAACAGCTAGATCAGTGTTATCCCCAAAACTCCTTCTATCACTGTACACGAAAGTTCTCGACTACCAGATTCTATTCTTCTGAACCACCAAGTAGTAGATCACTCAAGGTGTAATCCAATTAGAACGCTTTAAGCTTTGTGAATTTAGGTTGATCGCAGTAGTTAAACTCTAATATCAAGGTCCACTTGCTGATGTTATCTTCACTTGAAACAAAATCCCTCTGCAAGGTCTCACGATTTCTACTTTTGTAAAGAGTCAATCGACGATTACTTATCTCCTAACTTCTACTAGCTTTAGAACAATCAATTGATCAATCTGGCGTGTACTCCAAATCAATCCAAGAATCACTCATAAACATTAGACATGGTAAAGACAAACGATGAGATGATAAAAACTTCGAACAAACTTGTATATCTAATAAAGCTTCGTGCTAGAACATTAAATTCATCCTTAATCAACAAAAGGTTTATGTTACTCATATTACAAAGAAAAAGAAGATGGAAGAATGGATGGTTCCCCCCTAAAGGTGTAAACCCTAGGTTTAAGATGTTGAATTGTAGTATGAGAAGTAAAGATTGTATATTGTGGAAAGCCTTAGATGTCTTCTTTTATAGCTCACAATGCTTGGACTTCAAGTCTCCTTTCCTTCTAGGGTTTATAATCCTTCCATAACCTTATTTCTTTGTTTTAGAAGTCACAATACGTCCGTTAGGTTTGTCTCAATCAGCATAGGTGATTTCCAATTAGCAATGCCGACTCTAAGGCTCAAATCAACTCAACTCTCTTCCCTAAAACTTGCTATTGTCGGCATAGTCGTATGAGCCATGCCAACTGTAGGGGTCTAAAATACACCTTTTCTTCCTGAAATATTGCTGCTGCCGTGCTCAGCAATGCCGACTGTGGTGCTGTAGAGCGTAGTTTTTTGTCTCGACTTTTTTGGCCGCAACTTCTTCGTCCGAACTTGGAATGACCTCATTTTTTTCGCCATTCACTTCTAATTTCCGTTATCTTCAAGATGGTATTAAGAACTCTAGGGTTTGAATGAGTTGAATTTGGTGCCTGGCGCTTCTTCATCTATAGTGCTTCACTTCCTTGTCCATTTAAGCACTTTGTAGCTCATTTTTGAATGATTCACCTAATAAGACACATAAACTAGAAAATAATCACAATAAAAAGTAATGCAAGAATTATAACTCAAACAAAAATGGATTTGACACTCTACATGTAAATTAAGCACTTATCAAATTTCACCACACTTAACTTATGCTAGTCGTCGAGCAAACTACCTAACATAAAGTACAACAACTCCCTTTCATTGAAGACACGGTTACGCAGAGTGTGCAACAAGCTTTTAAACCTCTAGGTGCCCTATTGGACGAGTTATAGTCTCGTGAGGGATTACAAGAGGTATACCCATAAAACCTTCTCCAACTTCAAAGCGTTCCAGAGTCCCAAGCATCCAAGGAGCTAGGAAGACATAAAGATTCTAAATCTAATTTCAAGAAATAAGAAGTACAAGAGATAATTCAAACATAAAATGCGATTAATCGAAGAATGTGTGACTGGTCAACCTATGCCATATGAAAGAATTCAGGTTCGAGAGCGACCAATAAGCATTTCACATTGATTTATGCCTCACCAATAGAATTTTAGGATAATTGCACTCAATAAGACGGATTTTTTGTGGTCTCACATATGTGCAGGTAGGAATGAAGATAGAACACACGTTGAATGGTGGGAAGGAAACCTTCCGAAATATTTTCTGGAGACCCCACAAAATCGTGGAAAAAAAAACCTTTTTATGATGATATCTAAGAAACGTAATCAACCACTATTATGAGGATAGGAGTAGTCACTCACCTTCACATGTGATCGGAAGTAATGATAACACCACTCTCAAAATATTCAATAGAAACATCTTCGGCTCGTCGTCTTCATCTTCTCGGTCTTCGTCTTTGGCTTCAACTGTTGATGATAAACTCTTGAACTTCGTAGAACTTTGACAATTTTTTACTCTTTTCCTCAATTTCCTTGTTGCTTAAAACTTCTTTATATATTTTTCTTCCTCATGGATTTATTGATGAAATAACAACCTAAATGCAAATTTATTTATTTTTTGATTAAGATAATAAATTCACATGATCATGAGAGAACGACTTCACTACCTGATTCTTCACAACTTATTGTTTTGTATTCGTATCATAAACTTCAATAACTCTCATCTTTTGATTTTCTTCGCTCTTGTATATAAGTATTCAACTTGTATATAAAATTTTTCTCATTGTATGTTGCTTATAAACCTTGAATGTCTTCAACTTTCTTCATAGATTTTAATGTCGCTCGCTTGTTGATGACGATGTGTTTCTATGAATATGTTGTTCGAGAAAGAATGATGCTAACTGTAAATCAAACTACAAGAAGGAGGCTTTCATCTTTAGACGTCACCTTCATGATTGATGGAATTATCACTCAAGAGATAAAAAATAGTGCTGAAATTGGTGCAAAGTGGGGTAGTTCACTATTTTACCCGGAATTAGCGTACGCTGACACAGACTCTAAAAGGACAATTTTAGTCAGCTACAAAGAGGTGTAGGTTGGTGCCTCGCTTGGTGTAAATATTAGTAGTCTAAACTAATGATTGGTCAAAAAATATAATACTAAATATCTTTATGCACCTAATTTGCCTCTGTCATGGTTAAGTTGAGCCACAAACAGTAATGACTCTCCCAAAGATTAATAACACCTAATGTGTAGTATTCTCTAACAATTCTAAGTTCCATTATTTCGATGAGAATTCAATATCTCATCAATATGTAAAGATAGTTAGAAGTATACTAGTGACTCTAAAATCTCTATAAGTTGGAGGTTTTATGCAGATATTTACAAATAAATTTGAAAATCTCTATATGCAAAATGCTCAAATACTCCCTCACACTTAAACTTTACATTGTCCTCAATGTAGTTGAGTCATCCACAATAAAATCAAGGTGGGGAATCCTAACATGGTATGCAAAAAAATAAAACTAAAAATAAAAAGGATAGAAATACAAAACTAATGGGTTTCGTACCATGCAACACTTAGTTTAACGTCCTCAGCCTGACATTCTTATTATCGTTCGTAAACCAAAAACATGAAAATCTGGTAGTCCATGCAGAAAAAGATCTGCAATTCTAGTAACAACTTCACACAAAGATTAGCATAAGATATGAATAATGAAATTGTTACTTTATGGAAGTTTTCCCCACACTTAGTCCTTTCGATACTCGGAAGTGGATAGAGAACATAGAATTCGGGAACTTCAAAAAGTTCCTCTCGGTGAACCTTCACAATGCTAGAATCAAACACATCAAGTGATGGATACTTAGAATCAAAATAATCCGTTAAAAACTTTGGAAGCACACAAAATTCTATGGAGGTGTTTTCCTAAAAGCTGGGCTAACAACTCTTCGGAAATCTACTTCGATTAGAGGAAAGGGATCAATAGATTTAGAATTATGAAAATGATTATACAAACCTTGTACGAGATCCTCGTTATTCTTAATTAGCTTCATTGAATTATTTGCCTCATGTATGTCGTGGTCCTCTATCAAAATTTTAATTCTTGCTTCAACCGAAATCTCAGCATCATTATATTCCTTAAAAAGCTCAATTGGGTATTCCACAAAATCAATCAATTTGGTTTCATTCTTAATCTCTATCTCTTCAGCATTCGAATCGGGCCACTCTACAAGAAAATTTTCTTTGGTGCAAATTCGAAGATCCTATTTTGAGTACGTTACTCCATTTATAATAATAGTTCGGTCATACCAATGCTCCTCCTTTTGAATAGGCGAATGATCTTTATTATGATCTGGAGTTTGGATAACTTCACCATTGCTTCATGGACTTTCCAGAGGTTTCTCATCTTCATAATCATTACCGATCAAGTATTCATTACTATCCACGGAGATGTCATAATAGTTTTGGATTTGAGGCCAAAGTTCTTCTTTATTTCTCTCTTTTTTAATTTGATCAAAGTCTCTCCTTAAGTTTCGGACACTTTCTTGAAGTTTTTGGAGTGATTTATCAACACTCTGTGAATATTTGTCCAATCCTTGTTGATGTTGCGCCATCACTTGGATTAGTTGTTCAAGATGTTCATCAAAACCTACATTTCCACTCACCACGAGATTTCCAGACCATGTTTCCCCTTCTTGAATATGCGAATGATCATAAAAAAGATCATTGAGTTTGGTTAGATATATTGAAGTAAGATTCGGTTGGAATATTGTTCTCCTTGCTTGGTTGCTTATTAAGTGGTTTCGACGTGGATAAACTGGCCTTTAACTGAAGAATAAGCCGATCCATCTTCTGCTTATATTTAGAAGATAAACAATTCGAAGTATATCTATCCTCCCATCCTTGTGGTTTCCCACTTATATACCCGTCATAAGGTTGTTGATATGTATGAGAATAACCATAAGGTTCCGTAGAATATTGATCATAGCCAAAATATTGGTTTTGGTTATACCTCTGACATGTTTAGTAGTTTTCATAACATTGAGATTGAAAACCATATTGATTACCACTATTATGTAATTTATCTTGTGCTCTGTACATGTTACTTCCATAAGGAAACATGACTCACAAGGATCCAAAAACAAGATAAAACGAATAACAAATCAATTAGCAATTGCTCCCCGGCAGCGGGGCCAAAATCTGGTACGTGTCTTAAGTGCAACAAATTACTCAATATATTTCCCATTAATTAACAAGTAATATAAAGGTAGTAAGGGTTTCCATAGAGAGCTGTGTGATTGATAGGTTATTTGAATCGGCAAAATAAGAATAAATACTAAATAGGGGGGTTGTTTGATTAAAGTAATAAAAGATAATAAGAAAGAAAATAGATGATCAGGGAATTCTTCGCCATTACCAAGCATTAACAGAATTAGTATACTTATCTATCTTTCGTCAGAACTATTTATCACCAACCGTAGAATAACATCTAGATCCGTGTTATCCCCCAAACTCCTTTTATCACTAGATACAGAAATTCTCGACTTCCACATTCTATTCATTTGAACCACCAAGTAATAGATCATTCAAGGTGTAATACAATCAAACGCTTTAAGCTTTGGGACCTTAGGTTGATCCCCGTAATTAAACTCTTAGATCAAGGTCCACTTGTGTTAGAGCACTGCTCGGTCGAACTCGCAAGCGTTGCTATCTCAAGCTTGTTTGTCAAGGTTTGTTGATCAAAACTATATACTTGATTTCTAGTCTACTTATAGATATGTCTCGGATTAGGATAAAAGTGTGTAGTTGAGCTTTAGACTTCACGGCGTTCACCAATTGAAGAAGAAGATCTACTGAAGAACTTGGAGGAACTTTATCAGCAAAAGGTATGTGGAGACTAAAACTTATCTATCACTCAGAAGTGTATTATATTCTATCTTCTAATGAGACTTAGTTGTGTAGCTATATTGACTTTTACATTATACACATTTAATATTTCGAGCCGAGTTTATCTCGTTTATCTATTTATTGAAATATGTATTGGAAGCTTTTTGCTTGAGCTAAAGTTCATCATCTACTTGGCGAGTTTAGTTGTAGACAATTCATTTGTTGGAAACTAAATATTAAGTCAAGATGATCATGTGAAAATTACCTTGAACATCTTACATGATTTGTGTGAGACAGTCATTTGATGTTAACTTTAGAAGTTTCGTATTGATCAATCAATCACTTGAAAATTACTTGAAGCTAGTGGTATGTGTAAGATTACCATTGTCGTCTTCCAAATATATTTCAATGATTAAATGAGAGTTTTAGAACGACTAACAATGCCTGGATATATCACAGTATGTATACTTTGTATGTGCACTGTGAAGTTCTAGTTCAGGTCCGGAATTCTTGTTTGCGAACTACCTATTGTTAGAGCACTTCTCGGTCGAACTCGCAAGCGTTTTATCTCAAGCTTGTTGTCAAGTTTAGTTGCCAAAACTATAAGTCTCGATTTCTAGTCTACTTATAGCTAAGTCTGGATTAGGATAGAAAGTGTAGTTGAGCATTAGACTTCACGGCGTTCATCGATTGAAGACGAAGAACTACTAAGGGGAGCTTGTGGAACTTCATAAACAAAAGGTATATGGAGACTTGAACTCATCTATCACTCAAAAGTCTATCTACTCTATCTCCTATTTGAGAAAAAAAGTCGTATATCTATATAGACTTCGATTATACACATTTGATATTTCGAGCTGAGTTTAACTCGCTTACATATTTCTCGAAATATGTTGAAAAGATGAGGGTAACCAAATATACCTCAAACTAAAACTTTTCCACCTATAAGTTCTTTCTCCGAAAGTGATTGTTTATGTGAAAAACGGGGGTCTAACAACACCACCCAATATTTCGCTTAGCAATATGTATAGACTAACTCCGAAATACTTTATAGAGAATCAACTAGACAGTCAGACTCAATCTAATTAAAAGTATCTCAAGGAGTTAATATCTCTCTCTTGTTTTGATTTACTCAAGCTAATAGAAATCAGCGAGTCTTTAGTCAAACACAGGGAATAACTTGGATGGTACCAAAGACCAATATCCAAGGATCAATCAATATCAATCAACAACCAAAGGTCGGATTTCCAATTGATTGATTCTAACGCACAACCTGTATTATTTCAATTATATAAACAAATATAATGCGGAAATAGAAATAAGACAGACACCGGAAATTTTGTTAACGAGGAAACCGCAAATGCAGAAAAACTCCCGGACCTAGTCCAGATAGAACACACACTGTATTAAGACGCTACAGACACTAGCATACTCCAAGCTAACTTCGGACTGGACTGTAGTTGAACCCCAATCAGTATCCCACTGATCCAAGGTACAGTTGTACTCCCTACGCCTCTGATCCCAGCAGGATATTGTGCACTTGATTCCCTTAGATGATCTCATCCACAACTAAGAGTTGCTATGACCCAAAATCGCAGGCTTTGACAATAAAAAAATCTGTCTCACACAGAAAAGTCTATCAAAGGATCAATCTGTCTCCCACAGATAAACCCTAAAGGTTTTGTTCCGTCCTTTGATAATAATCAAGGTGAACAGGAACCAATTGATAATCCGGTCTTATATTCCCGAAGAACAGCCTAGAGTTATCAATCACCTCACAACAATCTTAATCGTATGGTGGCGAAACAAAATGTTGTGGAATCACAAACAATGAGACGAAGATGTTTGTGATTACTTTTTATATCTTGCCTGTAGGAGATATCAATCTCAAGCCAATCAATCTGATTGTACTCGTACGATAGAAGATGCAAGATCAGATAATACAACTACGATAAAAGTAGTATCGGTAGGGCTTCACAATCCCAATGAAGTCTTTAAGTCGTTAACCTGGTTTTAGAAGAAGAAAACCAAAGGTTAAGGAGAAACGACTCTAGCAGGCAAACTAGTATCACACGTAAGGTGTGGGGATTAGTTTTACACAATACTAGATGTCTCCTTTATGTAGTCTTTCAAATCAGGGTTTTGCCTTGGTAACAAAGCAATCAATATCCATCCTTAGATGAAAACCTGATTTAGATTCAAGATAATATTTCTCAACCGTTAGATCGAAAACTTAGCTTGTTACACACACTTCACATGTACGCTTCTAGGTTTGTGTAACCGTACCCAAACGTGTACATTGTTGGTTCAACAATAGTTAATCAAATGGTTAGCCATATGAGCATTTCATATCAACCATGTTCTTCTTTACCATAACTAGTTCAAATGACTTCAAGATGAATTAGTTAGAGAGTTGTTCAATTGCAAGGAAATCTTATGTAACTACACAAGACACAATTGAAGCAAAGATGATTTAATTCACTTGAATCGGTTCATGAACTTTATAGCCATGGTTTGCATACTGCATTCCTTAGTCTTTATAAGTTTAAGTTCAGAAATCATCTTCAGATATATAACCTTCTTAAGTTCGCACACTAGGTTCGCGGACTTAAGCAACCCGACAGAGTTTACAAACTCCAGCAAAAAATCTCGGCAAAGACCTTCCGCCGGTTCGCGAACTGGCACTCACGCAACTAGTTTATCAACTCCATCAGAATTTCTCGGGATGAGAAGTTCGGCAGTTCGCGGACTTGGCAACAAGCCATTCTTCCGGTTTCTCTTGATCAACAAAGTTCGCAAACTTTGGTTCAAGGGATAGGACTTACGCACATATGTGTTTCCACAACAATACTTATGTCCATCATTGGTTATGTAATCTAAACTCTGATTCCAATCATTAAAATATTCTTAGAGGATGTTATACAGTTGTTACACCATTTCTCGTCAAAGCAATTCTCAAGATGATTGAAACATACTAGGTAAAGATAAACTTGATCGAAGCAAAAAGCTTACCAACACATATTTCGATATATAGATAGGCGAGGTATACTCGGCTCGAAATACCAAATGTGTATAATAAAGTCTATATATGTAGCATACGACTTTTTGTCTCAAGAAGTAGGAGATAGAGTAGATAGACTTTTGAGTGATAGATAAGTTCAGGTCTTCACATACCTTTTTGTCGAGAAGTTCCACCGATTCCTTGAGTATTTCTTCTACTTGTATGATGAATCTCCATGAAGTCCTTGAGCTCAACTACACTTTCTAACCTAGTCCGAGACTTAGCTATAATAGGCTAGAAATCAAGACTTATAGTTTTGATCACTAACATTGACAAACATGCTTGAGATAGCAACGCATGCGAGGTCGACCGAGTAATGCTCTAACAATATCCCCCTTTGTCAATTTTAGTGACAAAACTATCAATACATATGGAATACAAAAAAGATAAATAAACTTTAGTATCTCCTATTCCACATGTCTAATCTTCAACATTCCTCGAAATCTTCGTCACTTCCAAGTACTCCAATGATCCCAAAGATTGTAAGTTTAGCATCACCATTGTTGAAGATCCGTAGCTATAACAATGAGAAAGCATCGATCTCGATCATTGTTATACAGTGTCATAGTATTATTACACAGTGTCAAATTCCAATTGCATTACAACTTCAACAATAATACCATGGTGATATGTATCACTCCCTCTTAGTCAACACTTCATCTCACATGGAAACCACTCCCCCTTACACAATGATCCGAAAACTATATGTATTTGTAGTGTGAACTACATATTAATTCTCCCCCTTTTTGTCAATAAAATTGGCAAAGGTACAAGAACGGGATCATAATGAAATTTCCGAAGAGACATTTCATGACTAAAAGAAAAAATACATACCAACTAATTTAGATGCAATCATAAAACCGAAGCTAAATGCATTCATCAAGGAGTTTAAAGATACAAGATAACCCCTCTAAAATTCCACAGTCGCACACCCCTCAAGATATGACCATTAAGCACAAGTTCAAAAGAAATCTCCCCCATTTGATGTCATTCCCGAAAGAACAACAAGAGCGACCTTAATTTCAAAAGAAAAGAAGGATTTTTATTGGACACCAAAAACCATTAGAATGATTTTCTATATCCAAAAACTCAATCAAATTAACCACAAGTAAATCCATGATTAATTTAATCGGAATACACAATCAAATTAAACACAAA
This sequence comes from Papaver somniferum, assembly GCF_003573695.1. Taxonomy (NCBI): domain Eukaryota; kingdom Viridiplantae; phylum Streptophyta; class Magnoliopsida; order Ranunculales; family Papaveraceae; genus Papaver; species Papaver somniferum. Next base: position 165,055,620 of record NC_039359.1, on the reverse strand, counting down.
AGTGATCAACTTAATTGAATACGCTTGACGTAAGAGAAATTACGGAGCGTACGACTAACATAACTATTAGAAAATGAATAGGATAGTCGTTCATATACTCAACATAAGAGGAATCTTACGGAGTATGAAAATACTCAACTAGATTAACTACAAGAGAACGCATAATTAATCTAACTGGAATACACAACCAAACTAATTACAAAAGTAATCAATTTAATTGTCATTTGTTTTGCTCGACACAAGTAAACTTACAGAGCAATAACCAAATAACCAAACAAGATGACTAATTTAGTTCAAAATTCTCAACATAAAGTACCTTATGGAACAACCAAAAAAGCCAAAAATAATCAACTTTGTTGTATCGTGCTCAACATAAGACACATTACGGAGACTCACAGTAATACATAAAATATGGATCAGGGATGATCAATACTGCGGAATACACAAGGATTCATTCCATCTTCCATCACTATTTTCATAACGACAATAATAGACATAATCCGTGATCACAAAAGATTTTAACCTATATTACATCAAATAATTAATAATATAGGCTTAACTTTTGTATTTGTCAAAAGTCCATTCATTCTTTTATCAATACGTGAATACCGATCACAAACGACTTTACTTTTGACAAAGTATGGGACAAACATAGTTCACGGACGTAAACACCAATATACCATAACAAGTTATCAAATCATAAAGATTAATACTGCAAAAACATCATCCTCCAAATATTTTTAGAATTTAATAACCAATAAACCTAAAAAAGAACAAGAAGATGAAAATAATTGCTATGTGTAGTCACAATCATTGTTATTCAAGCACTATTTATTCTTCCAACTAAGCCAAAAAGAAGACATACTAGGCAATAATATCTTTGAGAAATTTTATGTCATTCCCGAACTCCTTGTCGTCAACATCCATTGGAACATAAGGTTCGTGGAGGAAGGAGTCAATACCAACAAACCGTCTTGGCTGATGATGTCGAACCAGGGCCTTCTGAATTTCCAAAGATCTTAAAACGCAAGCCTTTATTTCACTAATCTCCTTTCTTACTTCCTTCAACTCATCAAGAACATTGGAAAACTTCTGAGAGTTAGAAGGGACAGCCCTTGGCTTTGTTGTATTCCTCCTCTTTCTTTTCAAGGACGGAGTTACTAGAGATTTTTCTTTTTCCTTGATTGATGGCTTAACAATCTTATTGACATCTTTTCCATTCAAAGACATGATGCTTAGAGAACAGTTATAAACAACTGGTTTTTGTGAGTGGAATTCACAATCTCATCAAGCAGCCTTAAAATATAAAAGATATCAGAGTGGAAAAAGGATTGTAGGGTTCGCAACCTTTAAACAGGTTTGTGGACGCCTAACTCTAAACCCTATAAAGAGTAGAATTGTCGATAATAACCCTTTATTTGATAGATAGGAAAAACAAACCTAAAAAAAACTTTTCCTAAAGACTGAGCGGTACAAAATCTTATCTCTTTTGATCAGGTACATGAGACAAGATTTTTCCAATCAACATAATTAGTTTATGTTGTGGTGAACGACAATTTGTCAACCATTTTCCTCTAGGGAGGAATTCTCAGACTTCTGTCTATCAAAGCGATTTGACCATACCTTCTTCTCAAATGGTCTTATTTTCTCTTTGGAAAGCAACTTCTTAGACGAAGATAAAATCCTACATGCCTCAGCAGTCTTCTGAGCAAGTTTAAGCCTCCTTGCCAATTGATTTGCTCTTCGTTGAAGTTTGTTGGCGTGCCTCACTTGATGTTTGTACTTGTAACATCTTGATAGTCCATGACCCTTCTGAGAACAAAACGAGCACGTCAAACTTGGATAGTATTCAGGCATCTGTGGCGTGAATGCAGATAGACACATAGTATATCCCGAAACATTACAACCAGAGTTTCCAAAGGATGGGTCAATTGATTCTTCCAGCTTGATTGGATTCTCCTCTTCACCGAAACCATCAAGGTTGATATATGTATTGCTACAATTATCCAAATCAATATTTTCACATAGAAGACCGACACTTGATTTCCTATCTTCATCAGAATCATATATCTCAGACATCTCATCAAGTGTTACAGCAAAACCTTTGTTCCCAGTGTATTTTCTACGATTTGGGCACTCGTTTGTAAAGTGACCAAAACCTTTACACTTAAAGCACTGTGGCATATCCTCATCAGCATCCCTGTTTTTAGGAGGGACGCGATTGTGAGGTTTATCTGACGACCTAGGTTTGTCTATTGAAAACCGTTTACTTCTCTTCAATAGAAGATCCCTAAACTTTCTTGTGATCAAGGAGAATGATTTGTCAAGATCTTCACCCGAAAAATCACCCTCAGACTGATCATCCTCAGAGACATAAACACTTTTACTTTTATCAAGTAACTTAGTGTTTTTCTGTACTTTAAAGGCAACATCCTTTCCGATTTTGGATGTATGCTCATGATCAAAAATCTTTAGCTTTCCAACCAATGTATTTCTGGAAAGATTATCAAGGTTATTTCCCTCAACGATGGCATGCTTCTTAGACTCGTATCTAGATGGCAACGATCTGAGAATTTTCATCACAATGTCCTTTTCAGAAATAGTCTTACCCAATGCAAAAGATGCATTAACAATTTCAGACACTGATAGACACATTTTTGCTAGTGCTTGATTGCTAGTGCCCAGTGTCTCTATTGCTAGTGCTTGATTTTGTACTTATTATGGTGTTTTTATGTTTGTGTAGGTGTTTTTGGAGAAATACACTTGTGTGGAAAAAGTTGCTCAAAAAGTGCTATTTGGACCCCTGGAGGACATTTCCTATACGGACCCCAGATTTGGCTAAGGGACACCCAAGGTTATGCGTAGCCCAAATTTATCCTCAGCACCCAAATTTGTCCTCAGCACCCATCTGCTATTCGCACCCCAGAAAAGGATAGGGGCACTTCATCTTCAACATTTCAAAAATAAAAAATGGCGGGAAAAATATTCACTTCACTGGCAGAATTTCGATCGGATTTTGGAGGAGTTTTTATGCGATTCAATCGCTGAAACTTCATAGGTAGTTGTGATATTTCCTAACATAGCTAGTATGGATGTTTGTTTCGATAAAATTTGGCTGGATAACTTGGTTTAATCCAAACAGGGAGTTGGAGGAAAAACATGAGCTTGCACGAGTTGTGAGGAATTCAAACGTGTATTGCACGTGCTTGGAAGAGTTGATCGATATTCTGGAGCGTGAAGAAGGTATAAAAGGAAAGAAATACAGCTGCAGACGCATAGGAAGACGATTTTTGGAAACAATATATTTTCGAGAATAAAAGAAATAATGGGATTAAATAAAGAGATTTTGGGAGATTCAATGTCGCAATGATGTATAAATAGGTTCCTAAGATCACATAGAAGGGGGACGGAGAGTTTGGAGTCGAGAGGAGAGCTCGAGAGGCGTGAATCAAGAGTTTTCAGAACTCTGTTTCTGCTGCTGCACCAAGAACACGAAGAACAAAAGACCACCAGAGGAAGTCGTTTATCAACAGTGACAACGACAGCCACACGAGGGTCGCAGAGATACAACAAAATCAGTTCCTTTTTATCGTTCTTTGTAACAGTTTTTTGCAACAATTATAAACGTTGAAACACCCGATTTTCATTATTTTCTCTCCATTTCATCTTTGTAAACAAATTTTGAGCATGAATCAATATTTTGAGCAAGTTTACACAATGATGAGCTAAACCCATCCTCTGGGGCGACGGAGGAAGCTATTTCGCCAATGAAATGTTGTAATCTCTATTTTATTTAATTTATGCAATTATTATATGATTATTTGCCTTGATAAATAAATAGATAAAATGGTTTTTGTTAAACAATTGTTATTTCAATTGATGGAGCATGCTAGCCTAGGGTTTTGATGTCCCACACTTTCGATTTACAATTGTTATTTTTTAAAAAACAACTTTTGCAATATTAAGAATCAATTTGAATGAAGGATTTGCATAATTATAATTAGAAAATATAAATCACTTTGATATTGGTAATTAGTGGAATCCATAGCCCCAGTCTTCTCCATATTTTTCATATCACTTTTGTCTAAGTTTTTTATATTTCTTATTTAAAATTAAGTCTAAAATCTGCTTTCACAAGTCTTGAACGAATCTTATCACTACAACAACTTTGAAAACACATCAATTTTTGGCGGCGCCGACGTGGACTTGTCTTTAGGCTAGAGTTTTTAGATTTTTTTTTTTAGGTTTTTATTTTTATTTGTTCTTCTTTACGTTTTTGGGTTTTTGTCTTTTTCTTACAGAATTCGGAATTTGGAGCGAAAGAAAATTTTGCCAAAGATTTTGGTGAACACTTAAAGACTTTGAGTAAAAGGCAAAGCAAAAGGAGCAAAAGAAGAAGATTTTTTTTACTTTTTAAAAAAATAAGAGAGAAAAAAAAAAGAGAGACATTTTTATTTTTTTATTTTTTTATTTTTTTAGACTTTCTTTTCTTTTGCACTTTATATTTTTGGACTTTGGACTTTAAATTTTGGGACATTATTTTTTAAACCCTACGGAAGGGTAGTTTAAATATAAACTGTTTGCAGAGAAGGACGGTGATTACGATATCACCTCGGCCCCTCGGGTTCGTACATGACATAGGAGTCGTGGCCCGAGTCAACTACAAAGGTTCATCCCCCGTCTGGTACGGGAGGTAAGTTTGTCGAAACACTCGTGAATCCCCTGTCAGCGAGTTACTGTCTTCCTTCGTATGCATATATGTTGAGGACTTGAAAACGGCTGCTTTAATTTCCTAGTAAAGGGAAAGGACTGGCCATACAAGTTAAGGGTTCGGATTTCATCACCGTTCTCTTCTTGCCCGCCTTAGGAAAATGAACCCAAACGCGAACCTAAGCCTAAAATTTTGACTATAGCGAGACCGATTGGGTAACGAGCTTAACAGGAAAGTCATTCGAAAAATATTGGTTACTCTTTTAAGTATACTTCGAAGTTCTTGACGGTTTCTGTAAGTTGAATGCGTGACTGCGTCGCCTTATAATACCGGTGAGGCCTTGGGTATCAAAGCTCCACCGAGATTCCCTCGCCTCTATTCAAATTACTTTAACTCGGATTGATTCCAGAGGGGTTTGCTTAAATTGTAACGAATTCCCGTTCGAAGGATTAGAAGCTGGTCTAGAAACAATCTAAGTGGAGCCATCATGCTTTTTGTTTGCTAGAAATCAGTAGGTTTGCTGTGGTGGAGTCAGCCTTGTTTGTGTTTGCATATAACATCCCTTCCTTTTTAGGACTTTTCTTTTTGATTTTGTTTTTCTAGTGTATGCCCGAAGTTTTTAAACGGGTTTGGAAAAGAAACACTCTAGGTCGTTTGATTAGTGATAAACCTAGTAGTTCTTCTTGTGAAGGTGGGGAGCTCGAAGACTCTTCTTTTGAGAGCCCCGTTTTTGGAAACTTCAGTTTTGAGAATCTGTCTCTTCGTGAGGAAAGTACCCCTAGTACTCCTAGTCCTTTGGTAGTGCCAGAAATGGCAACTTTGAAAGCTTTGCTAAACCCAACTATGACCTCTTGTCTGTCTTGTATCAAGTTAGCTGAAACCGAGGCAAATTATGAACTGAAACCTGGGACTTTACAGATGCTCCCAATGTTTATAGGGAAGGAGAATGATAACCCCTATTTTCATGTTAGGGAATTTGAGGAAGTTTGTAGTACTCTGAAAATTAAAAACCTAAGTGATGATGCGTTGAAACTTAGGTTATTCCCCTTTTCCTTAAAAGATAAAGCCAAATCTTGGCTATATAGTTTGAACTCTGAGTCAATTGAAACCTATGACCAACTTACTTCTGCCTTTATACATAAGTTTTTTCAAGGCATAAAACATCGTCTATTAGGACACAAATATGTACTTTTGCCCAACACGAGGGAGAATCTTTATATAGGTACTTAGAAAGGTTCAATGACTTGATATCTCAATTTCCTCATCATGGTTTGGAGAAGGTTAGGTTAGTTCAGATCCTCTATGAGGGTTTAGATTATTCAACAACAACCATGGTTGAGTCCTTATGCACAGGTGGGTTTGAGAATAAAACTGTTGATGAAGCGATGATATTTTTGAATGAAATCGCCGATAAGACCCAACAATGGGAAAATAGTAGGGAATCCCATAAAACAATTCTTCTAAGTAGAGGAAATGTTAATAGGGTAGAAGGATCTCATGAGTCAGATGCCAAAATAGCAGCTATAGCCAAAAGGTTAGAAGCCTTAGAATTAGTGGTAGTAGTGGAAGAAATGAGCCTTTTTGGGAAGGCCATGCTGTTGAAGAGCAATCCAATGCTCTTTATAACAACACTAGGTTTGATAGCCGACAGAAGTTTGACCCATATTCAGAAACCTATAACCCTGGCTGGAGAAACCATCCAAACCTTTCTTGGTCCAAGGGCCAGAATCAAGGTCAGTCTAGTAATGTTCAGGTTCCCCCAGGTTTTGGCTATATTAAGAATCCTTCAGCCCCGGCACAGTTTCAGAACCCTTCGGATAAGAAGATTATGAGTTTAGAAGAGTCTCTTGCTTTTTTAAATCGTAACACTGTGCAGTTTCAGCAATCTGTTGCTCAAGGTTTAGAAGAAAATAAGAGAATAGGTCAGACTAACTCTCAGGCTATTTCCGAGTTGAAAACCCAGGTTAGTCAGATAAACGAGTCTTTAAGAGAAAGAGGTAAGTTTCCTAGTCAGACTCAACCCAACCCTAGAGGAATTAATGAAATAGGTGAAAGACCATCTGATCATGTGAATGCTATTAAAACCCTTAGGAGTGGTAGAGTGATAGACAACAAGGTTTCCATGCCTGATAGTGAACATGTTGTAGTTCACCCTTCTGAACCAGAAACTGAGGAGACTGATAGAGTCCCTAAAGAGACCAATGAGGGTCATATTGAGACCGGCTTTTTCCCTAGAGCCCCATTCCCACAACTGCTAGTTTCAACTAAGAGGGAGTCCAATTTTAATGATATAATGGAGGTTTTTAAGCAGGTAACTATCAACCTTCCACTACTAGATGCAATTAAGAAGATTCCCTCTTATGCCAAGTTTGTCAAGGATATGTGTACGAGAAAGCGAAAGCTTAATGTCCAGAAGAAATCCTTTCTAGCTAGTCAGGTGAGTTCTATTATTCAGAATACCACTACTCCTAAGTATAAAGACCCATGGTCCCCTACCATTTCTTGCACAATAGGTAAATACCGTGTTGAGAAAGCGTTGCTTGACTTAGGATCTAGTGTGAACTTACTACCATATCATGTGTACCTTAAGCTAAGACTTGGTGAGATGAAACCTACCCAGATGACACTTCAGTTAGCTGATAGGTACGTTAAAATTCCTCGTGGTGTGATCGAGGATGTTCTTATAGAGGTTGAAAAGTTTATTTATCCAGTGGATTTTGTTATCCTAGATACCCAACCTGTGCCTGACCCAGAGAACCAGATACCGGTAATTTTAGGTTACCCGTTTTTAGCTACATCCAATGCGATCATTAACTGTCAAAATGGTATTATGAAATTGTCTTTTGGTAATATGACTATTGAGTTGAACATTTTTAATATTAGTAAGCTACCCTCTGAACTAGATGACTCGAACATAGAAGAGGTGAACATGATAGATCATTAGTCGAGGAGTCATTACCAAACACTTTGTTAGAAGATCCATTAGAGAAATGCCTAGCTCACTTTGGAATTGATTTTGATGATGATAATGTGATTAATCAGGTGAATGCTTTGTTAGATTCAACCCCTTTGTTAGATATTATTAATGGATGGAAACCTAAAGTCGAACCACTACCAGTTTCTAAGTCTACCCTAGTTCCTTCATTAGAAGAGCCTCCTAAGTTGGACCTAAAACCATTGCCAGATTCCTTGAAATATAGGTTTTTAGGCCCGTCTGAAACTTTACCTGTGATTATTTCTTCCGACTTGGATAGTGACCAGGAAAGTAGGCTAGTAACCGTCCTTCAAAACAACAAGGAAGCTTTAGGGTGGACCATAGATGACATTAAGGGTATAAGTCCCACTGTTTGTATGCATCAGATCTATTTAGAGAGTGATACCAAACCTTCTAGGGAGATGCAACGTCGACTAAACCCTAATATGAAAGAGGTAGTTCGAAATGAGGTCCTTAAGTTGTTAGATGCAGGCATTATCTACCCCATTTTAGACAGTAAGTGGGTCAGCCCGTTCAGGTTGTACCCAAGAAATCCGGTATTACTGTAGTCCAGAATGAAACATGAGTTAAATCCCGACCCGAGTGACCACGGGTTGGCGTGTTTGTATTGACTATAGGAAATTGAACAAGGTCACTAGGAAGGACCACTTTCCCCTTCCCTTCATCGACCAGATGCTAGAGAGATTAGCTGGACATAGTCACTACTCTACTACTTTACTACTACTACTCTACTACTACTACTCTGCTTTTTAGATGGCTACTCTGGATATAATCAGATCGTTATTGCCCCAGAAGACCAGGAGAAAACCACTTTTACCTGTCCCTTTGGTACCTTTGCGTATAGACGCATGCCTTTCGGGCTTTGTAATGCCCCTGCGACTTTTCAGCGTTGCATGATGAGCATATTTTCTGACATGGTAGAACGGTTCTTAGAGGTCTTTATGGATGATTTTTCAGTGTTTGGTTCGTCTTTCGATGAGTGCTTGCATCATTTGTCACTAGTTGACTAGGTGTAAGGAAAAATTTAGTGCTTAATTGGGAGAAATGTCACTTCATGGTTCGTTCAGGAATTGTTTTAGGGCATATCGTATCTTCTAAGGGTATAGAGGTAGATAAAGCCAAAGTTGACCTTATTAAGACTTTACAGGTCCCAAAAACCGTAAGAGATATTAGGTCATTCTTAGGGCATGCAGGTTTTTATCGTCGATTCATTAAGGATTTTAGCCTAATTTCTAGACCTCTTTGCAATTTGCTTGCAAAAGATGTTAAGTTTGTCTTTGATGATGCTTGTTTAGAGGCTTTTGAGAAGCTTAAGAATTTACTCACTACCGCCCCCATAGTCCAGGCACCCAACTGGAACCTACCCTTTGAGATCATGTGTGATGCTTCAGATTATGCTATTGGTGTTGTGCTAGGTCAGCGAGAAAACAAATTACTTCATGTGATTTACTATGCTAGCAAAACTCTGAATGATGCCCAGTTGAACTATACCACTACCGAGAAGGAACTGTTAGCCATTGTGTTTGCCTTAGACAAGTTTAGACCCTATCTCTTAGGTTCTAAGATCATCATATATACTGATCATGCTGCTTTGAAATATATTTTGTCTAAGAAGGATACAAAACCTAGATTGATTAGGTGGATCCTTTTGTTGCAAGAGTTTTCTCCAGACATTAGAGACAAAAAGGGTGCCGAAAATGTTGTAGCATACCACTTGTCTAGGCTAGTTGTTAGTTCCCATGATGATTCCCTTCCTATAAGGGATAGCTTTCCCGATGAACAATTATTCTTTGTTACGCAATTACCTTGGTATGCGAATATTGTGAACTATCTTGTTACTGGTCGAATTCCCCAACATTGGGGTAAACAAGATCGTTCTAGGTTTTTAGCTGAGGTTAAACACTTCTTTTGGGATGATCCTTATTTTTTTAAATATTGTCCAGACCAGATTATTAGGAGATGTATACCTGAGAGTGACCAGTCTAGTATTATTTCCTTTTGTCATGATCATGCTTGTGGGGGTCACTTTAGTGCTAAGAAAACTGCTGCTAAGATATTGCAGTGTGGATTCTGTTGGCCTTCGTTGTTTAAAGACTCCCACAGTTACTGTGTAAATTGTGAACGTTGCCAGAAATTAGGAACCATTTCCCGTAGGAACATGATGCCCTTGAACCCTATTTTAGTTGTGGAGGTCTTTGACGTGTGGGGTATTGACTTTATGGGTCCGTTTCCTAATTCTTTTGGTAACTTATACATCCTTGTCGCTATAGACTATGTCTCTAAGTGGATTGAGGCGGCTGCGTGTAAAACCAATGACCATTGGGTTGTGATTGAGTTCTTGAAAAATAATATACTTACACGTTTTGGTACACCGCGAGCTATAATAAGTGATGGAGGGTCGCACTTTTGTAATGGACCTTTTAGGATTTTGATGAAGAAATATGGTATTACACATAAGGTAGCTACCCCGTATCATCCACATAGTAGTGGTCAGGTAGAAGTTTCCAATAGGGAGATAAAACGTATATTAGAGAAAACAGTTAATCCTAATCGGAAAGACTGGTCGTCTAGGCTTACTGATTCCTTATGGGCTTATCATACTGCGTTTAAGACCCCCATTGGAAGGTCGCCTTATCGGCTTGTTTATGGAAAGGCATGTCACTTACCTGTTGAGTTAGAACATAGATCTTATTGGGCTGTTAAGCAGCTAAATTTTTCACTCGACAAGGCAAGAGCCCATATGAAACTCCAGCTCAATGAGTTGGAAGAGATTCGTAGAGATGCATACGATAGTGCTAAGGAGTATAAGAACTAAATGAAACTTGTGCATGATAGAAATATCTTAAGAAAGTTATTTTCTCCAGGTCAAAAAGTTCTTCTGTATGATACCCGCTTGCATCTTTTCCCTGGGAAGTTACGTTCTCGGTGGACGGGTCCTTTTATTTTTCGCACTGTCTTTCCTCATGGAGCTGTTGAGATCGAGACACCGGATGGTAGTAGTTCTTCGAAGGTTAACGGTCAGAGATTGAAACCCTTTTTAGAGCCCTTTCCTACAGGTGATATTGAGGAGGTCCCTCTGGAGGACCTTGTTTACCCTTGATTGACCATCGAGGCGATTGTATGTTGTATATTAGTTTTTGATTTCTCTTTTACCCAGGTACTATCTTTTCGACTTCTCTCTTTACTAATTCCTCATGTTACTTTACTGTTTGGTATTGCTCTTTCATTAGAAACATTGAGGACAATGTTAGATTTAAGTTTGGGGTGGGGAAGAAACTTTTTGTTAGCTTTTAGTTGCAATAAATAAACTCCAGAGCCTAGAAATTTATTCTTATTAAGGTTGGTACTAACCAATCTAAGTGGATGGGAACATCTTGGTTGTAGGAGTTGAGGAACCAATCTGATTAGATGGAAACATCTAAATAGTCTATTCATAAAAGCACAGAGCTCAGGTGTTAGAATTAAAAAAAACAAACATGGTAGTTTCTTTATATCTCGTTGAATCCTAATCCTTCTGTTTTTATTTTTTTAAGTGATTTGGTGCGGCACACGATTCAAGTTGTTACCTTTGATAGGGTGGAATAGAGTGATTGAGATTAAAAAAAAAAAAGAAAAAAAAGAAATGAGACCAGACCATTAGACCAACCAGAATAAATTCAATAAAGTAGACCACTGGTGCCCTTGTATATGCCAGTTGTGTTGATATTAGTCAGACCGGTATCTCAGTCCATTAGGATAGGTTCACCTTGGCAGAGGCATTCAGACAGATATGGGAAACACCGTTCAATTTTAACCATCTCTTTATCTATCTTATTAATCTTTCCATGTGATTGGTTGACTCCGGTTACGATGTACATAAACTATCTGAGTAGAGCTCTGTCACTTATATATGAATTTTAGTATGCTGAGTGCAAACTCGTGTACAACAATTGGAATTTCGCATCAGGGTACTTCCTCCTGTAGTCAATGAGAGTATGCCAACCAAGGAGATTCTTTAATGCTTTCCAAGGTTCTGCGTAGATAGCTAGGGTCTGGAGTAAAGGTTTTGTGGGTACACCTCTGGTAAACCCTCCGGAGACAACACTCCGCCACTAGGGCCACCTAGTGGTTTAACGGCTTGCTGCACGTGCTAAGTGTAGTCATTTTTATTTTCTAGATTAGATTTTCTCGAGGACTAGCAAATAATAAGTTTGGGGGTATTTGACACATTTTTGTGTCTGAATTGTCCTCAGTGTCTCTATTGCTAGTGCTTGATTTTGTACTTATTATGGTGTTTTTATGTTTGTGTAGGTGTTTTTGGAGAAATACACTTGTGTGGAAAAAGTTGCTCAAAAAGTGCTATTTGGACCCCTGGAGGACATTTCCTATACGGACCCCAGATTTGGCTAAGGGACACCCAAGGTTATGCGTAGCCCAAATTCATCCTCAGCACCCATCTGCTATTCGCACCCCAGGAAAGGATAGGGGCACTTCATCTTCAACATTTCAAAAATAAAAAATGGCGGGAAAAATATTCACTTCACTGGCAGAATTTCGATCGGATTTTGGAGGAGTTTTTATGCGATTCAATCGCTGAAACTTCATGGGTAGTTGTGATATGTCCTAACAGAGCTAGTATGGGTGTTTGTTTCGATAAAATTTGGCTAGATAACTTGGTTTAATCCAAACAGGGAGTTGGAGGAAAAACATGAGCTTGCACGAGTTGTGACGAATTCAAACGTGTATTGGACGTAGAAATACAGCTGCAGACGCGCAGGAAGACGATTTTTGGAAACAATATATTTTCGAGAATAAAAGAAATAATGGGATTAAATAAAGATATTTTGGGAGATTCAATGTCGCAATGATGTATAAATAGGTTCCTAGGATCACATAGAAGGGGGACGGAGAGTTTGGGGTCGAGAGGAGAGCTCGGGAGGCGTGAATCAAGAGTTTTCAGAACTCTGTTTCTGCTGCTGCACCAAGAACACGAAGAACAAAAGACCACCAGAGGCAGTCGTTTCTCAACAGTGACAACGACAGCCACACGAGGGTCGCAGAGATACAACAACATCAGTTCTTTTTTATCGTTCTTTGTAACAGTGTTTTGCAACAATTATAAACGTTGCAAACACCCGATTTTCATTATCTTCTCTCTATTTCATCTTTGTAAATAAATTTTGAGCATGAATCAATATTTTTAGCAAGTTTACACAATGATGAGCTAAACCCATCCTCTGGGGCGACGGAGGAAGCTATTTCGCCAATGAAATGTGGTAATCTTTATTTTATTTAATTTATGCAATTATTATATGATTATTTGCCTTGATAAATAAACAGATAAAATGGTTTTTGTTAAACAATTGTTATTTCAATTGATGGAGCATGCTAGCCTAGGGTTTTGATGTCCCATACTTTCGATTTACAATTGTTATTTCTAAAAAATCAACTTTTGCAATATTAAGAATCAATTTGAATGAAGAATTTGCATAATTATAATTAGAAAATATAAATCACTTTGATATTGGTAATTATTGGAATCCATAGCCCCAGTCTTCTCCATATTTTTCATATCACTTTTATTTAAGTTTCCTATATTTTTTATTTAAAATTAAGTCTAAAATCTGCTTTCACAAGTCTTGAACGAATCTTATCACTACAAAACTTTGAAAACACATCAGACACTCTGTGATTAAACTCATCAAATGTATCTTCAGCTTCCATACGAAGGTTCTCCCAATCGGAATTAAGGTTTTGAAGCCTAGCTTCCTTTTCACTGGAGTTACCTTCAAATACGGTTTCTAAGATATCCCAAGCATCTTTAGACCTAGTGCAATTAGACACATGGTGCTGAAGATTTGGGGTAATGGCATGTATGATGGCATTCAAACCATCGGAATTTTGCATTGCAGCAAGTATCTCGGCAGGACTGTATTCACCAATATTCTTGGGAACGTTTATATCTACAACTGCCACAACGGGAGCATCATAGCTATTAACAACATATACCCATGATTGAAAATCACGTGCTTGAAGAAAATCTCGCATAGAAATTTTCCACCATAAGTAATTTGAGCCATCGAAGACTGGTGGTTCGTTAATAGAGATAACACCTCTGTCCATAGAGTCAGATCGCTACAAACACAGACTTGTAAGGTCTTAAACATGTTTGCCTGCTGTGATACCAATTGAAAAAGCAGGGGTCTAATAACACCACCCAATATTTCGCTTAGAAATCTGTATGCACTAACTCCGAAATACTTTATAGAGAATAAACTAGACAGTCAGACTCAATCTAATTAAAAGTATCTCAAGGAGTTAATATCTCTCTATTGTTTCGATTTACTCAAGCTAATAGAAATCAACGAGTCTCTAATCAAACACGAGGAATAACTTGGATGGTACCAAAGACCAATATCCAAGGATCAATCAATATCAATCAACAACCAAAGGTCAGATTTCCAATTGATTGATTCTAACGCACAACTTGTATTATTTCAATTATATAAACAAATATAATGCGGAAATAGAAATAACATTGACACCAGAAATTTTGTTAACGAGGAAACCGCAAATGCAGAAAAACCCCGGGACATAGTCCAGATTGAACACACATTGTATTAAGCTGCTACAGACACTAGCCTACTCCAAGCTAACTTCAGACTGGACTGTAGTTGAACCCCAATCAGTCTCCCACTGATCCAAGGTACAGTTGTAATCCTTACGCCTCTGATCCCAGTAGGATACTGCGCACTTGATTCCTTTAGCTGATCTCACCCACAACTAAGAGTTGCTACGACCCAAAATTGCAGGCTTTGACAATAAACAAATCTGTCTCACACATACTAGTCTATCAAAGGATCAATCTGTATCCCACAAATAAACCCTAAAATTTTTATTCCGTCTTTTGATAGTAATGAAGGTGAACAGGAACCAATTGATAATCTGGTTTTATATTCCCGAAGAACAGCCTAGAGTTATTAATCACCTCATAACAATCTTAATCGTATGGTAGCGAAACAAGATGTTGTGGAATCACATACAATGAGACGAAGATGTTTGTGATTACTTTTTATATCTTGCCTATCAGAGATATCAATCTCAAGCCAATCAATATGATTGTACTCGTACGATAGAAGATGCAAGATCATATCACACAACTACGATAAAAGTAGTATCGGTATGGCTTCACAATCCCAATGAAATCTTTAAGTCGTTAACCTGGTTTTAGAAGAAGAAAACCAGAGGTTAAAGGAGAAACGACTCTAGCAAGAAAACTAGTATCACACGTAAGGTGTGGAAATTAGTTTTGCACAATACTAGATGTCTCCTTTATATAATCTTTCAAATCAGGGTTTTTCCTTGGTAATAAAGCAACCAATATCCATCGTTAGATGAAAACCTGATTTAGATTCAAGCTAATATTTCTCAACCGTTAGATCAAAAACTTAGCTTGTTCCACACACTTTACATGTACGCTTCTAGGTTTGTGTAACCATACCCAAACGTGTACATTGTTGGTTCAACAATAGTTAACCAAATGGTTATCCATATGAGCATTTCATATCAACCATGTTCTTATTTACCATAACTAGTTCAATTGCAAGGAAATCTTATGTAACTACTGGTGGGCCCCAAAGATATTATATTTAAATGCAAAATGGTCCCCGACCAAAAACTTGGTGGGCCCGGAGATGTGTATAAAAATGAAGCGCAATGAAAACGCGGGCCTACAGTAATACCGCAAGTGCACGGTCGTCAGTTGTAGCTCGTGCAAGTACGGGTCGATCCACAGAGATTGGGAGTGTTTTGAAGTGTTCTAGCTATTTTGGGCTCCTAAATTGTTGTTGGTTAACTTATGAAGCCTTTTTGGGTTTTGGGCTTAGGGGGTTTGTTTTGGTCTTCTGGTGAGCTCAAGTTGTGCTCTGGGCTTTTGGGCTCAATGGGATTGAGCTAACAGTGGACTGTGGGCTTTTGATTAGACCTGGGCTTTGGTTTGTAAAGGGACAATGGTTAAAAACCCAGGCCTTGGACTTATGGGCTTCTGGCTTAGTAGCAAAAGAGGAGTGTAAACAGTGGCTCTAGGCCAAATTGGAAGCAAACCAGAGAACAAAAGAATGGCAAAAACAGCAAAGATTAAACAGACTAAAAACTAAACAGCAACAAAACAGTGAACAAAAACAAAACAAAATGGAACAAAGTGAAAGTGACACAAAGGCAATTAGCCTAAGGCAGGGAAGATGGTGAAACTAACATGGTGACAATGCAAGGCCAAGGGAAGAATACAGGCATACAAATAGAATGGGAAGAGAATTAGCTTGCTATGAGCACTAATTTCTCCCAATGCTCAATCAACACAATGCACCTAAGCATACAAAAATGGAATGGCAAGATAATCAGCTTGCTATGAGCACTGATTTCTTCCATTACTCAATCAATTCAGTGCTTCAAAGGCTTCTAGCCTAGCATTAACAGGAACATAACAGGAACATTATCAAAGGAACTTATCAACACAATGCATCAAAACAAGCACATTAACAGGATCATCAACAGGATATGAAAACAAGCACATTAACAGGAACATAAACATGAAATTAAAACAAGCACATTAACAGGAGCATAACAAACATTTAAACTACTAAACAGGGAATGTAAAACAGGGAAAGAAACTAAAATTGAACAGAAATGAACATGAACAGAAATGAACAGAAATGAAATTGAAATTGAAATAAAATTGAACTAAAATTAACAGAACTAAGTTCTGGACACTGGCTAGTCCAGCATCAAGTTTTACAACAACACCCACAAGGCTATTTATACCAACAGACACAATTAGGGTTCTACCCAAAAAAAATTCCCAAATTAACAGTAGACTAGGGTTTGATTTTTTTTACCTAATTTGATGTAGCAACATCAAATTAAACTCGACCCATGCTTCTATTTGTCCTCCTCTACCTCTCCATGCCTTCAATTTCTCTCTAGCACACGTTAATCCATCAACCCATAACCTAGGGTTTAGGTTAGGTAATAAGTTGATGGGATAAAGGGCTAGAAGGATGGGGGAAGCTATCAATCACGTGTAGGATGATAGGGTGGCAGTGTGTGAGCTCGAGGTGGTTGTGGCAGGGTGATGGTGGTTGCAGAGGGTGAGGGAGAAAGAAGTCGATGGAAAGAAGGAGGGTGCGTTTGGGTAGCTGGTATAGGGTTTGGTACTCCAGTGTGTGGCGGCTTCATCAACTTTTGATGTTTTGTTACTAAGACGTGAGATGTGGAGCTGGTAGGTAGATCGGACGGTGATGCAGAGGCAAGCGAGGAGCGACCGTCGGATGAAGGGATACAACGAAACGAACGGTTCTAGATTAGGTTAGGTGCTGTAGTGTAAGGCGGAGATATCAAACTTTGATGAACAGCAAGGGAGCAACCGTTGGATTCAACTACCATCTAATCTGAAGGCTTGGAATTTCAGCGCTGTGGTGCTTGGCAGAGACTTCAGATTTTGATGCTCTATGAAGGAGCGACCGTCGGATGCTTCTGAGAACTGATCTGATGGCTGATAACGAGGCGTTTTTGTGTGTAGAAAATGAGGTTGTGCGCACCATTCTTCGCGGCTTCCTTGCGTGATTTCTCCCGGCTTTTCACTACTTTTCTGCTCTTTTTGCTCCGCAAGTCATCCAGACTTTATTTATTACCTAAAAATGCAAAATTAATTAATAAAAATATTTATTCTTGAAAACAATGAAAATACAGAATATGGGATAAAATGTAGAATTAATGCATAAAAGATGAGTTAAATGCCAACAAAAAAGGGATAAATATATACAATATTTGGCACTCATCAAATACCCCCAAACCTGAATTTTACTTGTCCTCAAGTAAAACAAAACTAAGGAAATCCTAACTATACCACTGTCGCTGGTCTCTCGAATGCATTTAGCGTATGCACTAAGCCTTTTAAACCACTAAGTGTCCCTAGTGGACGAGTTGAAGTCTCGTGAAGGTTTACCAGAGGTGTGCCTACAAAACCTAAGGACAAAATATAAGCTCATATTCCATCAAATGTGACATGTGCAAAACAGTTAAGCTCACAGCAAAATGGAGATGTCAATCTAGCTATCGAAGGCACAATCCTAGCACTGATAACAAAAAAAGACATGTGATAAGAGTGTAAAGTGTATCTACACATGTGTAAAGAAAGATCTGAAGTTATGACTACTAATCACCAAGAGATAGTTTCTCAGGCTAAGAACTGAGGTCGAAATCTAGCTAGCTGTCCGGACTTTACGAGAATTGTGAATGAGTTGGAGGTATTTCACAATTACTCGCGTTGTACATCAATGGCATACACCCTTCCTTGCTTATTACAATAAAACAACAAAATGACTATTTACATGACTCTTATTTACATTGACTATTCTCTTTTTATTTTTGGAACAAGAGATGATGGAATTGATAAATACTTGATTATTTTTTTTTTGTATTTTTCTGATATATTTTTTTTTTCTCTTTTTTTTCTGAATATATACATTGTTTTTTTTTTTTTTTTTTTTTTTTTTTTTTTTTTTTTTTTTTTTTGAAGAAGGAAACACTTTTGATACATATACAAAAGGAAACAAAAGATTACATGACACTTTGCAAGTAGCCCTTTTGATGCACCCAGTTAAATTCGATGGTTGTCTTTCTTAATGTAACCTCCACCTTCTATCCCAACCAACCAAAGAACAAGCTAGTCAAGTTTCGTTCAGTATTCTAAAGTGATTGGCAATCGTAACTTCCTATCAAACACCTTGAAGATCGAGGCCATACATGTATTGGTAGATCGTGCGCGTGCAAATTTCTTATCACTATGTGAATTGTGCTAGAATCAGGGTGCCTAAATATCTAGACTAATACTCCTAATAAAAATACATATTTGCACAAGAGTCAACATTTCAAGGTAAATGAGCTCCATTTTTTTATGATTTTTCATTTTTTAATTTTTAATTTTGATTTTTCAATTTTTTTTTTTTGGAATTTTTCAAATTTTTCAAAAAGAGGGAGTTCTTTTTCAATTATGGCATATTATCGAAGTATCTACTCTATACCCCCAAACCTAAACTAAACATTGTCCTCAATGTTTAAAAATATGGAAAGAATTAGAATGCAACATATGGAAAGGGACATGCTGAGTAGAGTAAAAGGAGAGAGAATACCCGATTTCGGCGAAAGCAGAATTAAAACTCCGTTATCCAAGGCAAAACTCCAACATATTCGGAGTCACAATGGATGAGCACAAAATATATACAAAAGGAAATTTAACTAACACATTATCTACAAGAAAATTTGGTTTTTAATGGGATTGGACTTTTTGGAAAAAATTTGGTTTTGTCGGGAGACATTTGGTTTTGGCGGGAAAAAGAAAAATTTTGGTTTTTTTTGGGAAACATTTGGAAAACTTTGGTTTTTATGGGAGAAATTTTTGGTTTTTGTTTTTTTTTTGTTTTTTTTTTGTTTTTTTTTGAAAAAGAAAATAAAATTTGGTTTTTGAATGGGAGCAAGCCCACTGTGCAAGCCTTTTGTGTTTGCTTTGGCTCCGCTTGGTTGAAAACTTTTGGTGGAACTGAGTCCAAAATCTCGGCCTAGAATTTGGATACTCGGCCCACTAACGAGTTCAACTAGCGTGATCGGTTACAAGCTCAGCTGGGTTTAAAAAACCCAGAATACAAAATACAAGTCCAAATTAAACAAGCTCACAAAAATTAAATACACAAGCCCACAAATTAAACAAACAAGCCCACAAATAAATTATTACAAACCCAACAGAAAATAAGAGAAGCCCAAAAATTGGCTTTAATATTACAGCCCACAATTAAAAAATTGGAAGCCCACAATTCGGGTTCTCTTAAATGGGTTACCTTTTAAGCACAGCCCAGCTGCTCTGATATTGTTGCAAAAACCCAGTTGGGTTTTGGTTCTTTTCCTTGGTGGCGTCCCAGCAGAGGAAAAACAGGTTCAGAACAGCAGGTCCAACAGCAAATGAAGTGAAGCAGATGCAAATGCTATGCAATGAAATGCAAAAATAGCTAATAAAACAACAAGAAAAACACAGCACCAATCCCCGGCAACGGCGCCAAAAACTTGGTAGGCTTCTAAAAGGTCCTAAAAATTATCCCCGGCAACGGCGCCAAAAACTTGGTGGGCCCGGGGAAGCGTATAAAATTTAAGCGTAATAAAACGCGGGCCTACAGTAATACCGCAAGTGCACGGTCGTCGGTTGTAGCTCGTGCAAGTACGGGTCGATCCACAGAGACTGGGTGTGTTTGAAGTGTTCTAGCTATTTTGGGCTCCTAAATTGTTGTTGGTTAACTTATGAAGCCTTTTTGGGTTTTGGGCTTAGGGGGTTTGTTTTGGTCTTCTGGTGAGCTCAAGTTGTGCTCTGGGCTTTTGGGCTCAATGGGATTGAGCTAACAGTGGACTGTGGGCTTTTGATTAGACCTGGGCTTTGGTTTGTAAAGGGACAATGGTTAAAAACCCAGGCCTTGGACTTATGGGCTTCTGGCTTAGTAGCAAAAGAGGAGTGTAAACAGTGGCTCTAGGCCAAATTGGAAGCAAACCAGAGAACAAAAGAATGGCAAAAACAGCAAAGATTAAACAGACTAAAAACTAAACAGCAACAAAACAGTGAACAAAAACAAAACAAAATGGAACAAAGTGAAAGTGACACAAAGGCAATTAGCCTAAGGCAGGGAAGATGGTGAAACTAACATGGTGACAATGCAAGGCCAAGGGAAGAATACAGGCATACAAATAGAATGGGAAGAGAATTAGCTTGCTATGAGCACTGATTTCTCCCAATGCTCAATCAACACAATGCATCCTAAGCATACAAAAATGGAATGGCAAGATAATCAGCTTGCTATGAGCACTGATTTCTTCCATTACTCAATCAATTCAGTGCTTCAAAGGCTTCTAGCCTAGCATTAACAGGAACATAACAGGAACATTATCAAAGGAACTTATCAACACAATGCATCAAAACAAGCACATCAACAGGATATGAAAACAAGCACATTAACAGGAACATAAACATGAAATTAAAACAAGCACATTAACAGGAGCATAACAAACATTTAAACTACTAAACAGGGAATGTAAAACAGGGAAAGAAACTAAAATTGAACAGAAATGAACATGAACAGAAATGAACAGAAATGAAATTGAAATTGAAATAAAATTGAACTAAAATTAACAGAACTAAGTTCTGGACACTGGCTAGTCCAGCATCAAGTTTTACAACAACACCCACAAGGCTATTTATACCAACAGACACAATTAGGGTTCTACCCAAAAAAAATTCCCAAATTAACAGTAGACTAGGGTTTGATTTTTTTTACCTAATTTGATGTAGCAACATCAAATTAAACTCGACTCATGCTTCTATTTGTCCTCCTCTACCTCTCCATGCCTTCAATTTCTCTCTAGCACACGTTAATCCATCAACCCATAACCTAGGGTTTAGGTTAGGTAATAAGTTGATGGGATAAAGGGCTAGAAGGATGGGGGAAGCTATCAATCACGTGTAGGATGATAGGGTGGCAGTGTGTGAGCTCGAGGTGGTTGTGGCAGGGTGATGGTGGTTGCAGAGGGTGAGGGAGAAAGAAGTCGATGGAAAGAAGGAGGGTGCGTTTGGGTAGATGGTATAGGGTTTGGTACTCCAGTGTGTGGCGGCTTCATCAACTTTTGATGTTTTGTTACTAAGCCGTGAGATGTGGAGCTGGTAGGTAGATCGGACGGTGATGCAGAGGCAAGCGAGGAGCGACCGTCGGATGAAGGGATACAACGAAATGAACGGTTCTAG
Organism: Papaver somniferum; assembly: GCF_003573695.1. NCBI lineage: Eukaryota > Viridiplantae > Streptophyta > Magnoliopsida > Ranunculales > Papaveraceae > Papaver > Papaver somniferum. The sequence continues at coordinate 165,034,101 of NC_039359.1, read as the reverse complement.
ATTAGGTTAGGTGTTGTAGTGTAAGGCGGAGATATCAAACTTTGATGAACAGCAAGGGAGCAACCGTTGGATTCAACTACCATCTAATCTGAAGGCTTGGAATTTCAGCGCTGTGGTGCTTGGCAGAGACTTCAGATTTTGATGCTCTATGAAGGAGCGACCGTCGGATGCTTCTGAGAACTGATCTGATGGCTGATAACGGAGGCGTTTTTGTGTGTAGAAAATGAGGTTGTGCGCACCATTCTTCGCGGCTTCCTTGCGTGATTTCTCCCGGCTTTTCACTACTTTTCTGCTCTTTTTGCTCCGCAAGTCATCCAGACTTTATTTATTACCTAAAAATGCAAAATTAATTAATAAAAATATTTATTCTTGAAAACAATGAAAATACAGAATATGGGATAAAATGTAGAATTAATGCATAAAAGATGAGTTAAATGCCAACAAAAAGGGATAAATATATACAATATTTGGCACTCATCAACTACACAAGACACAATTGAAGCAAAGATGATTTGATTCACTTGAATCAGTTCATGAACTTTATAGCCACGATTTGCATACTGCATTCCTTAATTTTTATAAGTTTAAGTTCCAGAAATCATCTCCAGATATATAACCTTCTTAAGTTCGCACACTAGGTTCGCGGACTTAAGCAACCGGGCAGAGTTTACAAACTCCAGCAGAAAATCTCGTCAAAGACCTTCCGCCGGTTCGCGGACTGGCACTCACGCAACTAGTTTGTCAACTCTAGCAGAATTTCTCGGGATGAGAAGTTTGCCAGTTCGCGGACTTGGCAACAATCTATTCTTCCGGTTTCTCTTGATCAACAAAGTTCGCAAACTTTGGTTCAAGGTATAGGACTTATGCACATATGTGTTTCCACAACAATACTTATGTCCATCATTGGTTATGTAATCTAAACTCTCATTCCAATCATTGAAACATTCTTAGAGGACGTTATACAATTGTTACACCATTTCTCGTCAAAGAAATTTTCAATATGATTGAAACATACTAGGCAAAGATAAACTTGATCGAAGCGAAAATCTTACCAACACATATTTCGAGATATAGATAGGCGAGGTATACTCGGTTCGAAATACCAAATGTGTATAATAAAGTCTATATATATAGCATACGACTTTTTGTCTCAATAAGTAGGAGATAGAGTAGATAGACTTTTGAGTGATAGATAAGTTCAAGTCTTCACATACCTTTTTGTTGAGAAGTTCCACCGGTTCCTTGAGTAGTTCTTCTACTTGTATTATGAATCGCCATGAAGTCCTTGAGCTCAACTACACTTTCTATCATAGTCCGAGACTTAGCTGTAATACACTAGAAATAAAGACTTATAGTTTTGATCACTAACATTAACAAACATGCTTGAGATAGCAACGCATGCGAGGTCGACCGAGTAATGCCCCAACACTATGGACTAAGTCGAGACAATACAACAAATCGGTTCACACTTCGTGTGATCGTCTATGGATACGAGATCGAGACAATACGACAACAAGATAACTTCTTTGATTGATTATGGATACAAGATCGATACAATGCAACAACGAAGTATGTTTACTTGATAAAAGGTTCGGACTTAACCAAACACAATATGATTACTTATCAAGTAAACAGGAACTAACGTTTGTGTAACTTAATTTAAATTATAATAACAACAATTATAATTTCGGAAAATAAAAGTAAATGACACAGCAAGATTTTGTTAACGAGGAAACCGCAAATGCAGAAAAACACCGGGACCTTGTCCAGTATTGAATACTCTCAGCATTAAGCCGTTATACAAAATCAAACCAACTTCATATAGTTGAGACCAAGCAACTAAACCTATAGTTCACCTAGTTCCATCTGTATTCCCACGCCTCCGACCTGTAATAAGTCACGTACTTGGAACAATTCCTTTGGTTCATATTCCAAACAGTAAAGGAACAACAAATCTGTTTGGTATCAACTATTTTCAACCAAGTGATGTGAGTTCGACAAAAGGCTCTTCTGATCTATCTTATTACCAACTACCAAAGTAATTGTTAAGATTTTTCAATCAATACTTATAATCACAAAGAATTGTATTGATGATCTACACAACTAATCAATCTAATCTACCACAAGGTTAAACCGATTATAGTTGGATCCTCTTTTACCGAAAAAAGTATTCTGCACACCAAAGATTATGAACCCAAATAACAAATCTTCAAAGTCTTCTTTGTCTTCAAATCTTCTTAGATCTTCAATAAACACCTGCACATAATCAGCTTGATTATCTTGTGATCAGTCACGCACATAATGGAGTCTGTTAACAATGGATTATTGAAAAAAGCGGGGGTCTAACAACCACACCCAATATTTCGCTTAGCAATCTGTATGGACAAACTCCAATATACTTTCTAGAGAATCAACTAGACAGTCAGACTCAATCTAGATAAAAAAGTATATCAAAGAGTTTATATCCCAATCTTTCGATTTGATATATGCTCAAGCAAATAGAAATCTGCGATTCTTTATCAAATACTAGAGAGATAACTTGGATGATACCAAAGACCAATATCCAAGTGTCAATCAATTTAAATCAACAACCAAAAGGTCGGATATTCTAATTGATTGAACAACACACAACCTATGATATTTGAATTATATAACAAAATATAATACGGAATAAAATAACACAGATACCAGATTTTTGTTAACGAGGAAACCGCATATGCAGAAAAACCCCGGGACCTAGTCCAGATTGAACACACACCTTATTAAGCCGCTACAGACACTAGCCTACTACAAATTAACTTCGGTCTGGACTGTAGTTGAACCCAAACCAATCTCACACTAATCCAAGGTACAGTTATGCTCCTACGTCTCTGATCCCAACAGGATACCATGTACTTGATTCCCTTAGCTGTTCTCACCCACAACTAAGAGTTGCTACGACCCAAAGTCGAAAATTTTAATAAACAAATGTGTATCACACAGAAAAGTCTACTGTAATAGATAAATCCGTCTCCCACGAATATACCTATGAGTTTTATTCCGTCTTTTGATAGACATCAAGGTGAACAGGAACCAATTGATAAACCGGACTTATATTCCCGAAGAACAACTTAGTATTATCAATCACCTCACAAAAATCTAAATCGACGCGGCGAAAGAAGATATTGTGGAATCACAAACGATGAGACGAAGATGTTTGTGATTACTTTTTATCTTGCCCTATCGTAGATATAATCTCAAGCCAATTATTTTAATTGAATTCGTACGATAGAAAATGGAAAGATCAGATCACACAACTACGAGAAAGTAGTATCGGTCTGGCTTCACAATCCCAATGAAGTCTTTAAGTCGTTAACCTGGTTTAGAAGAAGAAACCAAAGGTTAAAGGAGAATCGACTCTAGCTTAGCACGACTAGTATCACACAGAATGTGTGGGGATTAGGTTTCGCAGTTGCTAGAGTTCTCCCTTATATAGTCTTTCAAATCACGGTTTGCAATCAATGTTGGCTTGGTATCAAAGCATTCAATATTCACCGTTAGATGAAAACCTGATTAGATTCAAGCTAATGTTTATCAACCGTTAGATCGAAAAATATAGCTTGTTATACACAAATGAAATGCACGTTTCTAGTCTTGTGTAACCGTACCCAAACTTGTACATTAGTTGGTTCAACAATAGTTAACCAAATGGTTAGTCATATGATCACTTTCATATCAACCATATTCTTCTTCACCATAACTAGTTCAAATGACTCAAATGAACTAGTTAGAGAGTTTTTCAATTGCAAGGACATCTTATGTACTACACAAGACACAATTGAAGCAAAAACAATGTGGTTCACTCGAATCGGTTCATGAACTATATAGACACGGTTTGCAATTGCATTCCTTAGTTTATATAAGTATAAGTTCACAAACATCTTGTTTAGATATAACCTACTCAAGTTCGCGGACTGGGTTCGCGGACTTAAGTTCCCGGTTGGAGTTCACAAACTCCAGCAAAAATTCTCGGGTCGAGAACTTCTGCCAGTTCGCGGACTTAGCTCATGCACTATTCCGGTTCTCTTGATCAACAAAGTTCGCAAACTTTGGTTCAAGGAATAAGGACTTATATATATATATGTGTGTGTGTTTCCACAATAATGCTTATATCCTCCAATGGTTATATAATCTAAACTCTCATTTCAATCATTTGGAACATTCTTAGAGGACTTTATTATATAGTTGTTATTCACAAACTATTTTTCGTCAAAGTAGGCAATTTCCAAAGTGATTGAAACTTGTCATGACTTTCGTCACTAGTAAAAGATGAACTTGGCTAAAGCGAAAGCTTTACCAACACATATTTCGAGAAATAGATAGGCGAGATAAACTCGGCTGGAAATACCAAATGTGTATAATCTAAGTCTATGTAGCAAAACGACTTTTGCCTCAAGATAGGAGATAAATAGACTTTTGAGTGATAGATAAGTTCAAGTCTCCACATACCTTTTAGTCGATGAAGATCCACCGGTTCCTTGAGTAGTCCTTCGTCTTGTATGATGATTTCCATGGAGTTCTTGAGCTCAACTACACTTTTCTATACTAGTCCGAGACCTTAGCTATAGTAGACTAGAAATCAAGACTTATAGTTTTGATCACTAACATTGATAAACATGCTTGAGATAGAAACACATGCGAGTTCGATCGAGCAATGCTCTAACAATCTCCCCCTTTGTCAATTTTAGTGACAAAACTATCAATACATATGGAATGCAAAAAATATATGAATAAACTTTTGTAGCTCCTATTCCACATGCCTAATCTTCAACATTACTCGAAATTTTCGGCACTTCCAAGTACTCCAATGATCCCAAAGGTTGTAAGTCTAGCATCATCATTGTTGAAAATTCGTAGCTATAACAATGAGAAAACAAGAGTTCTCAATCAATGTTATACAGTGTCATAGTATCATTACACAGCGTCAAAGTTCAATTGTATCACAACTTTAACAACAATACTATGGTGATATGTCACTCCCCCTTAGTCAATACTCCATATCACATGGAAACCAGTCCCCCTTACATAATGATCCGAAAACCATATGTATTTGTAGTGTGAACTACATATTAATTCTCCCCCTTTTTGTCAATAAAATTGGCAAAGGTACAAGAACGTGATCCTAATGAAATTTCCGAAAGAGACATTTCATGACTAAAAGAAAGCATATATCATCTTATTTAGATGCAATCATTAAGCCGAAGCTAAATGCATTCATCAAGGAGTTTATAAAGATACAAGATAACCCCTAAAAATATTCCACAACCGCGTTCCCCACAAAGATTTGGCAATTAAGCACAAGTTCAATTAAGAACTCTCCCCCATAATATGTCATTCCCGAAGGAACAACAAGAGCGACCTTAATTTCAAAATTAAAAGAAGGATTTCTTTGGACATAACAAATCACATACAAGTATGAATTTTAATCCAAAATATTCAATTAAATTAACCATAAGAGAACCCACGATTAATTTAATCGAACATGCTCAACATAAGTAAACTTATGGAGACTTAAAAACACTCAATTATATTAATAACAAGAAAACCCATAATTAATATAATCGAAATACATAACTAAAGTAATCACAAGAGTAATCAATTTAATTGGTCATGCTCGACACAAAGTATCTCATGGAACAAGAACTATGCCAAAACAATGACTCAGTCGATAAAGCTCAACACAAGACACCTTATGGAACAACACAGTATGTATACAAAAAATTGTGGATCGGAGATCGACCTTATACCGTGGAATAAACAAGGACTCATTTTATTCCATCGCCATTTGCACAATGACATACAATAGACATAATCCTTGAATACTAATGTAATTTTACAAGTGGTGAGTATGGGATTCGTTGCTCGGACTTTTCAAAGGATTTGGTTTTAAGATTAACTAAGAAAACACTAAATAAAAATTTCTAAGATGATCAATGGGAGAGAAACCTAGGGTTCGGATTCCACCAAATCGATAATGTAAAATAATCGTTCCTCTCTAAACAATATTCGTAATGCAACTCAAGACAGTTTTGAACTCAATCTCATGTCTCGGAAAATATTACAATTAAAATAAATAACAACTTATGTTGTAAACCAAAAAAGTATAACCTCCTTCGCTTGTAAAAGATCGATAGCTAAACTACCCAAAACAATTCATTATGAAACTAAATATGAAGAGAGATTAACTAAGACATTTAAGCTCCAAAAGAATATATATTCAAACAATATTAAAATTTCTTACACGATTTATTGGCTTCCTCCTAACCTCAATAGAGAGAGCTAGCTTTCCATTACAATGGAGAAAATAAATAAAATTTTGAAGCTATTGCTACTGTTGGCTCTTAGTTTCGGTTCCCGGCTCCGGGCTCCCTTTTTCTCTGCTCTCGATAACATATATTTATAGGTCTGGGAGAGCTAGCTTTCCACTACAACGGAGAAAATAAATAAAATCTCGAAGTTATTTCTACTCTTGGCTCTTAGTTTCGGCTCCCGGCTCCGGGCTTCCTTTTTATCTGTTCTCGATAACATATATATAGGTCTTATATGAACCTTATTTTCCTCTTTCCATTATAATTACCTCATGCATCGCCCAATAAAAATGTGACATTTGTTTAGCAATAATAAGACTACCCAATGGAAATGCTCCATCTCATCTCTGTCAAGGTTGCCTACTTAACGCACTAACTTTCACTGTTCAAGAGAATCTCACATTTAAGTTAAACCAAAATTCACCGCCACCTCCAGCTTACTTACTCCAAATGCACATGCCATATGTCTATTCAACTTCCCATAGTTGTAATCCCGTATCTCCACCAAATTTCCACTTTCTCATGATAAAAGAATAAATCTGCATCATGATCATTACGTGTCACAAGGAAATCAAAAGTTTCCTTTCCCTCCATATTTCATGTAATGCCATATATTATATGATTCCAAAAGTGGATTTCATATCCCTGACCCAACATAGTTGCCTTGTTTCCAAACACCACATTTTCTTACTCTTTATTGTCCAACCCGATCTACCTTCATTAGCCGCGACCCAATTACTCCGCAATCCATATTTTTTTGTGCACTAGTACGAATTTAGCCATTTTCTACACTCGAGCCGATTTTATTGTTGTATTTTTTTCCGGGAATTCTTCCACCAACAGCAGCCGTCTCTTACCTCTTAAATCCACTTTTTTCCTTCAATTTATCTACATCACTAAAGCTGTCATGCTTTTCAGACATAACTTGCATCACTAAAGCCGACATGCTTTTCAGATAGAGATGAAGAAATAAAATCAAATAATGAGAAATAATTCGCCTCCAGTAGCAATTGCACGTGAAATGACAATGTAGCTCTTTTAAGCGACGAATCTTCTTCTTTTGCTCCAAAGTACCTAAAACTCAAAATTAAACATAAGATACATAATTTACAAGAAAACTTAGCAAAGAAAGCATAAATAATAGATAAATATCAAGGTGTTTTAGACACCCATCAAATACTAACCCATCTTTCATCAAAAAATGACGTAATAGGCTTAACTTTTGTATTTGTCAAGAGTCAATTCATTCTTTTATCAATACATGCATATCGACTTACGAAAGACTTTATTTTTGACAAGGTATGGGACAATCAAGTTCACGGACGCAAACATACATATCCCATAACAATATTGTAATATATAAAACCATAATGATTAATACTGCAAAAATCATCTTCTAAACAATTTTAGAATTTAAACCAATAAATCTAAAAACATGAAGATGAAAGCGTTGGACATAGCTATGTGTAATCACAATAATGGCTATTCCAAACTCTAGTTATTCTTCTACACAAAACAAGAAAAATAGAAGATTTACTAGGCAATAAGACCTATGAAGAATTCTTTATCGTCCCTGAACTCCTTGTCGTCAACAACCATTGGAACATAAGGTTCATTGAGGTAGGAGTTTATAGCAATAAACCTTCTTGGCTGATGTTGTCGAACCAGGGCCTTCTGAATCTCATGAATCTTATACACAAAAGTCTTTATTCGTTGAATCTCCTTTCGCATCTCCTTCAACACTTCAGAAAACTTCCGAGAATTTGAAGGAATGGCTCTTGGCTTCCTCACATTCCTTCTTTTTCTTTTCAATGTCGGAGCTAACAGAGATTTCTCTTTTTCCTTCATGATTGATGGCTTGACAATCATATTAACATCCTTTCCATCAGAAAACATGGTACTTGGAGCATCCATAGGCGTATGGGTTTGTGAGAGGAAATCACAATCTCAGCAAGTAGTCTTGAGATAAAAAGAAGTTTCAAGGAAAGAAAAAGGAATGTAGGGTTTCGAAACCTTTAAACAGGTTCATACACGTCCAACTCTTAACCCTATAAAGAGTAGAATTTTCGATAATAACCCTCCTTTATTGACAGACAAGGAATTCCAAAAACAAAACTAAGAAAAAAAAAACTTTTCCTAAAGCCTGAGAGGTATAAAATCATTGTCTCTTTTGATCAGGCACATGAGACAAGATTTCAAAGACAACACAATCAAGTTGCGTTGTGGTGAACAACAATTTTTCCACCATTTCCCTCTTGAGAGGAATCCATAGACCTCTGTCTATCAAAACGACTTGACCATACTTTATTATCTAATGGTCTTGGTTTATCCTTAGAAACTAACTTCTTAGACGAAGATAAAATCCTACATACCTCAGCGGTCTTCCGAGCAAGTTTAAGTTTATTAGCTAATTGATTTGCCCTTCATTGAAGTTTGTTGACGTTCCTCAATTGGTGTTTGTACTTGTAACACTTTTAAAGTTCATTACCCTGTAGAGAACAATACGAGCACGTCAAACTAGGATAAAAGTTAGGCTTCTGAGATGTGCACGCAGCTAGACACATAGTGGAACCTGCAACATTATATATAGAGTGTCCAAGGAACGGGTCAACATTTTCTTCCAGAACAGTTGGGTTTTCTTCTGAAAGAATATCGAGATTGATGTATGTATTGTTACAGTTATCAAAATCAATATTTTCACCAAGAAGTGCAACACTTGATTTCTCGTCTTCATTAGACTCATATCTGTCAGACATTTCATCAAGAGTTGCAGCAAGGCCTTTGTTCCCAGTGTATTTTCTACGATTTGGGCACTCGTTTGCAAAATGACCAAATCCTTTACACTTAAAGCACTGAGGCATATCCTCGTCATCAGTTTCATCAATATCCATGCTTTTAGGAGGAACACGATTATGAGGTTTGACTGATGCCTTAGGCTTATCTCTAGAAAATTGTTTACTTCTCTTCAGCAGAAGATCCCTAAACTGTCTTGTGATCATTGAGACCGATTTGTCAATATCTTCATCTGATGAATCATTCTCAGAGTGATCGTCTTCAGATATATACACTTTTTTACTTTTATCAAGTAATTTAGTGTCCTTTAGTGCTTTGAACGTAACATCCTTAGATTTGGATGAATGTTCATGATCAAAGATCTTAAGCTTCCCAACCAGCGTATTTCTGGAGAGATTATCAAGGTTATTTCCATCAGCGATATCAGCGATGACATGCTTCTTAGAATCATATCTAGATGGCAGCGATCTGAGAATTTTCATTACAATGTCCTTTTCAGGAATAGTCTTACCTAATGCAAAAGATGCATTAACAATTCCAGACACTTTCTGATTAAAATCATCAAATGTTTCTTCATCTTCTATACGAAGGTTTTCCCAATCGGAATTAAGGTTTTGAAGCCTAGATTCCTTCTCACCGGTATTCCCTTCAAATACAGTTTCTAAGTTATCCCAATCTTCTTTAGACTTAGTGCAATTTAACACATGGTGCTGAAGATTTGGGGTAATGGCATTCAAACCGTCGGAATTTCGCTTTGCAGCATTTATCTCAGCGGGGGTGTATTCACCAATGTCCTTGGGAACGTTTACATCTCCAACTGCCACAACGGGAGCATTATAGACATTAACTACATATACCCATGATTGAAAATCACGTGCTTGAAGAAAAGCTCGCATAGAAATTTTCCACCATAAGTAATTAGAGCCATCGAAGACTGGTGGTACGTTAATATAAATAACACCTTTGTCCATAGAGTCAGATCGCTACAAACACATACTTGTAAGGTCTTAAACGTGTTTGCCTGCTCTGATACCAATTAAACAAGCGGGGGTCTAACAACCACACCCAATATTTCGCTTACCAATCTGTCTGGAAAAACTCCAATATACTTTCTAGAGAATCAACTAGACAATCAGACTCAATCTAGATAAAAAGTATATCAAAGAGTTTATATCTCAATCTCTCGATTTGATATATACTCAAGCAAATAGAACTCTGCGAGTCTTTATCAAATACTAGAGAGATAACTTGGATGATACCAAGACCAATATCCAAGTATCAATCAATTTAAATCAATAACCAAAAGGTCGGATATTCAAATTGATTGAACAACGCACAACCTGTGATATTTCAATTATATAACAAAATATAATGCGGAATATAAATAACAAAGACACCAGAATTTTGTTAAAGAGGAAACCGCATATGCAGAAAAACCTCGGGACCTAGTCCAGATTGAACACACACTGTATTAATTCGCTACAAACACTAGCCTACTACAAATTAACTTCGGTCTGGACTGTAGTTGAACCCCAACCAATCTCACACTGATCCAAGGTACAGTTATGCTCCTACGTCTCTGATCCCAACAGGATACTACGTACTTGATTCCCTTAGCTGATCTCACCCACAACTAAGAGTTTCTACGATCCAAAGTCGAAGACTTTAATAAACAAATCTGTATCACACAGAAAATTCTACGGTAATAGATAAATCCGTCTCCCAAGAATATACCTATGTGTTTTGTTCCGTCTTTTGATAGAAATCAAGGTGAACATGAACCAATTGATAAACCGGACTTATATTCCCGAAGAACAACCTAGTATTATCAATCACCTCACAATAATCTTAATCGACGCGACGAAAGAAGATATTGTGGAATCACAAATGATGAGACGAAGATGTTTGTGATTACTTTTTATCTTGCCCCATCGGAGATATAATCTCAAGCCAATTCTTTCAATTGAACTCATATGATAGAAAATGGCAAGATCAGATCACACAACTAAGAGAAAGTAGTATCGGTCTGGCTTCACAATCTCAATGAAGTCTTTAAGTCGTTAACCTGGTTTAGAAGAAGAAACCAAAGGTTAAAGGAGAATCGACTCTAGCTTAGCACAACTAGTATCACACAGAATATGCGGGGATTAGGTTTCCCAGTTGTTAGAGTTCTCCCTTATATATTCTTTCAAATCAGGGTTTGTGATAAGCACGTAAGTGCTACATGTTATACCAATATTTATATTAGTTGGGACTCTATATTTTGACCAACAACACTATTTTAGTGCTTTTGTAAAAAGTACAAGCATATTTCGATCATCCGAGGAATAAACGTCTAAATTGCAGCTTAATTGGCATTTATGACCAAAATGATAAAATATGACTGGCCTCGTATTTCATATATCAGCAGCATGGAAATCATTATACTGCCGGAGGCCGTGAGATGTGGTTATTCTTGTTTCCCAGACACGTGAGTTCTATTAGTGGGACGTGGTCAAATCTCTACCACATTTCTCAGTGGCATCAATCACATGAAAATAACATTTTCTCTTCTATATCAAAACAAGAGAAAATATCAAGCTGCTGTCCATCTCAAGCTGCTGTCCGTTATTTAATGTTCTTGGTCTATGATGAAATGAGATTCATGGTGCGAATCGATGGAAGTATGAGTTGTTGTTGAATTAAGGGTTTGATGGCTTACATGAATGAAAGGGATCTCCGGAGTTTCTGATTATGGATCGAAACTGGTGGTTATTGAGCTATTGCTGCTTGATTGCGGTGGACGAAATCTTTGATGTGAATGGAGTTTGGGAGACTTGGTTTCCCGTTACATTTGAAATGGCCGGTTCAACTAAAGCTATAGAAAGGAGCTGGATAAACAACAGTTAGGTACCTCTCCAGACATGAAATATTGTACACCTACTGTTCGATACAATGGATGTTCTTGATGGCTGGTTTAATGGGAGAAGAAACTGGTGGTGCTGTAAGGCCTGAGATAGATGGACAGTACTGATGTTTGTGCCGGTAAATAACTGGAGGAAGGTGCTGATACGAGTTTGCAGTTGCCGGTGATGACTTGGAGTTTGATCGACAGATATGTTAGTTGTGGCCGAGAAGTTAGATTGTTGGCTGAGAAATGGTTCGCTGGAGTTGGATGTCTGCTAGTGAACAAAGGTGACAGAGAAGATCTGGCGCAGAGAAGATGGAGAAGGATCTGGTGGGAAATTGAGAGCTGCTGGTGCGAGTTATGGGATGATTTCGAATCGAATTTTGGATGTAGAAATCAGTGATGGCATTTGATTATACATGATTCTCTGTGTCTGATTGAAGTAGCAGATGTTGCTACTGCCATGGCAGCGAGACAAGGAAGTTAGGATCTGTGTGTTTGGCTGATGGTCAGCTTATGGAGTTTGGCATTACGTTGGTTATTGTATACGAGTGGGAACTCGGAGATGGAATCCTTGGAGTTGGATATTGAAGAGTGTTCGGCGATCGGTGATGATTAGATGGACAGAAGCTACGAAGTTGTTTCCGTAGTTGGAGTTTAGAGGGCACGAGAATGAATGGGTAATTGGTTAACTGGTAACTGATGGTGTTGGATGGCCGGACTTCGGCAACTGCCTGATTTTGGAAGTTGGGTATTGGTGATAGAAGTGGGTTGGACTTTGGTGAACTGGGCTTCGCTGATTAAGTTAGGTTTTGGCATTATTCGCATCACTTTATATTTCCGAGAAAAACAGAAAGAGAGGAGGCCGGTTTTGGGAGGCGACAGACGCCGTTACAGAGAGCCGAAGAACATAAGGAGAAGGGAGGAGGTTGACGGCCACAGAGCCAGCAGGGTTTGAAGTCTTATCCCTCCCATTTTCGTTTGTGATTAGCGAGTTTTCTTTCGATTTATTTATGGCTTTTGATAAAGCCATGTCTTGCTAATTATTTTGTAACTAGGATTTTTATGGTCGAAACTACATGGGTGTTAGGCCATTTTTGATTGAATTGAATCATAAAGCAATAGACCGTTATGATTTGAATAAGAATAATTCTTGAATTTTGTTTATTAATTGATTGAAAATGTAGTTGTTGCTTCACCGGTTTAAAAACCTATGTGCTTAATGAATTAGTTTTACAAATATGTTTGTCTTATTTGATAATTCATGCTTGGTTAAATTCTTTGATGGGTTATGCCTAGAAAAGCCGAATAATATTTGTGAACCAAATTTAGTTTCGTATAACTTTCTCACTGATGCAATTTGATGGTACATGCCTGGATTTAGTCTTTTGATGTGCTATGCTTAGGGTATACCAGTGATATTTGCGACGCTAATACATATAATAGGCGATGTCGATAGAACGGACAATAAACATATATTCATGAGTTATGTTTCATTTCAGTAATTGAATAAAATAGTAGTTGAAACTCTAAACCATGGTCATTGATTCTCGCTCGTTGTTTTTAGTTTAATTTTATTATTTCGTTTTTATAATTATGAAAATCCGAAAATATTCTTTGTGTTTCTGATTAGGGATATTGATTGGAGTATTTCCACCTCTCCTTGTGGGTTCGACCCGTACTTGCCTCTGTCTACTAGTTGAACACAGTGTAATTGCGGTTATTATATATAGGCATCTCCGGATCCTGTCAATTTTTGGCGCCGCTGCCGGGGAGTGTTTGTGGAATATTGTAATTAGTATTTTTTATTTTTTAAATAATTAGGTTTTTATTTTATTTGTGTATAGTATTTTTATTTTGTTTTAGGATTTTGTTTTTCCTTTTAACTTTTTTTTTTGTTTTAGAATTTTATTTCAGGAGCCTTTTTGAGGATGATGAATTATTTGTACGAGAAGTCATCTAAGATGACACTTGCAGAATATAAGCGTAGAAATTCAAATTCTCATGAGACATCTTCTGATATGACGCTTGGGGAGTATATGCATTGGCAACGGTATGGAGTTTTTGCTCCACATATGGCAAGTGAAGAATCACCTTTAATGATATATGAGAAGTATTACAAACACACACCACCTAGTTTGGAACAAAGATTGATAGTTCTTGAATGCCAAAGATTATATGCTGCTGATGATGAATCTTGTAGTGACTCTCTGTTCCAGACAGAACATGTAGATGACCCTGTGGATGCTTGTGTGGATGATTTGCCTAATTCCATAGATGAATCTACCTCACAAGATCATTCACCCGACTTAGAGGTTGTTTCTATACTCCTAGACTTCCAAAATTTTCCTAATTTAGGGTTATAATTGTGTGCTTCTAAAGTGTTGTTGGAGTGCTTTGCATCTAAGTACCTAGAGGATTTTCCTATTCCTGATACAGTGCATGAGCCGATTGATAATTCCCCAATCTCCATAGAATCCCCATATTTTGTTCTTTACGAACTTCCATGTGTAGTAAAAATTTGGGGATAGTTCTCTGTTTTTGATAGTTTCATTGTCTCCGAGTTGTCATGACATAAGTGTGAAGCTGTCATTCATAAATAATGTATTTTGGGTTGATCCCCAATTTTCAGGTTATTAGTTTATGGGGATCCTTTATGTATATTCCTGTAGATAATTCTATTTTCTTATTTTATTTTTATTTGTTTATTTTAGCATATTATGAATTTTCCATCTTAAATTTTACGTTGGATGACTCAATTACATTGAGGGCAATGTAATGTTTAAGTGTGGGGGAGTGGTTAACTTTTTCCTTTTCTTTTTCAGGATTTTTCTTGCAATTTATCACCAGCTGTGGAGCGGGTCTATTGTAGGTTTGCAGGTATATTATGACCAGCTGTGTAGCGGGTCTAAAAAAATAATTAAAGATGATCAGCTGTGTAGCGGGTCTAAAAAAAATATTATTGTTATGATTTTTGGGGTTATGACAAGCTGTGTAGCGGGTCTAAAAAAAAATTTATGACCAGCTGTGTAGTGGGTCTTTTTTTTTCTTGCATATTATGACCTGATGTGTAGCGGGTCTCTCTCTTTTATTATATGACCAGCCGTGTAGCGGGTCAATTTTCTGTTTTGCTCGAGGACTAGCAAAATATAAGTGTGGGGGTGTTGATAAGCACGTAAGTGCTACATGTTATACCCATATTTATATTAGTTAGGACTCGATATTTTGACCAACGACACTATTTTAGTGCTTTTATAGAAAGTACAAGCATATTTCGATCATCCTAGGAATAAACGTCTAAGTTGCAGCTTAATTGGCATTTGCAACCAAAATGATAAAACATGACTGGCCTGGTATTTCATATATCAGCAGCATGGAAATCATTATACTGCCAGAGGCCCTGAGATGTGGTTATCCTTGTTTCCCAGGCACGTGAGTCCTATTAGTGGGACGTGATCAAATCTCTACCACACTTCTCAGTGGCATCAATCACATGAGAATAACATTTTCTCTTCTATATAAAAACAAGAAAAATTATCAAGCTGCTATCCATCTCAAGTTCATGTCCGTTATTTAGTGTTCTTGGTCTATGATGAAATGAGATTCATGGTGCGAATCGATGGAAGTATGAGTTGTTGTTGAATTAAGGGTTTGATGGCTTATATGAATGAAAGGGATCTCAGGAGTTTCTGATTATGGATCGAAACTGGTGGTGATTGAGCTATTGCTGCTTGATTGCAGTCGACGAAATCTTTGATGTGAATGGAGTTTGGGAGACTTGGTTTCCCGTTACATTTGAAATGTCCGGTTCAACTAAAGTTATAAAAAGGAGTTGGATAAACAACATTTAGGTACCTCTCGAGACAGGAAATATTGTACACCTACTGTTCGATACAATGACTGTTCTTGATGGCTGGTTTAATGGGAGAAGAAACTGGTGGTGCTGTAAGGCCTGAGATAGATGGCCAGTACTGATGTTTGTGCCGGTAAAGAAATGGAGGAAGGTGCTGATACGAGTTTGCAGTTGCCGGTGATGACTTGGAGTTTGATCGGCAGATATGTTAGTTGTGGCCGAGAAGTTAGATTGTTGGTTGAGAAGTGGGTTCGCTGGAGTTGGATGTCTGCCAGTGAACGAAGGTGACAGAGAAGAACTGGCGCACAGAAGATGGAGAAGGGTCTGGTGAGAAATTGAGAGCTGCTGGTGCGAGTTATGGGATGATTTCGAATCGAATTTTGGATGTAGAAATCAGCATTTGATTATACATGGTTCTATGTGTCTGATCGAAGTAGCAGATGTTGCTGCTGCCATGGAAACGAGACAAGGAAGTTAGGATCAGTGTGTTTGGCTGATGGTCAGCTTATGGTGTTTGGCATTACGTTGGTTATTGTATGCGAGTGGGAACTCGAGATGGAATCCTTGGAGTTGGATATTGAAGAGTGTTCGGTGACCGGTGATGATTAGATGGACAGAAGCTACGAAGTTGTTTCCGTAGTTGGAGTTTAGAGGGCACGAGAATGAATGAGTAATTGGTTAACTGGTAACCGATGGTGTTGGCTGGCCGGACTTCGGTAACTGCCTGATTTTGGAAGTTGGTTATTGATGATAGAAGTGGGTTGGACTTTGGTGAACTGGGCTTTGCCGATTTGGTTAGGTTTTGGAATTATTCGCATCACTTTATATTTTCGAGAAAAGCAGAAAGAGAGGAGGCCGGTTTTGGGAGGTGACAGACGCCGTTATAGAGAGCCGAAGAACATAAGGAGAAGGGAGGAGGTTGACGGCCACAGAGCCAGCAGGGTTTGAAGTTTTATTCCTCCCATTTTCGTTTGTGATTAGGGAATTTTCTTTCGATTTATTTATGGCTTTTGAGAAAGCCATGTCTTGCTAATTATTTTGTAACTAGGGTTTTTACGGTTGAAATTACATGGGTGTTAAGCCATTTTTGATTGAATTGAATTATGAAGCAATAGAACAATATGATTTAAATAAGAATAATTCTTGAATTTTGTTTATTGATTGAAAATTAGTTGTTGCTTCACCGGTTTAAAAACCTATGTGTTTAATGAATTAGTTTACAAATATGTGTGTCTTATTATTTGATGATTCATGCTTGGTTAAATTCTTTGATGAGTTATCCTTAGAAAAGCTGAATAATATTTGTGAACCAAACTTAGTTTCGTACAACTTTCTCACTGATGCAATTTGATGGTACATGCTTGGATTTAGTTTTTTGATGTGCTATGCTTAGGATATACCAGTGATATTTACGACGCTAATACATATAATAGGTGATGTCTATAGAACGGACAATAGGCATATATTCATGAGTTATGTTTCATTTCAGTAATTGAATAAAATAGTAGTTGAAACTCTAAACCCTAATTATTGCTTTTAGTTTAATTTTATTATTTCGTTTTTATAATTATAAAAATCCGAAAATATTCTTTGTGTTTCTGATTAGGGATATTGATTAGAGTATTTCCACCGCTCCCTGTGGGTTCGACCCGTACTTTCCTTTGTCTACTAGTTGGACACCGTGCGATTGCGTTTATTATATATAGGCATCTCCGGATCCTATCAGTTTGCGATCAATGTTAGCTTGGTAACGAAGCATTCAATATTCACCGTTAGATGAAAACATGATTAGATTCAAGCTAATATTTATCAACCGTTAGATCGAAAACATAGCTTGTTATACACAAATGAAATGCACGTTTCTAGGCTTGTGTAACCGTACCCAAACTTGTACATTAGTTGGTTCAACAATAGTTAACCAAATGGTTAGCCATATGATCACTTTAATATCAACCATATTCTTCTTCACCATAACTAGTTCAAATGACTCAAATGAACTAGTTAGAGAGTTTTTCAATTGCAAGGAAATCTTATGTACTACACAAGACACAATTGAAGCAAAAACGACGTTATTCACTCGAATCGGTTCATGAACTATATAGACACGGTTTTCAATTGTATTCCTTAGTTTATATAAGTATAAGTTCACAAACATCGTTTTTAGATATAACCTAGTCAAGTTCGCGGACTTAAGTTCCCAGTTGGAGTTCACAAACTCCAGCAGAAATTGTTGGGTCGAGAACTTCCGCCAGTTCGCGGACTTAGCTCACGCACTACTCCGGTTCTCTTGATCAACAAAGTTCGCAAACTTCAGTTCAAGGAATAAGTACTTATACATATATGTGTTTCCACAACAATGCTTATATCCTCCAATGGTTATATAATCCAAACTCTCATTTCAATCATTTGGAACATTCTTAGAGGACTTTATTATATAGTTGTTATTCACAGACTATTTTTCGTCAAAGTAAGCAATTTCCAAAGTGATTGAAACTTGTCATGACTTTCGTCACTAGGCAAGATGAACTTGGCTAAAGCGAAAGCTTTACCAACACATAATTCGATAAATAGATAGGCGAGATAAACTCGGATCGAAATACCAAATGTGTATAATCTAAGTCTATATAGCAAAACGAGTTTTATCTCAAGATAGGAGATAAGTTCAAGTCTCCACATACCTTTTAGTCGATGAAGATCCACCGGTTCCTTGAGTAGTCCTTCGTCTTGTATGATGATTGCCATGGAGTTCTTGAGCTCAACTACACTTTTCTATCCTAGTCCGAGACCTTAGCTATAGTATACTAGAAATTAAGACTTATAGTTTTGATCACTAACATTGACAAACATGCTTGAGATAGCAACGCATGCGAGTTCGACCGAGCAATGCTCTAACAATTATCACAAGACGTTTTTAGATCTACAAACAGTCTAAAAATCCCCTTTGAAACTTCGATCTAGTTTTAGTGAATCTTATATCAGAAGAGAAGATTATTAAGCATAAACAAACTAGGTGCAATCAAATTTCAACCACCGTTAGTCAATCAAATCAATCGAAAACAAAATATAAACCGAAATTATCTAGTTTCCCACCAACGGTACTAATACAGCTTCTCAATCCCAAAGAAGTCTTTAAACTGAGCGGCCGTAAGAGATTTCGCCTAATCAGGTTAATATCCTTTCCAAATAGGCGTCTTCACCCGTAGCAGCACAACTGAGATAGTTTTGCTGTCTCTGAGGATTAGTTTGCTCGAAATGAAAACTTTGATATTTATAGACCAAGGAAGTTCGGACACCAAGGAATTTCCAAAACCGAAAATATTCTCAAGATATGCAATATATTACAGATTCTGTTTCCATAATTCCTGGAAATGCTTTGTCCAAAATAATGACCGAAAATCTCTTAAAAAATATCCAACTAGTAAATGCATATTACTAATTTTCATTTCCCAAAAATAAAATTAAAAACCTTAAATAAAAAATTCTCAATTTATTTTATTCGATCCGGGATTTTCTTCCTTTAGCTATTGAGGAATATCTTTGAAAAATTAAAGATAAGCGTTACTGCACATGTTCAAAGTATGTCGACATCTTTACTTTGTAAGTCCTCTTTCATACTTACAATCTTGAAACCGGTTTGCCACACTTCCAAACAATATTAGAATTGGTTCATCTGACTTTCAAGAACTACATGATTTATCAAGAAAACTCAATCACTAAACATTGGTTTCACGGTTCTACCAAAACAAGTTTCGGTTCTACCTCCATGTGAGTACTTTGCATAGTCACGCTAGTTACCAAAATTCGGTTGACTAGGTACTAGGATTGGTTCCCCACATATATATGGTATCTAACTTGTACTTGCTGCACATGTCCATAGGATCGGTTCCCTTTTTCCTAAAAACGTGTTGCACATGTCCATAGGATCGGTTCCCCTTTCTGCTAAAACTTGATGCACCTCATACAAGGATTGATTCCCCTTTGTGATAGGTTGCACCTCTTACTAGGATCGGTTCCCCTTTACCTAGAGTCGGTCATACCAATAACACTAAATCGATCATACCATCTCAGGTGATTACTTAAGATCGGTTTCACTAACAAAAGTCATACCAATACAAAAGTCAGGCCTTTGTGAATAGTTTTACCAAGAACATAAACAAGTCATGAGCTGATACATGTGTATATTCCTCTCTCTGAGAACTAGTGATCCTCAAGAAGGATTGAGGATATAATTGTAATTTAATGAAGGAATACCGATTTTTAGGTAGTATTCTTAGATAAAGAATATTCCTAGACAAGGTAATATTCTTAGATAAGGAAATATACTTAGAAAGGGAATATTTCCTAGACAAGGTAATATTCCTAGATAAGAAAATATACCTAGAAAAGGAATTATTCCTGGATAAAGAAATAGATTCCTCGAAGGTTTTGGAAACCGTTAAACCTATATATAGAGATGTTTAGCTCATAGCTAAGACATCTGGAGTGTGGTTTGTGATACAAACACACTTCGATCTAGGGTGTGGTTTGTGATACAGACACATATGAATCTAGAGAGTGTGGTTTTACCCCTAGAAAAGGAGGTTTAACACACACACCTAGAGAGAAAAGTTTATGAGGCAATTGATCATTGCAAAAGAAAGCTTAGCAAACAATTTAAGGTTGATCTACTATTTAGAGAGATTGTGAGCGTAATAAATAGAGAATTGTAATAGTTTTCTTGTTCATAATCTAGAGAAGATATATTTCTTCGAACCTGGTTTCTAGTGTGTTCTATTTTCTAAGTTTCTCGTCTATTATTATTCTGAATTCCGCCTTTATAATAATAGATACCAAGGTACAGAGATCAAAACGTATCAAGTTGACATCACGAGCAAGGTTAGTTTCTAGGGTAAATCCCCGTGGTCTATGGTTTTCACTAGATCTCTCTACATAAAGCTTGGTGAGGTACTCGAGAAGTTAGAAGACGTTAAGAAAACAAGGGGATCAAGGATGACAAAGTCAGGTGATGATCCTAAGGAAGGCGAACCACAAACTATGGAAGAAAAGGTGGCTTCGCTGCAAACAGACATGAAGTCAATTCAAGTTACCCCACATGAATTGAGTGAATGTATTCATTCTCATACACCTAAGACGAAGACGAAGAAAAAGGTTACACCTTCACCCGAAGCTTCGGAAAAAGATGATTCGGAAAAAGATGAGTCGGAAGAAGAAGAAGAGGAAGAAGATGAGGATGACGAAAATAAGGAAAGCGAGCTTCCTAAAGGTCCTACATCAACTAAACCTCATGGTAAGAATCTGAAAATCAATTTTCGCGTTGATATTCCACTTTACGATGGGAGTGTCGATATAGAAAAATTGGATGATTGGATTGAACGTCTAGAGACGTATTTCTCTTTCTTTGAATATGGTTCAAAGGAAAAGATTTCTTTCGCGGCATTGAAGATACAAAAGCATGCTCTAACCTGGTGGAAAGCTTATCAAAGACAAAACCTAGGTAAGGGAGCATTGTCGTGGAAAAGATTCAAGGAAGTTGTAAGGAAACAATTTTATCCGGTTGGCTACCTTGAGGAGATATAGTTCAAGTGGTACAACTTAAAGCAGACTTACAACCAAACCGTGCAAGAATATACTTCAGAATTTCAGAATCAATCTTTGATTTTGGATTTAGACTCGGGAGATTATGTTATCTATATGAAATATATTTTCGGGTTCCATGAGTATATACGGAAGGAGCTGAAGATGTTTTCAGTTGATAATATTGCTGAAGCAAGTATAAAAGCTAATGTTATTGAAGGCAGGCTGAAGAAAACTGATGTTGAGGGAAACGTCAAGGGGAAGTCTGGAAGTTTCGCCGCTAAAGGAGATGAAAGGAGCAAAGAAGAAGGGAAGTCAAGTGACAAGGAAGGTTTGTCTTGCACCCATTGCAGACAAACAAGGCATGTTGTTCACAAGTGTTGGATGAAGTATCCTAATCTAAAACCAAAAGAGTTGCAGGAGAAAGAAGCCATGATGGCAACACTAGTCGCACAAGTTCCAAAAGAAGTCCAAGGACTAATAGAACCTAATAAAAAGCTCTCTCTAATGGCAGAAGGCGTGGAAGAACTTACAAAAGACAATCCTAAGGAACGACTCTTCACGGTTAAGATGCAGGTTAAGACAATACTAATAGATGATGTTATTGACCCGGGAAGTCTGAAAAATTTACTTTCACATTCTTTGGTACAGAAGTTGGGTTTGAAAACTTTCAAACATCTGAAACCCTATCCTTTAGGGTGGCTTCAAAAGGAAGGTGGTCTACAGGTTGCAGAGCAGTGCAAGTTCAAGTTTGATTTTGATGAGTCATATATTGACGAGGTTACATGCGACGTGGTTCCATTGGATGTTTGTCAAGTTGTACTTGGTAGTCCTTACATGTGGGATCGAGATGCGGTTTTACATAGAAGGGAGCAAAAGTATACCTTTACCAAAGATGGGAAAACTTTTGCAATACGAGCTATTGACTCTCCTCTTGAGGGAATAAGCTTGATTATAACCACTCAGGCTAAGCGGTTGGTGAATGCTAGTACAGAGTTCATTCTCCTTGTGATCAGTTATCTTGACGAGAAGCCGAGTAGAGTTTGTTTGGAAGTCCTAACCAAACAAAAAGAAGAAGACCTAGGAAGGTTGAAGATGTTTAAACCACCATTACTAGATGATGATGGAGATGACAAGATGATCTTGCCACATACGGAAGAGTTGTGGTTTGATAGAGAAGAACCACTCGAAGAGTATTGCATTATGGAGCGAATAGTGATTAAGACAAGACGAGGAGATATGAACGCTTTTTAAATTAGACGTCAAGGTCATGTTTCCAGCAAATATAAATGGTTCAGTAGGGTGAAAGGAAGCCTCGAGTTCCCTAACCTCCAAATCTAACTTTCACATGAGTTCAATTTCTTGAGTTGGGGCGCATGATACATGTGTATCTTCCTCTCTCCGGGAACTAGAGATCCTCAAGAAGAATTGAGGATATAATTATAATTTAATGAAGGAATACTGATTTTTAGGCAGTATTCTTAGATAAGGAATATTTCTAGACAAGGTAATATTCTTAGATAAGGAAATATACCTAGAAAGGGAATATTTCCTAGACAAGGTAATATTCCTAGATAAGGAAATATACCTAGAAAAGGAATTATTCCTGGATAAAGAAATAGATTCCTAGAAGGTTTTGGAAACCGTTAAACCTATAAATAGAGATGTTTAACTCATAGCTAAGACATCTGGAGTGTGGTTTGTGATACAAACACACTTAGATCTAGGGTGTGGTTTGTGATACAGACAATCTGAATCTAGAGAGTGTGGTTTTACCCCTAGAAAAGGAGGTTTAACACACACACCTATAGAGAAAAGTTTATGAGGCAATTGATCATTGCAAAAGCAAGCTTAGCAAACAGTTTAAGGTTGATCCACTGTTTAGAGAGATTGTGAGCGTAACAAAGAGAGAATTTTAATAGTTTTCTTATTCATAATCTAGAGAAGATATATTTCTTCGAATCTGGTTTCTAGTGTGTTCAGTTTTCTAAGTTTCTCGTCTATTATTATTCTGAATTCCGCCTTTATAGTAATAGATACATGTGTATCTTCCTCTTTACGGGAACTAGTGATCCTCAAGAAGGATTGAGGATATTATTGTAAGTTAATGAAGGAATACTGATTTTTAGGCAGTATTCTTAGATAAGGAATATTCCTAGACAAGGTAATATTCTTAGATAAGGAAATATACCTAGAAAGGGAATATTCATATACAAGGTAATATCCCTAGATAAGGAAATATACCTAGAAAAGGAATTATTGCTGGATAAAGAAATAGATTCCTAGAAGGTTTTGGAAACCGTTAAACCTATAAATAGAGATGTTTAACTCATAACTAAGACATCTGGAGTGTGGTTTGTGATACAAACACACTTAGATCTAGGGTGTGGTTTGTGATACAGACAATCTGAATCTAGAGACTGTGGTTTTACCCCTAGAAAAGGAGGTTTAACACACACACCTAGAGAGAAAAGTTTACGAGGCATTGATCATTGCAAAAGCAAGCTTAGCAAACAGTTTAAGGTTGATCCACTGTTTAGAGAGATTGTGAGCATAACAAAGACAGAATTGTAATAGTTTTCTTGTTCATAATCTAGAGAAGATATATTTCTTCGGAACTGGTTTCTAATGTGTTATGTTTTCTAGTTTTCGTCTATTATTATTCTGAATTTCGCCTTTATACTAATAGTCACCAAGGTACAGAGATCGATACGTATCATGAGCGGTTATAATAATCACACATATTGGTAGTTCAAAAGATATGCAATGAAGAAAAATACCAGTAATGCCTAGCGATTTCTCTTTCTATTCACAAAACAAGTTCATGAATTTAATTCCTTAAAAAAAATGTAAAACATTGTTTCCTAGGATGAAATCTTCACCTTATACCCATGCATAATCACAATAGCATTCAAACGATTATGTCGATGTCTTATATTTAAAGTTTAATGGTTAAGCAATAAACCTCGTATTGTATTCCTTAATACTATGTCTAACTAGAGTATAATCATCCATGCTTCGCACGACTTGAAAGATACGTTAAAGAATGAAACATTTCAACTCAAATATCACTAACCTCAAGTGGAAGGATGATGTTGTCGTTGTAGCTCCTTACTTCTTCACTTCTTTAAGTCTTCGCAATATTTATAATGTCTCATATCCTAATACTTTCAAGCTAACCTATACGGAGTTGACTCTAGTACATAATCAAACGACTCTTTAAATGAGTTTTGGCTCACTAAAATATGACAACCAAACTTGACATACCAATGCTTGGTGGGTTCAACCGAGCTATGCTCTAAAAATCTCCCCCTTAGTGACAAAACTCTTACATCATATGGATAAACAAATTACAAGAATTCATTACATATACGCTTGATTCCCGAATTCAACAACACAATAACATGTATACATTCAATCCTTAAATGTTGTTATTGTCATTATAATAACAAAGCTAATACTCCCCCTAAAGGTAAGATAGGTAGATTTTATCAATCCGCACGTCTTTGTTATTCCTTTGTAGTCCATATAACTACAAGTATCATATGATATGCTACACCCGTTAGTCTATGCTTTTACTCTTTCGTTAGATAAACGTTTAAGCACCAATGTCCTTTCCCTTAGTGATACCAATCAATATAAATCAATACCAGTATCACTTGTTTACCCCATATATTTCTCCCCCTTTTTGTCACAAAATGACAAAGAAACGAAGAAAATAAAGGACAAACTGAAAAGATCTTGCAAATCTTAATATACTTGCAAACTATAGATTTAAGCAAGAGGGTTCCACACACCATTTTTGATAACCATATCAAAATCGAAACTACAAAGTAATTTTATTTTGATATGTTACCAAGGAAACAATTGCCCGAAGCAATTTTCCCAAATAGTTTAGCAAACCAAAAATCAACTAAGCACCTTAGTTCCTTTGCTAAACTGATTGTACAAATACAGTCGGTTGTTCGATAAGACCAAAATAAACATCACTCTATTTTTCTCATTAGGTTCTAATTATCCATATAACTTAGACCTTTAAATTTTAAACAATACAAGTACTAGGTTAGTTAACTAGCATTTCTTGTTAAGGAATTCAATTAGACTTGAATAACCGAAACCTCCACTTTGATAAGTCTAACTAAGATCTTGAATTAACTTAGTTTCTCTTATCCGGAATCGAATCGGACTAAGCAATTCATCCCTAAACCTTTTCTTTCGTTAAGCCATAAACAATTCATACAAACCAAATAAATCAACTTGCATAATTATTTACCTCAACGGGAAGCAATTGAAACAACATAGACATTAAAGCACCACAATTGTACCAAAATTGTGTAAGCCTAAACGATTGATACCACAGAATAAAGCAAGATAACAATAGTTTTTCTTAACCGGAACCAATTGAATAACACACACATCCATACAAAAATAATGGAATAAAACATCAATTGTACCGAAATTTTGTTAAGCAAAAGCAATAAATATATGAAATAAAATCAGGCTTTTCTTAAACAGGAAAACGATTAACTAACAAACTCGTTACCTCAAATTTCACATCCACTTCTCCAATATGTTTGCATCTTCTTCCAGGGAGAATTGATATCAAAATGTCATTATGTTGTCATCCTTATGCAAAACAAAAGAATAACAACAACCAACCTTTACCAGAGAAAGGTTGAAGACCGGTTTTTAACTATTGCAAGCAAAAGTTGAAAACCCCGAAACACATATGCTTTTATGCTAAACCAAACGATTCAACATGTTGTGACTTTTTCACATATTGTTTCTATCAGACCCCTCATGATCCTTTGATAAAGCCTACCAACATGGGCTAGAACTTAATCCTGCTAAACCAAAAAGTCACCCAAACCATAAGGGTTCACAATATTATGAGATCGAATATTAAGGTTAGAAAACCGAAATCAAACATCCCATAAACATACATAGCAATAACATAAAGCATTCAAGCACGGGCTATGTAAATCAAAAACTATCACAAGAAAAATTATAAATCAAATAATTTTATTCATAATAATAGTTTTATTCATAATAGACTTAATACAATCATTGAAAGAAATCAAAAATTGATGTCTATTTTTTGTTCGAACGATAGTTCAAATTTATTCATCCTTGTTATCCTCTGTTTCCATGATTTCATCAAGGTTTTCTTCAAACATTTCAAGATTGGTGGAGTGAAAACTAATCATTTGAAGATCACGAAAGTCTCTATAAGATGCCCAACAAACAGTATGAAAAATGATTTCCTTTCGAGCAACAAAGGATAATTCCTGCAAGAGTTCTTTTCTCCCTATCAGTTCAAGAACTCCTTCACATGGGCTTGTAACCCTTACTTCAGTAAGGGAGGGCATGATTTGATATGAGAAAAAATCAGAACAGACTTCGAATCTTCCTTTATTAGAGGAATCCAAAACACTTTCCACTTCCTGGATATAATATTCTCCCAAAAATTCGCTGTATGATCTCTTATTCTCAGTGAAAAGGATTGTATGAATTTTTCTAGTTAATAGGTCATGAAATCTACAAGAGTATATCAAATCAGGTATAGCATTCTTTAGGTATTTCATTGTTGAAAACCATGAAGAACCCGAATAAGAATTCCATTCTTATAAGATTTTACTTACTTATAAAAAGAAACTTTTATAAGGAGATTTTTCGGTAATCTTTCTCAAAAGGAAATAACTGGAATTACCCTTTTTAAACAAATTTCTATAACACAGGAGTGCTTGGGTGCAGAGAAATTTGTTCTTATGTAACAGAACACTATTTTTGACTGTTCTTTCTCTTCCATATCTTTAAATATGATATGTCATATTAATTGAAGAATGGTTCAGAGTCTGTTCCTTTTAAAGGATGAGAGACAAACCTTGTCCATTTAAAATCATTTTTCTTATGATCCTTTCTAAATTATTTTGGTATATACTGGGTAAACCAGGAATCAACATAATAGTCCTTTACTCTGTTTGTTAAGAGTCGAGGAACAAGGTTTATTTTTCCCAACTCTCTTGAGACAAACCGGAGAGCATTTTGCATTTTGCATTTTACGAATCTTGCACATCTTCTGAACATGTTTTTTACTATCACAAGAATAACAACATTTGATATTATAAGAGTTATAATGTTGGTTGTTACCTGTTTGTATAAGATTGTTGAAAACTCCTTTGTTTCTCTCTCTTCTTCGTGGCTTTGATTTCTTCATTTCTTCACGAGCTTTCCTCTTCTGGTTTGAATGATCATCAATCGTTTGTTTGTCCCTACTGTTTTCTCCACTGCTATATTGAGCATTTTCTTTTAGAGAATACTCTGTTTGAGTACACACAGATTTGACAAACTTTATTTCATTGTTAGGAACTGTAGTATTACTACCTTCATATCCTAGACCACGTGTGTCACCATGACTTCTCCCTGTTTCCAACAAGGAAAATAAGTTGTTTGAGATCTCGTTAAGTTTCTTAAACATAAAGATTTCCTATTTTAATGAAATATTTTCATCAATAGTAGAGTTAAGAGTTTCCTTTAAACATTTTATGTTGGAAAGAAGACCTTTTTCTTTTTCCTTGAAGCACTCTTGTTGAGAATTCAATTTTACTTATGAGTCATCAAGCTCTTTTTCCAGAAGACACATCTTTTCTCGAGATTTTTCTAGATTTTTTTCAGAAGCTTCTACATGATGACGTTCAATATTCATCCCTTTTTCGTAGTCACAAACTTGTTGTGTGATTATTTTTTTATCAATTTATGCTCTTCATAGAGATTTTCAAGATTTAATGTTAAATCTCGTTCTCTTTCAAGTTGAAAGAAGTTTATTAGAGAAGAAAAGAAATTGTTTACTCAATTTCTTTAGTTCAGAAGTTTTCACACTTGATCTTTCATTAGAGATCTCAAGAATAGAACTCAAAAATGTCTCGTTAGAGATCTTATCAATTCAGCAACCTGAACTTGATGAACAATCCCTTTTTGAGCACATATCTTATGACACGTTAATTGAGCCTTTGTTTAGTTTTCGATCTCGCTTAACTTTGGTTTGGCCCATATCTTATAGGTTGGACCTCACCAAACACAGATTGTTAGATCTTTTCGTGTTTGCCTGCTCTGATACCAATTGAAAAGTTGAGGGTACCCAAATATACCTCAAACTTTTCCACCTATAAGTCCTTTCTCCGAAAGTGATTGTCTATGGACTGAGTCGAGACAATACAACAAATCGGTTCACACTTCGTGTGATCCTCTATGGATACGAGATCGAGAAAATACGACAACAAGATAACTTGTGTGATTGACTATGGATACAAGATCGAGACAATGCAACAAGGAAGTATGATCATATTGGGAAATCTGATCTTCTCAATCTCATTGTAAGGAATATAGGGATTCAAGGTATCGTCTGTTTTTGAAGTTTTTTCTTCTCTTGATTTTCTTTTCACCATTTTTTCTTGTACCGAAACTGTACAGAAAACCCTAGTACTGGTTCCGAAACTATTCTTCACAAATATTTTTTGTGAAAACAATACATGAGTACTCTATTTTAAAGAAAAAGTGAATAACTTTCAGATTTGACTAAGTTTAGGAAATCTCTGTTTTGGAAATATTTGTTTATGAGGAAACAAATTTGATTTCCAAGAATCAACTCCCTTTTGGAAAATCGAGTTTTCTTCTTAGACTGGATCTTTATTGTGAATTAATTATATACTCATATCCAATTACTTGTCAACTCTATCTAGATCTGATAATGTCTTCAAGATGATAAAGCAAGAAATGACAAAATCAGTTTTGACAAGATATTCACAGAAAATATCTTTAGAATTATTAATCCAATAACCTTTTAAAATATCACTAGCTTCATTAAAAAAAATTATGAGGAGTGTGAAGCAATCCTTGATTAACAGTATTGTTAACAGAAAAATCATCCTTCATACAAGTAACATAATTCCAAAATTTATGTTTGATCAAAACCGTACAAACAGCTTCAGATGTGTGTGTACATATATTTAAATAATGCCAAAATATATTCAAGATCCTTGACTTTTCAGACAAATAATATCATGGGATATTACTTTAAAAGTCTCTTCAAGAATCGTATGCATATCTGTATTTTACATAAAATATATCACACAGGTATTTGTATTATCATTATTAAAACAATCAGTAATGAATTCCATGATATACATTCCTATGACTGTTACGAATCTGGGAAATAGATCTGAGAAACATATTAGAATAATCCATATTCCCAAGATACTCAGAAGCAAGAGTATTGTTTTCTTCATTCGTGTCTTCCACCATGAAAGACTGAAGCCATAAAATTGATGGTACGTTAACTGAATCAACCAATGGATTCAAATCTTATAAGTTAGATCGCACCAAATGCAGATTGTTAGATCGTTTCGTGTTTGCATGCTCTGATACCAATTGAAAAGACGAGGGTACCCAAATACGCCACAATCTTTTAAGTATCAACCTATAAGTCCGATACCAAGTGTGATCGTCTATGGACAAAGTCGAGACAATACGACAACTTGATATTCACTTGATAATAATTACGGTCCGAAACCTATTTACTACAAGACCAATATCAAGTGATTAGGATTTCACACACAAGTGTATTAACTTTATTATAATATAAATAATTATAATACGGAAGTAATAAAGTGAATAATACAACACAAGATTTTGTTAACGAGGAAACCGCAAATGCAGAAAAACCTGAGACCTAGTCCAGTTTTAAATACTCTCATAATTAAGCCGCTATACAAAGAACATAATCCAACTTCGTACAGTTGAGACCAAGTAGACTACCCTTAGCTACTTAGTTTCCTCAGTATCCCTGCATCTTCGACCATTTGGTCACGCACGTGAATCGCAAGACAAAAGCCATTATCTCAAGTTGCTTAACCCAGTAAAGTCTTTATGTACCCAACTCCTTTAGATTTATTCCAAACAGTAAAGGAATAAACTTTTCGGTAACCAGTTCAATTATCTTTACTATAAAATATATATTTAGTAATCGACAAAGGCTCTTCCGTTTAATCTAATAAACTCCTTTGTCGGCCATGATCAATCCAAATATAAAACTCAGATCTAGATTCCCAACTATCAAACCGAAGACAACCACCAAATGATAGTTTCCGATCAATACGACTATATGATCAAATATATCAAAGATAAATCTAATCTTAGTCGGATCCCAACCGATCAAGATGTGTGCACAAATTCACAAGATACGAAAACTAACAAGAGAATCTTCTTTATCTTTAAATATTCAATTGCCTTCTCAATAACCTGAACAACACAAACTTGAATCCTTTTGTGATCAATCACACACAGAACAAAGTCTGTTAACAATATATTATCACAAGATGTCTGTAGGTCTAAAATAGTTCTAAAGATCCAGTTGATACTTTGATCTAGTTTAAATGACCCTTATGTTAGAAGAGAAGGCTCTCAAGAATAATCAAATTATGTGCAATCAAAGTTTCAACAGATAGTCAATTAAATCAATAATTGAAAACTAAAATAACAACGCAATTATCTAGTTTCCCACCAAATAGTACTCGTGGAGCTTCTTGATCCCACAAAAGTATTTAAACGAGTGGTCTTAAGATATTTCTCCTAATTAAGGTACTTTCATCTTAGGATAGACGGCTCCACCAGAACAAACACGAATGAAGTTTGTCTGGCTCTTAGGATAGTTTGCAAGAAATGCAAACTCAAGTATTTATAGACCAAGGTTGTTGGACAACAAGGAAATTCCAAAATCCAAAATATTCTCAAGATATGCATTAAAGTACCTAATTTCGGTTTTCCTATTTCCAATAAATGTCAACCAATATTTTCGAAATCTCTCATAGAAAATTTCTATTATTATTATTATATCACATATACTAATAATCCTTTTCTTGAGTATTTGCTTTAATTGCTGCAAATAAAAGCATACAAAATCGAAAATCATAATTAAATGCTTTTATATATTTCGGTTTGGGATCACCTCGAATATCAAGGAATATCTTTGAACAATTAATGATAAGAGTTATGCACATTTTCAAATAATGTCGACATGTAGAAGCTTCTCATTTTAGCAAACCCTAATTCCTAATTCACACATAACATGAAGAAATGTGTGAACTTTGGAAACTCGGTTTTGCTCTTGGGACAAGTTATACCATGACCCACAATATAAGTTGTGACCGGTTATCCCATGCTTCCCAATGTAGCTTGTGACCGATTATACCTTGCTTTCCCATATAGCTTGTGACCAATTACACCTTGCTCTCGAATGTAGCTTGTGACTGGTTAAACCTTGCTTCCCAATGTGGGTTGTGATCGGTTACACCTTGCTTCCCAAAACTAGTTAGGATCGGTTACACCTTGTCACACAATATAGGCTATGACCGGTTATACCTTGATTCTCAATATAAGTCAAGATCGGTTCTACCTTGTCATCTTGCATTGGATATTCAAATTATATTCAATAAAGAACATGACTAACACACTTATGGTGTCCCTTTCGATTATGAAACAAGTTCATACAATTACTTCCTTAAACCAATGTAATAATACATAGTTTCCTAGGATGAAATCACACCAATATCCCACACATAATCAAGTAACTAAATACACAGATTATGTTGACGTTGTATATATGAAGTTCAAAAGATAAGGGTTATACTTCGTAATATAATTCCTTGATACTTTGATCATAATGCTATGACCAAGTCTAATCACTAGAGTATTATATATACAGCTTCATATGTTATGTTTTCAATATAATAAGACTTGGAAGATACGTTAGGAATGGAAACAAGTAAAGTCAGTATTACTAACCTCAAGTTGAAGGATGATGTATTTGTTGCAATCGTTACTTCTTCACATTCTTCAGGTCTTCTGAGTAATACTTATAAGTCTCAACATTCCTATACTTTGTAGTCTAACCTAAAAGAAGTTGATTCTAGTATTTAATCAAGCGACTCTAGATGAGTCTTGATACTAAAATATGACAACCAAACTTGACATACCAATGCTTGGTGGATTCAACCGAGCTATGCTCTAACAATGGTATTAATAACTATTGGATTTGAATGAGTTGAATTTGGTCCTTGTCCCTTCTTCATATATAATACTTCACTTCCTTGTCCATTTAAGCACTTTGTAGCTCCTTTTTGGATGATTCACCTAATAAGACACATAAATTAGAAAATAATCATGATAACAAGTATTATAGCTCAAGAATGGATTTGACACTCTAAACATGTAAATTAAGCACTTATCAAATCCCATGAAAGGTAATTTTCTTTGTCCAGACATTGTGTTACAATGCATCTCCCATGCAAGATACTTACATGAATTCGATAATGGTGAATGGATGCGTACTTTGTAAGAAAGAAGCATAGTCAAATCCTCATTTACTTCTGCATTGTGAAACTACTAGAGATATTTGGCTTTTCTTCGTGAGAAGTTACGGTTTCAGCGGACAATTTGGGAGTAGAGGAGGAAAAAACGTAAAAGCCATATTGACATAAACAATATTTGCGGCATCATCCTTTTTACAACTAGATGCAATTAACAACAATGTAAAAAATTTCATTTACAATTGGTGTGTAGGAATAACAATTTTTCAAGGTGTCCTGCTGAAGTATTTCTTATACAATTGGGAGGGTTTTATGCATTAGGTTTTCGACTCTCATGTCTCATGTTTTTGGTTTTCTGGGTATTTTTTATTTTTCTTTATAAGTGGCTCTATTATAATTGAGTCCATTCTTGTATTCTTTAGTCTTTTACCCTTTGGTGAAGAGATGATTTTTTTTAATTTATTTTTTCCCTTTTCGAGTAAAATAAAAAATAAAAAACGGGTTATACGTGTTTTTCCATATTATACTTTGTAAACTTACACATTAATCTTTTTGGTTTTCTTTATTTCCCGCTCCTACTTTTCCTATTTTCTATCCCCTCACAATTTCTAAAATCAACCTTGTTTGTACCTGTAGATGGGGAAAAACGATCTGCTGGTTTTTACGGAATTGAGGAGACGTCCATGTGGAGACTCCTTGAACCGAGCGAAATGTTGAACCTCACACAGATGCACTGCAAGAAGGGAGTGCTTTAAGTTTGAGAGATCAATCTGTAGGACTCCTGCTTAAACCAAGAACAACGGTCGTTCCAGAGTCAATTCGGTCACAAGAGAGGATGGGTTGATCTGTAGGAGGGAATCTGAGGAATGTGTGGGATCAATGGTGATCTGGGATAATATGTGTATTGTGAATTCAGCGTAAGAATGCTCTGAATGATTGAATTTTACTCAATTGAGAGTGGTTGCTCAGACGATGAGTTCGTGTAGACGAAAGATTGTCTATCTGAACTTGCCGAGAAATTCCTTGTCCTTTTCAATCATGATTCAGAGGTCTTTTATATTACCAAGTTGAAAAAACCATGATCCCATGAAGTGTGACAGTTGCTGGAATCAGAGAGTGGGGAAGTGGGAAATCATGTCAAAACCAGTTGCTCATCGTGCGGAGACTTGGGTTAATTTTCCACCCACTACTTTGTTGACTCTTCCAACTGATTGAACGACTTGCTCACATTATCGTCGTGTGTATGAAAACACGTGCCGTAGACCGCCAGACCAAAACCATAGTTAATATCCCCCTATGTGACACAATTGATGTCTCGTGATTGTGGAGTCAGTTGCTGACTTTATGGGACGATGAGTCCTTGTATTGCTGAGTTGAACATAATTTGCAAATGTTCTGAGACTCATGGATTGAACATGCCTGCTGAGGCAAAATATCATTGTCATATCGTGATGAACCTGAGCAAATCATATTTGTTGAATTGTTAAATACTGATAGTTGAACCAATATTCTTTAATCTGAGAAAATATTGCCGGTTTGAGCAAATATTGCCGGTTTGAGCAAATATTGCTCGTTTGATGAATTGTTGGTAGAAGGACCAAATAAAATATTAATTTAAGATACTGACTGCTGGGTCGAGTATAATAAACAAAAGTGTTGATCGCATGATCAACATAAAATTACCAACATTTGAATCTGCTCAGAATTATGTTTTTCAGAGCTATGGATTCAAAACCCTAGATTTAATGAATTGATGATTTATTGAAAATCAAGAGCGAAGTAGGGACCGACTACAAAGGATGATGATTCCACCATGTAACTCCCAGATGCTCGAATGAGCAAAATACCGAAGTCTCTTGAGGACCAGTTGGTGAAAGAATGATTAAATGCTGGTTTAATCATTTATTGAAATAATGCTCGTGTGAGCATCAGATAATAAAACCTAGTCATGAAAAGATGAGGTACTGACCAAGAGGTCATTAGACCGGCTCTTGGTGGCCGTGGGACCAATTGATGGTCGTTTGAGCAAACCCTCAATTGCTTGAAAAGAGTTTGAACCTAATATGAGCAATTGAGCAAATTAGGTTAAAATCATTAAAACGTGTGGGACCGGATGTTTGCAAGCCTTAGAACCACCCTTGGTCGGTCAAGAATATGTGCCCGTGTCACCATAGTGTCCGTGTCTCAGTCCTGAGAGTTTTAATATCTTTCGATGCGCGTTTGAGCAATATTTTGAGAAAATATGTAGAATCCAGGGTTTTGCTGAAACTAGGAAAAATACATGAGATGATGAAAAATAATAAATAAAACAAGGAATCACAAGGTGTGGGACCGGACATGGATAGGATATGGCCGGCCGGCTGACAAGCACGGTCCCGCACATTTTTCCCACTTTTATGCAATTTAATGTATTTTCTCTAAATTGAGGGAAATTCCATGAAACTAAAGAGTTTTATGAGATTAGGGAACTTCCATGAGATGAGAGAAATAAAAAAATAAAAAAAATATGGAATGATGTAGTGTGGGACCGGCAATGGCCAAGGCATGGTCGGCCGTCCAACGGGCACGGTCCCAGGGCACTCTTCCCAATTTTATGTAATTTTCATGATTTTAGGGAATTTTCATAAAATCAAAGAGATTTGTTGAAACCAAGGTATTTTGTTGAAATCAGGGAGTTTTCATGGAATGAGGAAAAAAAAACAAGTAATAGTAATAAAATAAGGGGAGTGTGGGACCGGCTAGGGCATGACCGGCCGGCTAGGGACCGGTCCCACGGTTTTCCTAATTTTATAATAATTTTCATGAGTTTAGGGGAAATTCATGAAATCAGGGAATTTTCATGGGATGAGGGAAATAATAAAATAATAATGAACCGTGAGGTGTGGGACCGGACGGCTAGTGGTCTTGGTCCCGCGACACCTTTCCTAATTTTATTATTTCTTTGACATAAGGAAATATCATGAGATTAGGGAATTTCCTTGAAACGAATGAGATTTTCTCAAATGAAAGGATTTTCATGAGATCATAGAAAATAATAAAATATGATAAAATATAAAATTGTGCGCGGGACTGGTCACAGCATGACTGGCCCGCTGGTGAGCCCAGTCCCCTGGCACCTTTGCAAGTATTTTATTATTATTATTTTTCTTCCTATTTTGCATAGGTTCATCATTCCTTCGTGTTCTGAAATGCTCGTTCGCGCATTCAGATGTTGGTCTGTGAACACACTTGCACCATTTTAGTCAGGGCTTATTTGATGCTCAGATGCCTGTACGTTGAATATCTATTACTAACCCATGAAATTCTGCTGGGAAAACCATAAATTGAAGTAACGAAACATTCGAAGAATCGTAGAATATAGTTGAATATTCAGCTACGATTAGATAATAATCAATTGAGGGCTCTATACTAGCAGGGCTTCCTATCTAGGAGCATTAATTATCTGAGAGCTGAGCAATATGAACTTGCTGGAGTGTCATATTTCTCCTGTATAGTCAGGGAAAACCTGGTTGCATCCTGAAGATGTTGTTTCTCTATACTAGCAGGCATGCTGTCTAGGAGCCATCCAATCTTTCGATTCTATACATAAATAATTACTGAAATTGCTCAGTATTCATGAGATGTGTCGTGGCCTCAGCTGGGAGACTACACATCTACATATACTCTGAGAGACAGTCTTCTCAGTCAGAGGTTTATGGCATGAGCTTTCACGCTTTTAATGAGAGACATGAGTCTCAATAATCATCTGATTGCCGGATCAGGAGTATATATAATTACTGAAATTTTGCTCAGTATTCATGAGATGTGCCGTCGTCTCAGCTGGGAGATTGCACATCTTCAGATACTCTGAGAGACAGCCTTCTCAGTCAGAGATTTTATGGCATGATCTTTCACGCTTTAATGAGAGACGTGAGTCTCAATACTCATCCGATTGCCGGATCCGGAGTATGATTTTACAATTTTACCCTCATTGAAAATCCACCATCTACAGTACCAAAATTACTTTTAGGCACTAAACACGATTGATTTGATGATGATGATGTAAAATTAGGGTTAGAAAGCGTATAAAAAAAAGGAATCTTATTTAAATACCCCTAAAAATCTACCTCTTGAAATATACACTTATTCAATTTTTAAAAAGATCCCCACCTTCTAAAAAATGGAAGCAACTAGCACAAGTTGCTTCCCGAAATGGACGTAACTAGCAAAAGTTTCTTCCAAAAGTGGAAACAGCTTTCTCAAGTTAACTCAAAAAAAAAAAAAGTTTTTACCCCTCGAGGGTATTTGTGCAATGTCAACCAAAATGGATGGTATTTATAACATTCCCACTATAAAAAAGATCAATAGAGGAGCCAAAAATTTAACGTGGTTCGGCTGCCTACATCACGAAAGAATCCCGTAAGGAGAGATATTGTATTGATATGAGGTTTACAATAATTATGGTTAGATAACCTAGAATTCCATGTCTTTTTAGGGTTTATGACACATGTATTTATATAGTTTATGTATACCCTACTTCTGATATAAACTTGATATGCAAGCAATTTGGGCAACAAGACTTCTAGAAACTTCTGGAATCTTCTTTCACGGCCTAGACGGGCTTGATTAGCGGGCCCTCCGTCTATTTTATAGACGGTACAAACAAATCTACTTTTTATTTTTTTTTCTTCTTCCTATTTACTATCTCCAAAATCCAAATTAACTATGACCATCCATGGTTATTAATATTTTTATTTGTCTTTTTCTTCCTTAGCGATAAAAAAAAGACTATTAAAAACCAACAAGTTAAAATTCCTAGGTTTGGTTTCTATTCAATTATTATAGTACATCTATTACTTTTATTTTTTATCAAACCTAGGTTTTATGATCAAGAATCCTTAAATGTCCTTATATTAGAAAAGAAGGACCTTAGAATAGACAAGAATTATTGATTAATCTAGATTACAAGTTGCGTCACTATCAAAGAGATTATTACCAACTCGGCTATGCGATCTTCAAAGCAAAGACCTTTTTGTCTCACTCTTGTTCACGAAGAACATAAATAGTGGAAAACAAAGATTACACTAATTTTCCTAGGGATGAATTGTATAGCTTACATTAACCCTTCATTTATAGTGAAGGATAGCTTGAAATCCTAAGAAAGTTCGCGAGCTATTTCCTTTTTCAAGACTCTCCTTATTTTGAGAGTTTTTCCTAAGTTAGAACTCTTGCATAAATAATTACTTTAGAATAATTATATTTTTGTAAAATAAATTATAATTTAACTTAGGAAGGAGTTTAAAAACATCATACACACTTTATATGGTAATCAATTTTGTGTGGAAGAATAGTCATCTTGCCTAGATAAGGAAACATCAAAAACTTGCCTAAAAATGGCATCCGGTCATGTTTTCAAGCTCAAGTCCATGAACCGTTACAAACAGTTCGTGGAGTATTTCCTATTCACGAACTGCAACACTTAATAAGTGTTGCTTTAATAAATCACTCATGACTTCTCCGTTATAGCTCGGAATTGAGTGATTCTTGGCTCGCTGAATTCACATGATTATTCAATAAAACATGAGGACCTTTCCAGGGACAAAGGTCATTATCACTAAAGTCATGGCTCAAATATCCTCGAGTTCATACATAAATGCACGCTTACCATTATAGGAATTGTTCCATAGAGTGAGCACTTGTTTCGTTAAATTAGGAAGGTAAAATTGAATAAGAGTTCCAAACGAAATCAGTCACCACATGCCTTTGTTGATGAAGTCCTCATTGATATCTTCGTTTGATCTTCAATATTTGAGGGTTATTTAGTGATGTCCGATACTCAACTACCAACTTCTAATCCTAGTCCAAGAATTGATTTTAGTAGACTATAAATCAAGATATAGTTTTGATCATCTAATATTGACAACAAGCTTCAAATAGCAAGATTTGTGGGTTCAGTCAAGCATTTCTTTAACATAAACTCTAACTACAAAGACCCATTCATGGTAAATCTAGACAAACTTTGGTTATAATCAAAAACTCCATTCCATGCTCATCATGTTTGTTTCAAGTTTCATATTCCTTATCAATTACGTAAACACAAACATGAAATTAACTTTATTAAACTAACTAAGAAATAATTACCTCTAACAGTTTTCTTGATTCAAAACCTCATCTCAAACCATCATCACCCCATCAGTTTAGTTCAACAAACAATTAGAAATCTTCTTCACCATCATCGATTCTCTGGAAAACCCTAAAGTAAATATCAATATCTCTTCTCCAGCTCGAACTCAAAACGTCACTCTAAATCCTCAGATCAATCATCTTCTAATTTTTCCTCATCCAGCACCAATTAAAACTACCAAGTACCAACCTAATTTCCAGTAATCCCAAATATTCAATCCTTCACCGTGAATCGACAATTAGATACTAAATCTTCTCATTTTCTCTCGATACACAAAACCCATATCTAATTGATTTATATCATACTCAATTTATCATAATTCCTCAATCGACTCCATCTCTCAGAAACCCTAACTTCTAATTCTCTCAAATCTATCATTTCTTATTCATCCAAATTACTATATTACTAAGCTCACATTCACAAGATTAAGCTCAGTTTATTTGAATTGAGGTGATCCGAGAGAAGGAGGAGAACAACAAAGAAGAAAGGAAAGAAGAAAAAGAGAAACCGAATTTCTCTTTCGATTCAGCAGGGGATAAGGCCGACGAGACTTTATTGAGGCACCCAACAACCTAAATATGGTATGACAAATTGTCTTCATGTAATAGGTTGCCCTGAACGGTTAACCGACGGCCTTAATAACATTTATTTACAAAATTACTATTTTACCCTTCTCGCAAATTAGATGATTCTT
Organism: Papaver somniferum; assembly: GCF_003573695.1. Taxonomy (NCBI): domain Eukaryota; kingdom Viridiplantae; phylum Streptophyta; class Magnoliopsida; order Ranunculales; family Papaveraceae; genus Papaver; species Papaver somniferum. The sequence continues at coordinate 164,994,427 of NC_039359.1, read as the reverse complement.
CGTTTGGTATCCGATTGACACGATCAAGTAGTCCATTTCGCGTACCTTTTTCAGAATGGTACTAGTTTCATATCCAAATTATTGATTCATTGGTTTCACTTAATTAATGTTGATATTTGATCAATCAAATCATTAACGACTAAATCATCTCTTGATTAGTCTAATAATGTTGACGACCTTACGAGTCATTACAGTGCGAGCTCAAAATCAAACCAACTATTTTAACAACGTTAAACTACACCTCCAATTACATAAATACTCGACCTTAACGAGGATGATAACAACAGTGGTGATGGGATCAAAAAATATATAGGAATAAAAGAAGTTACAAGTTCTTGAAACACTAATACAAGTAGTCGTGGTGGCATATGCCATTAAGAAGTTGGAAATATTTTTCCATTTTCTATACATTTTTTGTAGTGTTTGTGAATTCTTTTCTCCTTTTGTTTGGTTTAGAAAATGTGGATGTGATGAAACTTCAAAAGCAATTTTGTTGATTCATGTCGTGTACACAATGGTTAAAGTTAAAACCGTCATATTCTTTGCTTTAAAGTGGTTATTGGCTGTAAAAAGTTATTGGTTGTAAAGTTTCACCTATCAAGGGAGGAGGGGGAATTCTCGTGGCACGTGGTAAGTGTCGGTTTTTTTCTCTCTCCTTCTTCTTCTCTAGACCAGGACGATTTCGGACGAGAAAAAACAACTTTCCGACGATAGTTTTTCTGCTCAGATCTACTCCTTTTGGAGTGGATCTGGGCAGTAGTAGTAGTTAGGGCTTAGATTTAGTGTTGCTTTACTGTTTTTCTTATATTTGAACTTAGGGTTTGAGTAGTTATTTGATTTTGCCGTTTTCCGGCAAAGATTTCTCCTGCCTCCGACAGTTTGTCTACACCTATATGGTGTTTCTTCATACGTTTTATATAACGTTCTTTTCTAGCTTTAATAACTATTCTACTTTGGTTACTTTGTGGTTGAAGTGCTCCATCTTCAAACTCCGGTCACCGGAATATGAAGCTTTCCGGCGTAAAATGAAGCAAAACATCTCCTGTTTCAATGGAGTATCTCTTTCCAAGGAAGATATATCAACAAATGGTCAGTCTAAGACTACAAGACCATCCTCTACCTATTTAATCGGTTCTCCAGTACTTGTAATTTGTCGATCTCTGTTATTCCTTCTCTTCCTCTTGTCTGAATATTCGGCCATGTACATTTATAGTATGTTCTTCATGTTCTTCACTGGTTTCTTATTGTACTCAACCACAATGTAATCACTTTTTGCTATTAATGAAAAAAAAAAATAAAAGGAGGAGGGGACTTTCTTAAACCCAAGTTTACGGCCCTTACTGCTGAGTTCATATTCTTTTGGGTTTGGCATTCTATTTTACCTTCTTCTTATGAAGATGATATTAGGATGACTAAAAATGGACACATTGATTGAAACTTTGTATGGAATCTGTTCACTACATTTGCAGCGTCTACTTCATTAGCACCTGGAACATTTGGACCAAGATTCATTCCCCGTTTTCTAGTCTTTTTTTTTTTCTTAACTATGAAGTTATGGCATAGTCAAAGGCCTAGAAGATTTGATCACACGCTTTTGGCTTAATAACAATTGACCTTGAAATGTCTCAAGGCTATTCTCTTCTTAGTCCAATCTTCATCATATACAATGCGACATTTCCTCTTGGATGTGTATATTAATTTTTTTGTTTGAAGCGAATGTCTTAAAGGGATAATCAAATGGGATAAAAAAGAAATATTTACCGGAACAAAAGACTTGGTAGGATTATAATTTTATTGGCATGTTTGGTTGCCCCCAAATAATCATTTTATAAATGTTGTTGATATCTTTGATTTTTTGAATTCATCGAATGATCCGCTTTAACAAAAGGAAAAAAAAAAGAAGATTTTAATAAGTCTTTTGTTGATTAAGCCGCAACAAGCTTGACAGAATATTTGTCTCAAGACTCATTTTCACACGTCTTCAAACTCTACAGTATTTTGACTTTACTTGCACAAAAAACATACCCTCAATAAATAAATAAATAAATACCTATTTTAAATGTAAAAAGAAAAGAAAAGAAGAAAACAAACAATCAAAAAAAACACCTCCCCAACATCCAACAAACAACTGGATCTTCAAATTTAAGTTCAGGGTTCTTCTCCTCTCTCTCTCTCTATACGTTCTTCTTTACACAGTGAAGATTAATTCAGAAGCAAAAAAGAAAGAAAATATGAGTCAGGAATCGTTTATATATAGTTTTGTCGCGAGAGGAACAATGATATTAGCTGAATATACAGAGTTTACTGGCAATTTTCCAGCAATTGCAACTCAATGTCTTCAAAAACTTCCTTCTACTAATAACAAGTTCACCTACAACTGTGATCATCATACTTTTAATTTCCTTGTTGAAGATGGATATGGTAAATTTCTTTACTCAATACTTTTTATTTCATTGTTTTACTTCTCTTTTTTAGGGTTCTTATGCTGTTATGTTGCTTTGTTGAGCAAAGTTAGATTTCGATTTTGATTTTGATATATAGTAGTAGTGTTCGTTAGAGCTAAGATTTGGTTTGGGCTGGGGTCGGGTTGGGTGACCAATTAGTGTTCAGATTCAGATTAGTTTGTGGAAGAGTTAGGAACTTGTTAGACCTTGGTTAAAATACCGAACAATGAATTTTGATCTCCATATACAAGTTCTTAAAATCTTCTGGGGAGAACATTTGAGTTGAAGGGATAAACTGAAGAAGATATTGCTAAATCAAACTATCGTTGCTAGGTCATAGGTGAAAGTTGAATCTCAATATTGGGATAGGTTCCCAATTTGTCCCGGAGAAGAATGTGACATTAGATTGTCGTTGTATTTCAACACAATAGGAAGCTAACTGTGACATGCTATTTGAGTCGGAAGTAATCTCACGAGTTGCTTCTCAAAAAAATTTGAGGGAGCAGCAAGTTGTTTTTTTCTGTTCAAATCAGAAGAATTTTCTGCATTATACTAATTTAGATCATGTGTCACCAGTTTGGTTAATACCTGTTCGAATTTTTCTTATGAATATTGTAGTCCCATATAGGATTCTTTGGTTATTTTATATAGGACCACTTTGTGTGTGGATGTGAAAGATACTTGCATAAACTTTGAGCTAGGAAGCTGATACCACCCCATGTCACGTTTATACTGTATTCGGTCTTCTAAGAGATAATTAGTTTTTTACTGACGTGTTAAACTAATTTAGGCAGTTTTAACAGTTTGTTGTGTGTCACCTTTCTCTCTTCATTTCACGTTTTCGTTGTGTGTAGCATACTGTGTTGTTGCCAAAGAGACGGTTGGGAAGCATGTATCTATAGCTTTTTTGGAACGTGTGAGAGCAGATTTCAAGAAGAGATATGGAGGTGGTAAAGCTGATACTGCCATCGCTAAAAGTCTTAACAAGGAGTTTGGGTAATTATTTTCTACTAATGTTCAGTTTTATTAGAAAAGATAGTCGTATACCTTTTTTTCTAGTAGCTAAAACAGATCAAGAGTTTTCCTTAGCTAAATTTGTGCCAATAAACTGCAGTCCTGCTATGAAGGAACACATGCGTTACATCATTGAACATGCTGATGAGATTGGAAAGCTATCAAAAGTGCAGGCACAAGTTTCAGAAGTTAAAAGTATTATGATTGAGAATATAGACAAGGTTTGTATCCTTTTTGTATTTCTCACTCAACTACTCTGTCACCAGTTATCCAGGGTTTGCTTTATTCTGGTAATTGGATACAGCTTCTTGGAGTTTTCAGGGGCTTGACCTGTCTCAAATATTCATTTCGTCTTTGTGCTTAACCCCAGCACATTGCTTATCGAATCACCCATATGCTCTGTGTCAGACTTCTCTTTATTAACCTGGTGATGTCCAAGAAAGCACAATTTTTTTTAGTCAATCTTATGTGACCCACAATTTCAATTTGTATGGGTGACTATAGTTTTACCTGAAAATGATCAGATCCCGACTAAAATAGAAAACCAATATCATGTATCTGTCGAGTAATTGAAATTTTTTTTAGCGAATATAGGTTGTATATCTAAGAAACAGATTTGCCACATCAGTCATAGTACACTAATATATGCTTTGTTTGAGATTTGAGATAATAAGATCAAATACATCCTTTTTAAGCATTCTTGCTTAAGGATTTTCTGTTAATAAAAACTTGCTCAAGGATTTTCTGTTAATAAAAACTTACTCATGTCACTGTTACACTTTCCCACGCAAGATGCTATCCGAACACAATTTTGTTTTGTGGAGTATATGTTTGTTCTTGACTTTGTCTACAATTTTCATCTAATATCATGTATACTTATTGCCGCATCTTTCAACCATGAAGTAAATTCATAAGCCTGATGGGTTTGTCGTTGGTCTATCTCTTAAGCTATTCATAGGGATATATTTTATTGTCTAGATTTCTTAACATTTTAAATAAAGCAATATGTTGCCCATATGCTAATTTGTCAGAGCAGTGTATAACTATTAACAATGAGAATTGCTTTTCAGGTTGTTGATAGAGGGGAGAAAATAGACATTCTATCCGAGAAGGCTGCAGACCTGAACTCAAATGTTGGCATCGTAACCTGGACACTGAATTCAATTCTGCTTTAATAGATAACTCTGCTACCACCTTCTGAACATTTTTACTAAATGATATTTTCAGGCACAAGAATACAAGAAAAAGGGAACACAATTGAGGCGAAAGCTGTGGTATCAAAATATGAAAATCAAGCTGGTTGTTCTTGCGGTTCTCTTGATTCTGGTGTTGATAATATGGCTTTCTGTTTGTAAAGGCTTTGACTGCACGAATTAGCACATATCAAGAGTACAATTCAATCACTCAAGCGGTAACAGAAGTTAATCACGAAACAATAAGATGTAAGGGAAGAAGATTCAGAAATAGACTCCTATAAGAGCCTTCCATCTACGTCAAGACGGGATCAAACATCATCATAGAAAATAGTTGAGCTGTAAAAAGGAATATATAAATATATTTGTTGTTTCCCCTTGTATTTTCTTATTTTAGAACAACGTAATAATGTGCAACTGATCAGTTAGATTGTTTGTGGTTCCTTATTTGGTCATTCACTTCCCTTTTCAGTAAGGGCGTTCCTTTATATACCCCTCGAAAATACTAACGGTACCCCCAGTAGTTGGTTATGGTAGTTATAATTTAGTTAATACCAGAATCGGAAGATTACTTGAAATTTTTGATATTGATACCCCTTAAAAATTACCGACCGAGAAGAAAAGAAAACAGTTTCACTTTCTTCAGAGGTAAATCCCAAATCGTGAATTAATTTCTCTGTTAATTACCTTCATCAACTGTTTACACGAGCTGCATAGAAAAAACTCAAAATTCATTGTAAGATCCGGGAAATATTCATTACCCAAATGTACTTCAACAGTGAGTGATAGAAAGTGGAATTGTATTGTGGACAAACAAACAGTTTTCTTAATTTTTCACCCACTAAATTCAACACCGTGTTCTTTTCAATTTCACAAAACAAAGAAAAATGATCACATGAAGCTCACAGAATCCCTCAAACAGAATCCCTCAAACACACAAAAACAACATTTAACTCGGACATTTCTTCAAACACCGTTAATACAAAATTTTCACCTTAAGTTTCCAATTAACAAAAATAATTTTACATTGAAAACTTATTTAGTAAAAAAAAACCTAAATTTAGTTTACATCCTATATTGCATTTATAAGATGTTCTAGCGGACTCTTGAAGAAAGAACTTCAGAGACATCATTTTAACGGCGGAAGAAGAAAGAACTTTTTATTAGTAGTTGCGGCGTCATAATGGCCTTGTATTACAGAACTCTTGAAATTTGAAAAGCGTGATTGAATTCTATCAATTGTTGCCATATGTTATGTTCCTGAAACTATATCGAAATCTTATCTGAAAGTGCAATTTGAAATATTTGAAATTTCATATGAAAGATGAGATACAGGGTTTATGTTTTTATTCCTTTCGGGGGTATGAGAATTACCTAGACTTGATGGGGGTAGCTAAATAAATTTGAGGGGTACCTAGATAAAGGGGTACCATTAGTATTTTCATGGGGTACATAAAGGAACTCCCTTTAATAACTAAGTTGAGACCTTGTATGGGCTTAATTGAGGGGACCTAAACGGACTCGGTCAAAATTATGGCAGAAATGCAAATGCTAGCCTTTTTTTCCCTGGCAAGTTTAAGGGCTGCCCCAAAATCCTTATCCATCGTTTTTTGATAATGGTTAAACTGTCCTTGGTTAATTAGTGTTAGTTGTTAGGATTTATTGGATCACACCCAAATTAGTTTTAGAACTTTGAATCACACCCAAATAAAGATATTAATGCAGCAAACAAATGAAATTTGGGTTTAATGTTTCTTAACACCTACCTATTTGTATTAAGAAAAAACTCAAATACCCATTTTTGTATGTGATCGTTAGAAAAACACCCGGTTTTTAAATGTATTTAATGCGCAAACGTCACATAATTAGTAGATAATGGAGTATGATATCTACTGATTACATACTTTTGTTCCAAAACAGAAGCACAATCGGTAGTTCGATAATATCTATTACTGCCAATTATGCAAAAAACTCCAAATTGATTTTTTTTCCCCCAATTTTTAATTTGTCTATTTTTCTAATCGGTAGTGTTGTAAAGTTCATTGTATTCCCAAATAAAATTTCAAAAACTAATAAAAGTTCGAACTTTTTTATTTTCACAGTTGGTAGTTTAGTGAAGTTCACTATCCACCGATTGTGATAGCCCCAAATATAAATTTTCGAATTTCTTTACTTTCACAATCGGGAGTTTAGTGAAGTCCATTATCTACCGATTGTGATAGTATCCCCTAGTAATATATATTTTTCAAAAAGTTATTTAACGTTTGGTATTCAGGTTTTGTCCAAAATTAGTGTTTGGTCGGATATTTGTCCAACATTTGTCCAACATAGTAGTAGGTACCCAGACCAAACGTTACCTCTGAACGACTATGTTTGATATAGTCATTTTGAATGATTCAATTTGTTTTGTTAGACAGTAGAAACGAGTAACGTGCACAGACTAGGTGTGACACCTAAAAGGAGTGGCTTAAACTTTATTAACATTTGATAAAAATATTCTATATCTTTTATTCATCTCCATATTTTCCTTTTTCATTCTTCACTGTCGTTAGCAAGTGATTAGAACCTCAGTTTGCAATGTTCTATAATCAAGTTTTATTGTTCCAAACTGCTTGGAAAGAAATGCGCCATTATGTACGTGTTCTCCGGATAGAGAGCTATCAACTGTTCATAGTGAAAGACATGCTCATTTGGGTCAGTATCCCCATTAAATCCTTTGAAGTGAGGTAAGTGAAACTTTTCAGGGAGTCGACACTCTCTGGTTTCTCTTGACAGTTGCCCATCTTTAAATGTGCAGGTCGGGCCACTCCTTGGCTTGTTTATCAGAAGCTTAAATTTGTCTTCATGTTCTTTAAACATTCTCTCCAATTTAGAATCAACCGATTCTTGGATAGTGGTTGTCTGGACAACCAGATCTAGTTCCGAGTTTGTTTGTCTAGTTGTTGACAGATATTGATTTGTTAATGAGCTTTGATTTCCAAACCGTTGTCGCAACTGTTCTTACGGTTGAATCATTGAGCTTGTCCCGTGTGGATAAGGTATATTATCTCTTGAGGATGATGGAACTACTGATGGACTTTGTGCTGTCATCTCTGGTGCTGGTGGGGTTATCTGGTTGACTCTGTCAGTCAGATTTGAGATGGACCTCAGCAAATTCTGAAACATGTCATGTGGAATTTATACCATAGGTGATGCATTCAGCGGTGAAGCTCTGGAGAGGTTTCTCATTCCTCCAGCTGTCACCGCTTGTCCTACCAAAACTGCTATTTGTTGACCGCCCGGGCCTAACACATTGGATGGTGTGACTGGTGCTTCATCTCGTGAACTAGATGGCTCAAGTCGAGGATCAGCTGAAATTCTAGCTCGACTTGAAGGCTTGATCTGCATCTAAGGTTTGACAGTTGGTGTACCTCAGATGTATTTGCGGGAGGTATCACCTATGATGTTGGTGTCCGACTTGAGGAAGTAACGCTAGGTCAAGGAGGTAATACTCTTCTTGGCGTTGAGATCGTCATCTGTTTGTACTACACAGAGTGACAGTCAACACGTTAGGGTTTAGACCTATTTTCTGCGAGAATCTTTTTGGATATTAGGTAAATATGTGTTATTTGTACACGATCTGAAATATTCTCTTGGGATGCAATAGTCAGATATACTATTTTGGCAGTCATATCTTGACTTTGATATAATGATCCGTGATAAATTGTCGAGTGAATTAGATGAAAATCAATAATGCGCAGTGTGACTTCTGATCTAAAATATAGGTGATTTTATCACTCAAGGTTATATTTTCTTTAAGATATAGGAAAAGAACCCGACTTCTATTGAATTCTATTTCAACTTTCCCATAGATGATTATGTCGAAGTTATGTTCAACATAAATCAGACATTTTAGTCTTTACAAGATTCAAAATAAATGAAACATTACAGATATAAACAATGAGATAACCAGATACCGATTATTTATAGATTTTCTCTAAATTTTATCCCAAATCTTTAGAGATCACATCAAATTTATAAAAATGATGTTAAGCGACTATTTACACAAGATGAACAGATGAAGCTAGATCGGCAGGAATTATGTCGTATATGTAATGATTCGTTGATGATGAATTCAGATCATGCATTTTTACGCTTGTTTGATGTAAAAAGATAAGATTAAGCTAGATCTACATGATTCATTGCTAATATTCTTCAATTTTTAGATGATAAAGCTAATATAATATGAAATAACACATAGATGAGATCAAAAATTCTCAAGCAATCATCATAAACGAGATTCAAAGTAGATCAAAATAGTAGCACATCTTTACGATCAGAATGCGAGATTAGAGATGATTTATATGTATAATGCTCAGATATAGGTAGAGATTACCTTATTGGAGATATTTCATGCTAAACACCATTAACAAAAAAAAAAACTAAAGATCAATGCGCTTTTTGCATAACAAAGCTTATATCCGTGCATTTAGATCAAGAAATCATGCACATATAGAGATTTTTGAAAAAATCCATATTTTCTCCCAAATTTGGGTTTTCCAAACATCAATATTACGACCTATCATGCTTTTTCCAAACTAAATCATAATTCAGATGTTAAAAAGTTGTTTATAGCGCCAACAACGATGCATATTTCATGTCCTGGAAGTAGAGACTTCGTACACGAAAGAATTAACGTTCAATGATATGGTTAACCGATTTCCGATTCTAATCAACTTACGGTACTTTCAGGTGATTCTCGGTTCACACTTGTTAGGCAATGGTAATTATCTTCTCTATCAGTCAGACTGTCAATTCAGAAGGAATTAGGAGCGAGAGAGAATACTGAAAAGTATTTATTTATTGATCAGTCAAAGTTCTTTACATTATACTGGTTTACAAGTTATCCTTTCTGGCTATTTATACTGGCGTATCTATCATACAAGAAGCATGTCTAATTGGAAACCTCCTTAATCTAGCTGGAGATGACGTCATTATCCAATTGAACATTACTTCTTTCTCAAACAACCTCTCCGACCTGGGTAGTTCTCTCTTACCACGTAGCTTTTACTCCAAGTCGTGAGCTCTCAGTTCTGATTTCTAGATTGTCTCCGGTCTCTGTCTTCACTGTGGGCTCCAGAACTCAGATCGTGCACGTAGTTTTTTCTTCATCTTCAGGTCGTGATTATCAAAATGTGACGTCCTTTATAAGTCCTGCACGTATTAAAGACTCGTTCACTCGACCTCGACCTAGGTTCTTTCTCAGCGCTCTAGCTCCTAAGACCTATGCAGCTGTCATTATTTGGTAGATGCTATATTTTGTCGCCTACATATCTCACCTCAAAAAGTACTATCAGTAAAACTGTAACTGCCAAAGTGCAGGAAAATAAAAAGTCTCAAGACTTCTGGTCTGTAATGCCTATTTTTAGTTATCTAAAAATAAAACAGTACTTTCATAAGCTTAATTTACTCCATAGTCTGAACTAGTAAGATCAGTGAATCTGGTGAAGTGATTAAACACTCACCGCAATAAGAAAATGCTTATAAAAGTTCGATGTTACAAAAGTAAGCAGAATAAGTGAAGCGATCAAATATTAATTACAAAAAAATGCTTATAAAAGCTCGAACTGACAAGATTCAATAGAATAAGTGAAGTGATCAAACACTCACTACAAAAAAATTATTATGAAAGCTCGAACTGACAAAAGTTAGCATAATAAGTGAAGTGATCAAATACCCACTACAAAAAGAAAAAATTCTTATAAAATCTCGAACCGACTAAGTCAGGAAATCTAGTGAAGTATCAACACTCGCTAAAATTGTTTTAAGATCTTTGTTCTCGAAATTTTGGTCATTAGGGCGTATCGCATCATAATCGTATGGTTAATGGAAGTTAAAAAGAGTACGAAATACCATAGACTGATAGAGAGTATGCCGAATATTAATACCTACTACTAAACTCTGTACTGGTATCTGACCTGTACAGAATAACACCCTGGCCAAGTAGCTTCGGAAATAAGACCCAATTATCTCTGCTATAATGGTGAAGCGCACGTCACTAGAAAATTAGGTGAGCAATAAAACCCACTATCTCAGCAGTGATAACAAAAATAAAAGATAACAAAATTCAAAATAAACGAGTTCGAATATAGAGATCGAGATAAGGATTAAAACGAGCTGCAAAGCAAACATAATTGCAAAGTTGACTAAGTTAATTAAGCCGTCATAATGAGAATAAAATGAGCGGTAAAGTAGCCTAAGATGGCAAAGCTAACTGAGGGAATGAAAAACATAAGGTCGAACTACTAACCGACCTGAAAATATCTAAGACTTAAAAGGTTGAAAAGATAAAAGAACAATAAAAATCTTGACCTCAGTAATACAGGTCGAGAATAAAACTCAAAATAGTAAGAGTAAAATAAAACATAATCAAACAACATGCATGGACTGAAAGACTAAACGATCCCAATCAGAGTTAAAAAACAAGATTCGAGGTCAAAGAGACCCAAGGGTCAATCGACATAGATTGAAAGATTAAAAATAATATTCCAATCAGGTCGACAAATCAAATATCAAATAAAATATAAGAGTTCGAAAGACCAAATGTCAAACAACACGAACTGAAAGACTAAAAGAAAGAAAATTTTCCGAAATAGGTTGATAAACCAAAGGAAAAAAATAAAATAAGAGATCGAATAAGCTCTTAAGTAAAAGTATATTGACTAAAAATATGAAAGGTCAGAAAGACCGAAATACAATTCGATATTAAGAGTGAATATTTAGATCGATAACAAGTAATCAAAGCTGAAAATAAGGCTAGACTAGAAAAAAAACTAAAGCCAAAAGTAATGACTAAAGTTAATCAAAACTAAAAGACACAACAAGAGTATTTTATTTAACAAAAGAGATCTGAGTTCAACAACGATGGATCTCACTTTCTAGTGATTGGTTCGTCCATTTTTCTCGCAAGTTCTTTGAGTTCATAGCCTCTAAAGACTAGCAATCTCACAGATCTACAAAAAATTTCACAAAAACGCACACACAAAACGTTAAAACTTTTGTTTTATACTAAAACGCCTTTTCCGGCAAAGCATCAGTTAGATCCGAGTACCTCTGACTGCAGAGGAATCTCAGTGAGATTTTAAGGAAAAAAGATCTTCTAAAGCATTTAATAACCTTGTTTTTTTGGGAGATCTGACACCCCTTTTTAATTGGTTTTCAACGTTTAAGGTTATTTCTTCCAAGGGTGTCATAAAAATTTAATACATGTCTTTCAAAACGTCATTTCAGTACTTTTTCTGAAAAAAACTGCTTAGTTCTGTGTCAGAGCATTAGTTGCTACTTTTGACGAAGGCACCCAAATAGCAAATTTCTGTCGTTTTTTCTGTGATCGCAGGATAAAAAGAGCCGAAGGCATGCAGAAACCAAGTGATGTACCAACAAGCTTACGACCAACAATCACGAGAGGAAGATCTCAAAAGCCGTCTCAAGCAAACCAAAGAACCGAAGCATAGGATGGACAAAGTGAGATAGCAATAAGAACGATTGCTAACAAATCACCTATTCTTGCTGAAGGGATGGGGCAAACATCGGGAGATCAACCACTTTACGGCATGCCGTTTCCGGAGCATCCCACTATTACGAAGCCACCTGCGACCAATGCAGGGTTACCCAGAACCTTAGTTCCTACAAGACGAGGGTTGGGAAACCTAAATCCGATCCAAATAGGTCCAGATGCACCATTCATAGAAGAAGAAGTGGATAACTCTGAGGATTAAGCCGACAACACTCCTCAGGGTGGTGGAATACACAACGAAGAACAAATGGCAGCACAAGTAGCAGCTTTGCTACTCCGTAACAAGGAACATGAGGATGCAATGCACAAGATGGCCCAGGAGAACCAGAATCTCAAAGACATGCTGGACATACAGATCGAAGGTTACCAAACTCACACTCCGCTAAAAAGGCGTGAGAACAGAGCTATCTCAGGAATACGAAGGGCGGATCTTAACCCACCGAAGGCTAACCCACCTAAGGGAGCCAGGAGAACGCACCACGATCCAGACGAGACAAACTCAACCTACAATCCCTCCCAATCCTACTATGATGAGGCATTTTCCAGAGATGCTCACAATGTGAACATGGTTATGGAGCAAATGGATAAGATGCGGAAAGAAATACAAGGGTTGAAAACCGGCCATGCAAGCACAAGACTAGAAGAAGTGCTCCATGAAGCGAAAACATCTCCGTTGTCTCTCCGCATTTTGAGGGAGCCTATCCCTGCGAAATTCCCAGTACATGCGTTTCAGACCTACAATGGTACCTCTGACCCCGCATCCCACCTACGATACTACACTCGTGTCCTTTCCCATTGGGAAATAGACGAGGTAGTACTTTGTAGGTATTTTCCTGCAAGCTTGACAGGTTCAACATTGGCGTGGTATGACAATTTACCAGCAAATTCAGTTGACTCCTTTGAGCAATTGTCTATGGTATTCTTGGAGACATACATGTACAACAAATCAACAAAAGCAGGGTTAGATAGGCTATTTTCGTTAGCTATCGGACCCCTGGAAACATTATTGCAGTATACAGACAGGTGGAAGAAGACGTGCCAAGCAATCAGAAAAGTCAATCCATAAATCATCATTAATTGCTATAAGTACGGACTTGATAGATACTCATCTATCTTCGTGGAGCTTCACAACAAAGCCTTTGATTCCGAAGGAGAGCTCAAGGTTGTCCAAGAACATTACATCAGACTTGAAGAAATCCATAGGGACAACCCTAGGTCACAAGCAAAGATAACAACAGCTCCGCAACGAACCAACTCTATGGAACCAATTCCAGAGATACCTAAGAGGAAAAACGAGACGGGGGGCAGACCAGCTCTCGAGACAAAAGATCAAAATACGGAGATGGCAAAGTCAGAGGAAAAGGAAGAGACGATTTCGTAGATAAGACCTACATGAAGCTAAATACCACATTCTGCCACATCCTAAGCAAGGAAGGAGCAAAGCCGGGCTTTTCTTACCCTAACACTATAGGAAAGCAACCAGATAAAACGAAGGAGGCTAAGGAGTACTGCGAGTACCATCAGTACTATGGCCATACAACTGATACATGCTATCACCTAAGGAACACAATTTAGAGATTCATAAATGAAGGAAAATTCATGGAGCACGTACAGATACAACCAGGTGAAATTGAGGTGGCCCCAAATAAAAGGGTAGAATTACCTCCGGATGGCAAGTACATCAACATGGTCACCTTCTCCAGCACTTGGTAAGAAGAACTGCTCGAAGACATCCTCGAGTTAGCTCGAAAAATAAGAAAGCTAGAAACCCATGAGGTGTTCAAGCTAAGCGGACCACCTACTAGCACTTGGGAAGAATGGATGGCCACGCCATTAACATTCTCAACAAAAGACGTCAATCAGGAGGTCGAAATGCACAATGATCCACTTGTGATCACTCTTCCAATCCATGGATGGAACGTTACGAAGGTTCTCGTTGACGGGGGAAGTTCATTAAATGTATTGTTTTACGAACCTTACCTACGCATGGGTTTGACAGCGGAGCAAACTGGTTCTTCCACTTGCACAATATACGGTTTCAATGGAGCAGTCTCTAGACCAAAAGGAGAAATTGTCTTGCAGGTACGTGCAAGACCCTTAGTAACTAGTACAAGGTTCTGCATGGTGGAAGCACCTTCGCCCTACAATGTAATCATGGGAAGACTATGGGTCCATAGATTATGAGGAACAACCTCGACATATCATCAGTGCCTTCGATTTCCTACACCCATGGGTGAAATGGAAATCAAAGGTGAGTAGCAAGACGCAAGGCTATGCAATCTAGCAGAGGTCAGACTCAACGAAGAAAGAGCTGATGCTCAACAACACGAAAGAAAAAGACGAAAGGCAAACATCAAAGAAGTGAAGGACGAAGCCTTCTTAGTACCCGAAGCCATCTCAGTTCCAGAGACAAGCACCTCCGCCACCCCAGAGGCGAACGTCTCTGCCAAATGACAATTACAGAAAAGCACTCATCAACGTCCTCAGAAACAAACCTTCTCATCGGTGGAACCAACAAAGAAAATCAACATCGGAACGAAAGCAGAGCCAAAAATGATCAACATCTTACTTGAATAGGAAGAGGAGATGCAACTATAAAGGCTACTAAGAGACTACACAGATGTCTTTGCATGGTCAATGGAAGACATGCCTGGAATTGACCCGAATTTGGTCTCCCACCACCTTCGGCTCAAGACAGAAATACCACCATTCAAGCAACGCATCCGTAAGGTGGCAGACATCTACCAAGTAGCGGTAGAAAGGGAGTTACAAAAGCTACTAACTGCAAGGTTCATACGACAAGTCAAGTATCCCACGTGGATATCTAACATGGTGATTGTTCCCAAGAAGAACGGAGTCGTACACATTTGCATCGACTTTAGCAATCTCAACAAAGCATGCCCCAAAGACAGCTAACCGCTGCCAAACATTGACCAACTAGTCAGTGCAACCGAAGGTCACCAGAGGATATCCTTCATGGATGGATACTCAGGTTACAACCAAATATCCCTTACAGAAGAACACCAGGAGCATACTGCGTTCTTTACCCCACGAGGCTTGTATTGCTATACAAAGATGCCTTTTGGACTAAAGAACGCGTGGGAAACATACCGGCGATTAGTAGACAAAATCTTTAAGTCGTGGATAGGCAAGATACCGGAGGTCTACGTGGACGACATGCTTGTCAAAAGCAAAGAGGCGAAAAACCACCTGTCAGACCTAAGGGAAATATTCAAAGCCATGAGAAGCTTTTACATGAAGGTAAACCCGAAAAATGCACGTCCAGAGTAACCTTAGGAAAATTCCTAGGATACTTGGTAACTAAGCGAGGAATAGAAGTATACCCCGAAAGGGTCAGAGCAGTAATGGAAATGCCATCTCCACAAGCACTAAAAGGAGTAAAAAAGCTAAATGGAATCTTAGCTTCCATGGGAAGATTCATAGCAATATCATCAGATAAATGCAAAGCATTTTTCGATACACTAAGGAAAGGAAGCAGGTTCATGTGGACCACGGAGTGCGAGCAAGCTTTCCAGAAAATCAAGGAATATCTGACTTCAGTACCCATCCTATAGAAGTCGGAACCAGGTGAAATTATCAACTTGTATTTAACAACAACAAGATACGCTGTGAGCGCAGTACTGGTACGAGACCAAAGACAAGGAGAAAAGCTCATATACTACATCAGCAAGACACTCAGTTCGGCGAAGCGTAACTACACCAAGGTGGAGCAGCTTATATATTCCTTAGTAGTGGCAACATAAAAAATAAGGATATATTTCGACGCACATACCATCCGAGTCTTTACAAAGGCTCAGATAGGACAAATCCTCGACAACACGGAGAAAATTGGAAGGGTGGAAAAATGGAATGCCATGATCAAGCAATTCCACATAATCTTTGAAAAAAGGAAGGATGAGAAATCACTTTTTGTAAGCAGACTTTCTGACGGACCTACCTCTCAACGACGAAGCGGAGATAAATGACATCCCAGGAATGGAGAAAGATAAGCAAGAACCAGAAGATCTCTTGGAACCTCAGACTTCACGGAGGTGGGAGATATTCGTAGGTGGCCCCTCCAATGGAGAGGGTGTAAGCATATGGATTGTAATAACAAACCCTACCGGAGACCGACTCATCTATGCGTTCAGGTTAGAATTCGAACAATACACTAATAACATCACGGAATACGAGGCGGTCATACATGGTCTACGCTTGGCACGGGAGCTAGGCTTATCAGATGTTCGTTTGACTAGTGACTCACAGTTAGTCATTAGACAAATCGATCTCAAATATCAAACTTTGGATCCAATACTATCTTCGTACCTAAAGTTAGCACGGGAGCATGCGTCAAATATCAACAATGTTACATTCACACATGTTTGTCGAAGAGATAACAGACACACAGATGCCTTAGCATTCATATCATCGATGCTAAGGGACAAAAATACCACCTCCGTGCAAATTGGAAGGATATACGAGCCTTCTATAGAGGGACCAATCTCAGAAGCTGAGGAGGCTTTGTCCGTTCAGACTCAAGCCATGAGAGAAGATGAGAAAGGAAAAGAAGACAAAGAAGAACCAAATGACGAAGTCGAAGAATCTGACAAAGACCAATCTATGTCGGACGAATACAATGAAGACGGAGCGGAGGGTGATTGGAGGATTCCAATTTACCAATACCTTGACAAGGGTACCTTACCAGAAGATGTCAAGGAGGCTCGGAAACTTGAATCAAAAGAAGCAATGTATAGCTTGCGTGATGGAATACTGTATAGAAGGTCATTTCTTGGACCTATGATGCGGTGCCTCTCACGAACCGAAGGCAGAAGAATACTCCATGATATACACAGCATAGATGCCGACAATCATAGCGGGAGAAGGTCATTGGCAGTCAAAGCCAAAATGAAAGGATACTACTGGCTAAGCATGGACGAAGATTCAAAGAACGTGGCGAAGCGCTGTGAGAGATGCCAACGCTTTGCCAGGAAGATTAAAGCACCGACAAAGGATCTTAACTCAGTCATCATCCCTTGGACATTTGTCAAGTGGGGGGTCGATATTGTTGGACCTTTGATAGAGGGAACCTCGAAGAGAAAATACCTTATTGTGGCTACGGATTACTTCACCAAGGGGGTGGAAGCAAAGGCTTTGGCGAGAATTAGGGACACGGATGTCTTTAAGTTCTTGTTTGAGCAAATCATATGGAGGTTTGGAATACCAACCAACATAGTCTCTGACAGTGGCAAACAATTGCAAGGAAAAAACATAAATATGTTGTTCAACACTTTCAACATTCAGAAAAACAAGTCCACTCGTATATACCCTAAGAGCAATGGACAAGCGGAGGCGACTAACAAAACAATAACGATGAACTTGAAGAAAAAGCTAGGAGCATACAAGAAGAGATGGTGCGAACAACTGCACAATGTCCTATGTGCCTACCGAACTAAAAGAAGGGCGGCTACGGGAGAAACTCCATTCTTGCTAACCTACGGAGCCGAAGCAGTCATCCCAACGGAGATAATACTTCCAACAACAAAAACGGAGGCATGGGATAACCTAGCAAAAGACTTAATGCTAGATAAGCTCGATGATATTGAAGAAAGGCGGGAAGTGGCTTTGCAAAACATGGTAAACTATCAACGAAGTCTAGCTCGCGAATACAACAAACGGGTCATCCCTAAAAACTTTGTGGTCGAAGAATACATGTTGCGTCAGATACCACCATATCAAAGAGAGAATGAGTGGGGCAAGCTAGCTCCAACATGGGACTGGCCCTATATCATACACGACATCGCTGGAAAAGGGTCATACTACCTAAGGACCCTCAAAGGTGAAGTATTGCAACACCCTTGGAATGCAATGTGCCTAAAAAAGTACTACCCGTAAGAGAATGGTGATTACTCAAAAGAAGAAGGGAACGGGCAATATCCGACCATGTTTTATCCCTGATCAAAGGTATTATGAACCTTACTAATCAATGAAATAAACTTTTTGCTAAGAGAAAGTCAATTTTTGATTAGGTACAAAATTGGGTTAGAATAGACACCCTCCGTCAGGACTGACGATGAGACAAGGCAAGACATAATTGCACATATGTCAATACCCAGATCCTCGAAGTGACAGATCCATCCATGAGGCAATAAGAAAAAGTAAGATATCCCCTATAGAGATACCTTGTCGAAGTAAAGCAGCCTTCGCACTGAACGCGTAGGGTTACAGGAAAATTATTGCCCACGTAGGAGCCTTCGCCACCATGGTACCTTCTGGCCAAAGGATACTTAGGTAGGACGATGAATGTTCCACCCAAGGTTAAACATACCTTAGCACCTTGTAATGACCTGAATGTGCAATCATCTAGACACAATACGTCTACAAACAAACTATTTATGCAATAATAAACGTACGATAATAATGTTACCAAAATATGACTAACATGTCTTAAAAGTTGTAGATAACAAAGGTTCAAACCACCATGAAGCATTGTTTCATGGATAGGAGACATTACAAAGACCCCTCAGCTGGGGGCATAATACAAAAAAGAGTTCAGTTAAGACATAATGGACACGGCACGATCACGGGTAAGGAAGACGAAGAAAAAAAACTCCTTCAGCCCGACGTTCAGCTTCCGCAAAGGTGTCATTGATATAATCAATAACAGACTTCTCGAACTGAACCTTCATTTGGGAGGCCCGAGTTGCCAAATCAGAGGCCAATTTTTGATTAAGTTCACTCACCTGAGCGCTAAGCTGATCA
Source organism: Papaver somniferum (assembly GCF_003573695.1). Classification (NCBI taxonomy): domain Eukaryota; kingdom Viridiplantae; phylum Streptophyta; class Magnoliopsida; order Ranunculales; family Papaveraceae; genus Papaver; species Papaver somniferum. Next base: position 164,975,462 of record NC_039359.1, on the reverse strand, counting down.
TTAGCTTGCTGGAGCGCCTCAGCTTTGAACTTATCAGCATCGTCAAATTGGCGGGATATCTCCAACGAAGATATTTGACCCTCAAGACGGTTAATTTTGGCATTTTCACCCACTAGCTGTTCCTGGAGATCTGCGAGTACAAAGGGTGTAAGCATAAGAAGAAGCAGTAAAAGACATAAAGGATGCTGCTGGAAAATAAGGACCCTAATCTACCTCCTGCATGGCTAAGGGATTCTTCTAAACTATGCTAGGCATCTGCAAGGTCCACCTCAGCTGCTTCGAGATCTTCCACAAGGGTATCACGTTTAGTCCGGAGGTCATCCACATCTATCCGGAGCAAAGTATTCTCAAAGGATAGAACTTGGTAAACATTCTCTAACTCTTCCAACTTCTTAACTAAGGACGCATAGGACATGGAATACGATACGGAGATTGCCTCAACAGGTCTGCTCTTAATAGAACATACATCAGAAGATAAAAAATTACGCTCCGCAATAACTTTGGCTAATGAAGCACAAGCATCTTCGAAATCTGCATGATATTTCTTGCGGATGATTTCTTGGGCGGATAAGCGCCTCTCAACTAGGGAAATATACTCCTTTTGCTTTGAAATAAGACACTCTTTCCATTTAAGGGCTTCATCATGCTCTTTACGGAGCAAGGCCATCTGCTTTACAAGATCCGCATTATGAGCAGATTCAAGGAAAAGCTGAGCCTCGTTATGAACAATCACGTTCATTAACCTATCGGATTTTTTCTGATAATATCAAACATCGGACGTCAACTTGATTATCTGCTCCCAGAGGTGTCTAAGATCACTAAAGCCACCAGCTGGCAGGCGTAGGTTGTCTCAGGACTATGCAACCAAGCAAGAACAAAAACAAAGTTAAAGGAAATAAGAAACGAACCTATGGTTTTAGAGGACTCAACAGCTAAGGCAGAATCAACAGCCTTACGTCTATCCTCAGCAACTTTGGCAGCATTGTTAGCTCTCTCAAGAGCAAACAGACAAGCTTCCAAGGATCTATGAGTCTTCCTCAGGTCGTCCTCCAACGAAGATATCTTAGAAGCAGAAGCAGCATCAATAGGAGAAGGTTGATGTATGCTAACAAGGGAATATTCTTGACGAGCACGCTCCAACAGAGCGCTCAAGTGAGTACGCTTAGCCCTATAGAACTTGAACAAGGTACAACCAATAGCTATCTGTTTGCAAAGATGCAAACAAAATAGTACAAGAACAGATGAAGAATCAAAACAAAAGGCAAAACGATAAAGTAAGAATCACTTACTGAGAACGCGGTGATACGGGGAAGAAAATCAGCATAGGTGTCAATGAAATCCTCCATCTCTTGGATACTACCTCTGCGGATTTCACCAAAGCTCTGGCTGGAGCGAACGCAATCTGGGTCAAATAATAGATCACTAGCTGCACAATATTGAACAGAAAACACATCCAACTGCAAAGCTACTTCAAAAGAGATATCCAGATGATGACGATCAACCCCAGTAGAAAAAGGACCCTTCGATTCCCGCAGAATAGCTTCAAGGATGGCATTGTCAGAACAACCAAGGCTCAAGTTCTCAGGCATCTTACCCTTGCTAGACTCAGTAACAACTTCATCAATCGCTTTAGAGCGAACATGGGGCACGATTACTAAGCCTTCACCACGACGAAGAGACGGCATGGTGGACGAGATGGGAACCGAAGAAAAAGATTGAGCACCACCCAAGTCCATATCACCAGCAGAAGGATGATTTCCCAGTAAGGTCCAATTTGGTGACGAAGGCGGAGGTCCAACATCTTTGCTAACAGGGGCAGCAGAAACAGACTGAGCACTCCCTAACGAGGTCGCGTAGCATTGAAGGAGAAGCTGAAAAGTGAAATCACAACCTTCTTCTTCGGCTGAGAGACTGAACTTGTAACCCTCACCACTGGGGTAACAACCTTAGAAAACGAACCACTTGATTGAAGTGAAGTAGCAGGGGACGAAGGAAAACTCTTGGAATCTACAACGACAGCCTTAGTAGCAGCCGAGACAACAGGAAATGCTCCGCTAGGGGAAGAAAACGAAGGAACCTTTGGAGACAAAGTAGGAGAAGGAGCTTGGACACTAACAGGGTTGATCAACGGAACATCACCACCAGCTAGGATAGGATTGGCGTTATCCTTGGAAAAATCTTCCTCAATATCATCCAAATGAGGGTTGAGGCAAGTATCCTCAACGTCCTCCATATCTTAATCATCTGGCACCCCCTCACCAACCTTGGGAACCTCATCCGATGCCTCAAGATCAATAACATCCTTCAACTTTCCCTTTCTCTTGGAGGACTGTGGAAAAATACATGCATCACTTAAGGATCAGGGGCAAGATACTAAGGAACCTACAAACACATACCTCCGCAGGTGTTGGCGAAACTACTTCAACCGAAGCCTTTCTCTTCCTAGTCCTAGTAGCTATGGAATTACCAGCAGATCCCGGAGCAGTCCTAGAAGAAGAACCTGGAGCAGTTCCAACAAAAGAAGCAGGGGCAGACTGCAGACCAAAGATATCAGAATATCAAAAAAAATATACAAAAGAAAAAGCCTTCAAGGAAAAATGAAGGTTACCTCATGAGAAGCAGCAGGGTTGAAAACCCAAGGCTGATATCTATCATACTTCTCAGGCAAAGAAAAAGTTGTACAGGGAATATTGGGATCAGCGGTAGTAAAACCGTAGGCCCAAGGACCCACCACACGAAGATGAGTACTAAACCAACGATCATCATGATCAAGACGGAGGCGGTCAGACTTAGGAAAAGATAGCCTAGCAGAATAAGGGATAACAGTCAAACCAGTCTTGTCAATCTCCTCCAGCAGACGAAGGTTGTTTCCCTCCCTGATTTGCTTGGCAGTAACATGAGACGACAATGGCCAACACTCCAAGGAAAAAGATTACTCTTCTGAATAGCATCAATGTACGTAGCATTGAAGTTGGCAGGGGTATAATCCTCTTGCTTAGACCTCCCCTCAGAAAAGGGGTCACAAGACTCCATAGTTGTCTTACCCTTGCTACGATACCAAAACTCGTGAAGGACGTGCCAGAAATTACCAGTATATTGCATGGCTCCTCGGGCCTGAGTCTTATTCACCGGGTCATCCCTGGTAGACAAAGCGTCATAGTAGAAAGGATCCTTTCTACTAAACGAAGGGAGGAGCATACCTGCGGCCAACTGACCAACACTAATCAAGAGGGTATTCTCATCATAAGGAAAACCTCGGATCATGGATTCGGTGAGAACATCAGGACCATCGAAAAAGGAGATATCAAACTTATGGAGGCGAAAATACTTGGAAATCTCAGCTAAGGACAAGTGAGCGTAGCTATCCTTGTCGCGAATTTGAAGCCTTTGAATCTCAAAGTGAGGAGGAGGAGGTGGAAGATCCTCAAAAGCAACTTCCTCTACCTCAGGGCCCGTAGCATCCTTAGGGATCATAGCCATCTCAGTACCCGCAGGTACCTCAGTGTCCTTAGGAAGCGGAGATGGCGTAGCATCAGGATAATCCACCCGCGGAGGTGGATCATTAGACGAAGAGTGTCTTCGTTCCTTCTTCGTAGGATTATTTGGGAGCCTCATTATCCCTAACACCAGCAGGAATAACATTCCATCAGCAATGGCAGAAAGAAATCACAGTCAACGCCAAAAGCAAATTAGGGGCAAAAAAACAAGGATACTATGGGCATGAGTTTAACGAAACCAACAAAGGAAGACGAATTAAACTCATCATAAGAAGAAATCAGAGACTATCCTCCACCATGGATAAAGTTGCAGACAAAAAATGAGCATGGCAGAATCAACATCAAAATACGAAATGATGACAAGCACAAACTCTCATACAACATGGGGAACACAACGAAAGCTTCAAATAACACATGCAGTCATCCAACAAAATCAATGGAGATCAAAGGCGGTTAAACCAAAGCCGAAGAAAGAACGATCCCAAAAACAAAAATCCAAAAGAGAAGAGAAGAATCAGAGTAAACCAAAAAGAAGAGTAGCAGTTGATAGCAGGAGAAAATCTCTGAAAGAGAAAGAGAGCGACAGTTCGAGAGGAAGAAAGAGGAGTTAATGAAAATTCCTCCTCTTTATTCTCTTCTTATAGGCAGCTGAAGAATCCAAAAAGTTGGATGTCCCGAAATTCAAGGGGAAGTTATTGCATGAAAAGGCATGTAGGGACCACCCAATCGGTACGTGCAAAAAAGGCGGCGTAGCGGAAGTTTTCTTCCAATCCTACCAAACGGTAGAATATGAATGAAAAGGGTAAAACTGTGAATACCAATATTCTGTGGAGCACGTGTCACGATCTTAGTGGCCGCATACAAGATAAATGTGTAGCCCTCGCTATACAGAGCAATCCAAGCGACAGAGGATACCTTCGTAGATCTGCTTTATCTTGTCCCAAGAAGGGATACCTCGATGGCTAAGATGAAAATAGTAAAAGCCTAGTCTATAAGGAGGCATCTAACGAAGGGACAGAGGTAGATGACATATCTAATCAGCATTAAATGCATAAATCTCTTATCTACACGCATAATCAAAGCTAGTGGAGAGAGATGATGTGGCGGTACTAGATTAGCAGAGGCTTGCGGTGAATGAAGGTACAATCTGTACTAAGGTTGGGAAGTTGCCGAAGGAACGCGGGTCAGCTGAGGTGGAAAAGTTCGACTGGAGAAAGAACGAGGAGAACGAAGGTACTTTTGGTACGGAAGGTATATCAGGAAACGATGGATCCAAAGACAACAAAGATATACCTGGAGAAGAAGGGGATATAAATACCAAGCCTCACCAATAAACTAAGGGCATTCAATACCTAGGAGAGGAGATCTAGTCTTAAGATTATACCTCTTTAATGTTTAGAACTTAAGTATTTAATTCAACTTGAGTTCTCTCTATTACTTTGGGAAGCATTTAAGATCTTTGTAACCATCATAACATAATACAAAACAACCACTCATTACCCCGTGGACGTAGACTAAAGTCGAACCACGTAATCTCTTGTGTCACATGATAACTTAGTTCCTTTTACTTTATATTTGTGTTCTTTTTTATTATTGCGATCTTGAGTATATTATACTACTTAGCATTATTAGTTCAACAGAGGCATCACTACTACTTAGTATCCGATTCTCTGAGCTGTATACATTACGTAGACTATGGGAAAACGAGTAGTCACATAACCACGGGGATCCGAAAATTTTTGTTGGTCACTCCCTAGTGCCAAATCTAAAACCTCATGAAATGGAGGATGTAAAGATATTGACCAAAGCATTTATCAAACCGAGACAAATTCTCAGAGGTTTCAAGGAAAAGGATAAGACAAACGTGTCTTCTCTAAATACAATTTATAGCGCACAAGCAAGTATTAGAAGGGTGAAATGGGAAGGGAGGAGGGTTATGCAAGAATTTGAGAAGATAGTTTGGGATTACAACTAGACGGGTATCATTAAAAGAGGGTAGGACAACAAGCCCCTTCAAATATTCTCGCATCCTTTGCTTTCATAATTGGCTCATACATGTTGTGGTGTTCTGATGATGGATTGCACCTGCAAGACAAATAAATACAATATGTCGTTGCTGAACATCGTGGGGCACATATCGGGAAAGGTAACATTCACATTGGATTAGTGTTTAATGGAAAACGAGAGGGACTATAATTATCATTGGGAATTACGTCAATCGAAAAGATTCTTCCGGGAAAATCAACTTTCGAGGGTCATCATAACCGATCAAGATGATGCATTAATGAATGCAATATCCGACGTCTTCCCGAATGCACAAAATTTCCTATGTACATACCATATATGTAATAATGTGATAAAAACTTGTCATGCATTGTTTGAACCCACAAAGGCGGATATTAAGAAGAGAATGATTGTTCAACTAGAGGAAGATGTTCGCAAGAACAAACTATCACCCGAAGAAGAAGAAGATGTGAGAGGCAAGATCAAAGAGCGAGTGGACAAAGAACACGAGGAAAATAATAAAAAGTGGTTGAAATTTCTAAGATATTGGGAGAAAGTTTATTGGTCTCTTACCGAGGATATGTATGAAAAGAGATTGGACAAGTTTATTGCCAATTGGAATGAAGTTTATCCGACTGCCGTCTGGTATTGTCGGACTCAATGGTTGGATAAGTTCAAGGAAAAATTTGTGCGTGCATGGAAAAACCGGTATAGACACTAGGGGAATGAAGCAACTAGTATAGCGGAGGCCACTCATGGGAGATTTAAAGATTTAATCCGGTCCGGCCAAGGATACGTGGTAACGGTCACCGAGGCAATGAAACAATACTTTAAGAGTGATATCGATAGGATCAAGAAGGCTTTTGAGAAAAGCTCAATGGAAAGGATGACTTCATATTTACCATATGTTAAATTGATCCAAGGAATAGAGTTCAACGTCTTTCAATGGGAAATAAAACATATGATGAGACAAATGATATGAGAGATACACTACGACAAACCGGGTGATGTGTGTATTTGTCCCGACATGTCTTCATTGGGGATTTCGTGTCGTCATATGCTTGTGAAGTATGGAGAAGTGATACCTATTGAGGTTATCGATCCGTTTTGGAAGCAACTATCTTTCGACACCCCCTCACGGAAGATCCCGGACAATCACCTTGGGATACGAACGAAGAAAAGGAATTCTATGAAGCTTACTCACGTGGAAACTCGGTTAGCCGGCAAGTCTTGTTGAGCCAACTAAGGATAATTACATGCCCATAGACAACACAAAGTGAAGATCCAACAAAGGAAGATCCTCCCGGTAGACCACAAACAAAAATAACAAGGAGAAAAAAAAGGAAAGAATTGAAAGAAATAAGTCAACGTAAAAATGAACTTCGTGCAAGTAAGAAACGAGATCTAACCGGATGTGAGATTTCGGAAGCAAGGTTCGCGGAAGCGCTGGTTCCAAAGAAAAGGTGTGGGCCGAGGAAGGAACCACTATCAAGTCAACAACAAACGACGAATTCCGTATCCAAACCTATAGTCGATGTAGCGGAGGTTCCAAATAAAAGGGGTAGGCCGCCAAAGGTACCAACACCGAGCTACCAAGAACAACAAGGTGAGCATTCTGAAGCCCCATCCATAGTAAGTGATAGCAAATGTAAGCGACCCATATCTAGTCAACAACAACACCATGGTGAAAACTCCGTACGCACGATCAAAGTTGATGTAGTTTCGGTTCCAACGCGAAGGGGTAGGCCAAGGAAGTAAAAGCCTAATCTATAAGGAGGCAGCTGGTGAAGGAACATAGGTAGATGACATATCAAATCAGCATTAAATGCACAAATCTCTTATCTACACGCATAGTCAAATCACATGGTGAGAGATGATGTGACGGTACCAGATTGGAAGAGGCTGGCGGTGAATGAAGGTACAATCTGTACTAAGGTTGGGAAGTTCCCGAAGAAACGTGGGTCAGCTGAGGTGACAAAGTTCGACTGGAGAAAGCACGCGGATAACAAAGGTACCATTGGTACGGAATGTATATCAGGAAACGATGGATCCAAAGACCGCAAAGATTATACCTGGAGCAGAAGGGCTATAAATACCAAGCCTCACCAACAAACTAAGGGCATTCAAACCTAGGAGAGAAGCTAGTTTAAGCTTATACTCTTTAATGATTTAGAACTTAAGTATTTACTTCCACTTGAGTTCTCTCTATTTACTTGGGAGCATTTAAGATCTTTGTAACCATCATAACATAATACACAAAAACAATACCTCATTTACCCTCGTGGACGTAGACTAAAGTCGAACCACATAATCTCTTGTATCTCATGATAACTTAGTTCCTTTTACATTATATTTGTGTTCTTTGTTATTATTGCGATCTTGAGTATATTACTAATTAGCATTATCAGTTCAACAGAGGCATCAATACTACTTAGTATCTGATTCTCTGAGCTGTATACATTAAGTAGACTATGGGAAAACGAGTAGTCACATAACCATAGGGATCTGAAAGATTTTGTTGGTCACTCCATAGTGGCAAAGTTAAAACCTCATGAAATGGAGGATGTAAAGAGATTGACCAAAGCATTTATCAAACCGAGACAAATTCTCAGAGGCTTCAAGGAAAAGGATAATACAAACGTGTCTTCTCTAAATACAATTTATAGCGCACAAGCAAGTATTAGAAGGGTGGAATGGGAAGGGAGGAGGGTTATGCAAGAATTTGAGAAGATAGTTTGGGATTACAACTACACGTGTATCATTAAAATAGGTCCGGACAACAAGCCCCTTCAAATATTCATTTCACATCCTTTGCTTTCACAATTGGATCATACATGTTGTGGTGTTCTTATGATGGATTGCACCTACAAGACAAACAAATACAATATGCCGTTGTTGAACATCATGGGGCACATATCGGGCAAGGTAACATTCACATTGGCTTGGTGTTTAATGGAAAACGAGAGGGACTATAATTATCATTGTGAATTACGTCAATCGAAAAGATTCTTCCGGGAAAATCAAATTTCGAGGGTCATCATAACCGATCAAGATGATGCATTAATGAATGCAATATCCGACGTCTTCCCGAATGCACAAAATTTCCTATGTACATACCATATATGTAATAATGTGATAAAAACTTGTCATGCCTTGTTTGAACCCACAAAGGCGGATATTAAGAAGAGAATGATTGTTCAACTAGAGGAAGATGTTCGCAAGAACAAACTATCACCCGAAGAAGAAGAAGATGTGAGAGGCAAGATCAAAGAGCGAGTGGACAAAGAACACGAGGAAAATAAAAAAAGTGGTTGAAATTTCTAAGATATTGGGAGAAAGTTTATTGGTCTCTTACCGAGGATATGTATGAAAAGAGATTGGACAAGTTTATTGCCAATTGGAATGAAGTTTATCCGACTGCCGTCTGGTATTGTCGGACTCAATGGTTGGATAAGTTCAAGGAAAAATTTGTGCGTGCATGGAAAAACCGGTATAGACACTAGGGGAATGAAGCAACTAGTATAGCGGAGGCCACTCATGGGAGATTTAAAGATTTAATCCGGTCCGGCCAAGGATACGTGGTAACGGTCACCGAGGCAATGAAACAATACTTTAAGAGTGATATCGATAGGATCAAGAAGGCTTTTGAGAAAAGCTCAATGGAAAGGATGACTTCATATTTACCATATGTTAAATTGATCCAAGGAATAGAGTTCAACGTCTTTCAATGGGAAATAAAACATATGATGAGACAAATGATATGAGAGATACACTACGACAAACCGGGTGATGTGTGTATTTGTCCCGACATGTCTTCATTGGGGATTTCGTGTCGTCATATGCTTGTGAAGTATGGAGAAGTGATACCTATTGAGGTTATCGATCCGTTTTGGAAGCAACTATCTTTCGACACCCCCTCACGGAAGATCCCGGACAATCACCTTGGGATACGAACGAAGAAAAGGAATTCTATGAAGCTTACTCACGTGGAAACTCGGTTAGCCGGCAAGTCTTGTTGAGCCAACTAAGGATAATTACATGCCCATAGACAACACAAAGTGAAGATCCAACAAAGGAAGATCCTCCCGGTAGACCACAAACAAAAATAACAAGGAGAAAAAAAAGGAAAGAATTGAAAGAAATAAGTCAACGTAAAAATGAACTTCGTGCAAGTAAGAAACGAGATCTAACCGGATGTGAGATTTCGGAAGCAAGGTTCGCGGAAGCGCTGGTTCCAAAGAAAAGGTGTGGGCCGAGGAAGGAACCACTATCAAGTCAACAACAAACGACGAATTCCGTATCCAAACCTATAGTCGATGTAGCGGAGGTTCCAAATAAAAGGGGTAGGCCGCCAAAGGTACCAACACCGAGCTACCAAGAACAACAAGGTGAGCATTCTGAAGCCCCATCCATAGTAAGTGATAGCAAATGTAAGCGACCCATATCTAGTCAACAACAACACCATGGTGAAAACTCCGTACGCACGATCAAAGTTGATGTAGTTTCGGTTCCAACGCGAAGGGGTAGGCCAAGGAAGTAAAAGCCTAATCTATAAGGAGGCAGCTGGTGAAGGAACATAGGTAGATGACATATCAAATCAGCATTAAATGCACAAATCTCTTATCTACACGCATAGTCAAATCACATGGTGAGAGATGATGTGACGGTACCAGATTGGAAGAGGCTGGCGGTGAATGAAGGTACAATCTGTACTAAGGTTGGGAAGTTCCCGAAGAAACGTGGGTCAGCTGAGGTGACAAAGTTCGACTGGAGAAAGCACGCGGATAACAAAGGTACCATTGGTACGGAATGTATATCAGGAAACGATGGATCCAAAGACCGCAAAGATATACCTGGAGCAGAAGGGCTATAAATACCAAGCCTCACCAACAAACTAAGGGCATTCAATACCTAGGAGAGAAGATCTAGTCTTAAGCTTATACCTCTTTAATATTTAGAACTTAAGTATTTACTTCAACTTGAGTTCTCTCTATTACTTTGGGAAGCATTTAAGATCTTTGTAACCATCATAACATAATACAAAACAATCACTCATTACCTCGTGGACGTAGACTAAAGTCGAACCACATAATCTCTTGTATCTCATGATAACTTAGTTCCTTTTACATTATATTTGTGTTCTTTGTTATTATTGCGATCTTGAGTATATTATACTAATTAGCATTATCAGTTCAACAGAGGCATCAATACTACTTAGTATCTGATTCTCTGAGCTGTATACATTAAGTAGACTATGGGAAAACGAGTAGTCACATAACCATAGGGATCTGAAAGATTTTGTTGGTCACTCCATAGTGGCAAAGTTAAAACCTCATGAAATGGAGGATGTAAAGAGATTGACCAAAGCATTTATCAAACCGAGACAAATTCTCAGAGGCTTCAAGGAAAAGGATAATACAAACGTGTCTTCTCTAAATACAATTTATAGCGCACAAGCAAGTATTAGAAGGGTGGAATGGGAAGGGAGGAGGGTTATGCAAGAATTTGAGAAGATAGTTTGGGATTACAACTACACGTGTATCATTAAAATAGGTCCGGACAACAAGCCCCTTCAAATATTCATTTCACATCCTTTGCTTTCACAATTGGATCATACATGTTGTGGTGTTCTTATGATGGATTGCACCTACAAGACAAACAAATACAATATGCCGTTGTTGAACATCATGGGGCACATATCGGGCAAGGTAACATTCACATTGGCTTGGTGTTTAATGGAAAACGAGAGGGACTATAATTATCATTGTGAATTACGTCAATCGAAAAGATTCTTCCGGGAAAATCAAATTTCGAGGGTCATCATAACCGATCAAGATGATGCATTAATGAATGCAATATCCGACGTCTTCCCGAATGCACAAAATTTCCTATGTACATACCATATATGTAATAATGTGATAAAAACTTGTCATGCCTTGTTTGAACCCACAAAGGCGGATATTAAGAAGAGAATGATTGTTCAACTAGAGGAAGATGTTCGCAAGAACAAACTATCACCCGAAGAAGAAGAAGATGTGAGAGGCAAGATCAAAGAGCGAGTGGACAAAGAACACGAGGAAAATAATAAAAAGTGGTTGAAATTTCTAAGATATTGGGAGAAAGTTTATTGGTCTCTTACCGAGGATATGTATGAAAAGAGATTGGACAAGTTTATTGCCAATTGGAATGAAGTTTATCCGACTGCCGTCTGGTATTGTCGGACTCAATGGTTGGATAAGTTCAAGGAAAAATTTGTGCGTGCATGGAAAAACCGGTATAGACACTAGGGGAATGAAGCAACTAGTATAGCGGAGGCCACTCATGGGAGATTTAAAGATTTAATCCGGTCCGGCCAAGGATACGTGGTAACGGTCACCGAGGCAATGAAACAATACTTTAAGAGTGATATCGATAGGATCAAGAAGGCTTTTGAGAAAAGCTCAATGGAAAGGATGACTTCATATTTACCATATGTTAAATTGATCCAAGGAATAGAGTTCAACGTCTTTCAATGGGAAATAAAACATATGATGAGACAAATGATATGAGAGATACACTACGACAAACCGGGTGATGTGTGTATTTGTCCCGACATGTCTTCATTGGGGATTTCGTGTCGTCATATGCTTGTGAAGTATGGAGAAGTGATACCTATTGAGGTTATCGATCCGTTTTGGAAGCAACTATCTTTCGACACCCCCTCACGGAAGATCCCGGACAATCACCTTGGGATACGAACGAAGAAAAGGAATTCTATGAAGCTTACTCACGTGGAAACTCGGTTAGCCGGCAAGTCTTGTTGAGCCAACTAAGGATAATTACATGCCCATAGACAACACAAAGTGAAGATCCAACAAAGGAAGATCCTCCCGGTAGACCACAAACAAAAATAACAAGGAGAAAAAAAAGGAAAGAATTGAAAGAAATAAGTCAACGTAAAAATGAACTTCGTGCAAGTAAGAAACGAGATCTAACCGGATGTGAGATTTCGGAAGCAAGGTTCGCGGAAGCGCTGGTTCCAAAGAAAAGGTGTGGGCCGAGGAAGGAACCACTATCAAGTCAACAACAAACGACGAATTCCGTATCCAAACCTATAGTCGATGTAGCGGAGGTTCCAAATAAAAGGGGTAGGCCGCCAAAGGTACCAACACCGAGCTACCAAGAACAACAAGGTGAGCATTCTGAAGCCCCATCCATAGTAAGTGATAGCAAATGTAAGCGACCCATATCTAGTCAACAACAACACCATGGTGAAAACTCCGTACGCACGATCAAAGTTGATGTAGTTTCGGTTCCAACGCGAAGGGGTAGGCCAAGGAAGTAAAAGCCTAATCTATAAGGAGGCAGCTGGTGAAGGAACATAGGTAGATGACATATCAAATCAGCATTAAATGCACAAATCTCTTATCTACACGCATAGTCAAATCACATGGTGAGAGATGATGTGACGGTACCAGATTGGAAGAGGCTGGCGGTGAATGAAGGTACAATCTGTACTAAGGTTGGGAAGTTCCCGAAGAAACGTGGGTCAGCTGAGGTGACAAAGTTCGACTGGAGAAAGCACGCGGATAACAAAGGTACCATTGGTACGGAATGTATATCAGGAAACGATGGATCCAAAGACCGCAAAGATATACCTGGAGCAGAAGGGCTATAAATACCAAGCCTCACCAACAAACTAAGGGCATTCAATACCTAGGAGAGAAGATCTAGTCTTAAGCTTATACCTCTTTAATATTTAGAACTTAAGTATTTACTTCAACTTGAGTTCTCTCTATTACTTTGGGAAGCATTTAAGATCTTTGTAACCATCATAACATAATACAAAACAATCACTCATTACCTCGTGGACGTAGACTAAAGTCGAACCACATAATCTCTTGTATCTCATGATAACTTAGTTCCTTTTACATTATATTTGTGTTCTTTGTTATTATTGCGATCTTGAGTATATTATACTAATTAGCATTATCAGTTCAACAGAGGCATCAATACTACTTAGTATCTGATTCTCTGAGCTGTATACATTAAGTAGACTATGGGAAAACGAGTAGTCACATAACCATAGGGATCTGAAAGATTTTGTTGGTCACTCCATAGTGGCAAAGTTAAAACCTCATGAAATGGAGGATGTAAAGAGATTGACCAAAGCATTTATCAAACCGAGACAAATTCTCAGAGGCTTCAAGGAAAAGGATAATACAAACGTGTCTTCTCTAAATACAATTTATAGCGCACAAGCAAGTATTAGAAGGGTGGAATGGGAAGGGAGGAGGGTTATGCAAGAATTTGAGAAGATAGTTTGGGATTACAACTACACGTGTATCATTAAAATAGGTCCGGACAACAAGCCCCTTCAAATATTCATTTCACATCCTTTGCTTTCACAATTGGATCATACATGTTGTGGTGTTCTTATGATGGATTGCACCTACAATACAAACAAATACAATATGCCGTTGTTGAACATCATGGGGCACATATCGGGCAAGGTAACATTCACATTGGCTTGGTGTTTAATGGAAAACGAGATGGACTATAATTATCATTGTGAATTACGTCAATCGAAAAGATTCTTCCGGGAAAATCAAATTTCGAGGGTCATCATAACCGATCAAGATGATGCATTAATGAATGCAATATCCGACGTCTTCCCGAATGCACAAAATTTCCTATGTACATACCATATATGTAATAATGTGATAAAAACTTGTCATGCCTTGTTTGAACCCACAAAGGCGGATATTAAGAAGAGAATGATTGTTCAACTAGAGGAAGATGTTCGCAAGAACAAACTATCACCCGAAGAAGAAGAAGATGTGAGAGGCAAGATCAAAGAGCGAGTGGACAAAGAACACGAGGAAAATAATAAAAAGTGGTTGAAATTTCTAAGATATTGGGAGAAAGTTTATTGGTCTCTTACCGAGGATATGTATGAAAAGAGATTGGACAAGTTTATTGCCAATTGGAATGAAGTTTATCCGACTGCCGTCTGGTATTGTCGGACTCAATGGTTGGATAAGTTCAAGGAAAAATTTGTGCGTGCATGGAAAAACCGGTATAGACACTAGGGGAATGAAGCAACTAGTATAGCGGAGGCTACTCATGGGAGATTTAAAGATTTAATCCGGTCCGGCCAAGGATACGTGGTTACGGTCACCGAGGAAATGAAACAATACTTTAAGAGTGATATCGATAGGATCAAGAAGGCTTTTGAGAAAAGCTCAATGGAAAGGATGACTTCATATTTACCATATGTTAAATTGATCCAAGGAATAGAGTTCAACGTCTCTCAATGGGAAATAAAACATATGATGAGACAAATGATATGAGAGATACACTACGACAAACCGGGTGATGTGTGTATTTGTCCCGACATGTCTTCATTGGGTCTTCCGTGTCGTCATATGCTTGTGAAGTATGAATAAGTGATACCTATTGAGGTTATCGATCCGTTTTGGAAGCAACTATCTTTCGGAACCCCCCCCTCCCCCTACGGAATATCCCAGAAAATCACCTTGGGATACGAACGAAGCAAAGGAATTCTATGAAGCTTACTCACGTGGAAAATCGGTTAGCCGTCAAGTCTTGTTGAGCCAACTAAGGCTTATTACACGCCCATGGAAAACACAAAGTGAAGAGCCAACAAAGGGAGATCCTCCCGGTAGACCACAAACCAAAATAGCAAGGAGAAAAAAAAGGAAAGAATTAAAAGAAATAAGTCAACGTGAAAAATGAACTCCGTGCAAGTAAGAAACGAGATCTAACCGGATGTGAGATTTCGGAAGGAAGGTTCACGGAAGCGCCGGTTCCAAATAAAAGGGGTAGGCCGAGGAAGGAACCGCTATCAATTCAACAACAAACGACGGATTCTGTATCCACACCTATAATCGATGTAGCGGAGGTTACAAAGAAAAGAGGTAGGCCGCCAAAGGTACCAACATCGAGCTACCAAGAACAAAAAGGTGATCATTCCCTATCCACACCTATAGTCGATGTAGCGGAGGTTCCAAAGAAAAAGGGTAGGCCGCCAAAGGTACCAACATTGAGCTACCAATAACAACAAGGTGAGTATTCCAAAGCCCCACCCATAGTCGATGTAGCGGAGGTTCCAAAGAAAAGGGGTAGGCCTCCAAAGGTACCAACATGAGATACCAAGAACAATAAGGTGAGCATTATGTATCCACACCTATAGTCGATGTAGCGTAGGTTCCAAAGAAAAAGGGAAGCCCCCAAAGGTACCAACATCGAGATACCAAGAACAAAAGGTGAGCATTCTGAAGCCCCACCCATAGTAAGTGATAGCAAATGTAAGCGACCCATATCTAGTCAACAACAACACCATGGTGAAAACTCCGTAGGCACGACCAAAGTTGATGTAGTTTCGGTTCCAAGGCGAAGGAGTAGTCCAAGCAAGTACTGACTCCCAACACATACTGAAGACATTGGAAATGTATAGATTGCAGAGGATGGATTTGATATAATTAAGCTAAAAGTTGGTAATATGAAGATGTTTAAGGATTCCAAAACAGGTAAGACTTATAGACATTACCATACCAAAATACAGTCTTACGTAGAGAAACTTCCTGAGGTTATTCGCGAGTATATTGTGTATACGGATGATGTCGATGAATATGGAAATTGTGTCTATCATGTCGTGACCGAACAATTAGGAATTTTAGAGGCAACGGTTAGTAGAGGAATGACACCATGCCGATATTCTAGAAAGAGGATGGCCGAACAACTTGTGAAAAAAAAGAGATTTTATGAGAAATTGGTTGGTCAAGGCGAGGGGTTTGATGATATGTATGCTCAAGTGTTAGGACCCGAGCAGGAGATGAAGTTTATTCCTTCTGAATATTGGATGAGAATTACGCTTTGTGGGAATATAGTAGCGGATTTATTTAGTTGTGTTGTTCATTATTTTACCCCCACCGTGGAAGTAACATTTACACCAAAGTGGCAAAAATGCGAAGGATCCCTTAAGAAGATAAGAGTTGTTTTGGCGTTCATGAACGGTAATCATTTCGTTATTCTAAAACTCAAGGAAAATTGTCCATTGCCACCTATTTGTGGGATGGTTAAAAACAAGGATCTAGATCCCAATATATGGAAGGGATGGATGGCATTGTATGAGGAGAATCACCAATTTTGGGATGCGTTGGCCTTATTAAAGAAACCTCTCCAAGAGGATGAGATGCAACTTCATACGTGTGGAAGCGATCATGAGTAATTTGGATATATGTGGTTCACTAATACACAACATTTTGTTTTCTTTTTGGAAGTGTGAATTGTAAACATTAAATCATATTTTGATGCCAATGACGGCATGGTTATGTTTCATTATGACAATGTCGGGACTTAGGTGCCAGCGTATAACTTACCTTTAGGAACAGTGCCGGAAATTCTGGAAAACATCCAGAGACATTAGTAAATGTGTCGGCATTGGAAGTAGAATAAAAACAGTGTCGGTACTCAGACAAAAATATTTTGCACCTGGAGTTACAGACTGCCGGCATGGTTGGCAAAAATACATTCAATATCGAAACTCTGCAATTTTTGGGATTTTGAAAATTCTGAGTGCGGGCATTGATATTTCCCCTTTCGAACGTGTCGGTACTTAAGAAAAACTTGGAAATCTGTTAAGTTTTGGCACATTCAAACTCTGCAAAATAGGTAATTTGACACTGGTTTATCAACATAATAAATCAAATAACAACACTAGATTGTATAAAAGGAAAAACTCCAATTTAAGAGGTTCCAAACCTAAAAAAAAATTGAACATAAACCAAATCAAGCAAATAGTTTATCAAGACACACAAACAAACACATTGTTCAAGACACACAAACAAACATAAACAAACACTAGATTGTTCAAGACCAAACTAACACTATAGAAGAAACACACGATCATTCGGTCCTTGGCTTCTTGTGTGCCCTCTTCTTCTTTTCGCCCTACAATTCTTTTGCCTCTGGATCTTCAATTTTGTCTAGATTTTCCTCGACTTTCTCCATTTCTTTCAGGGTCAACACATCTCCGTTCTTGTTCTTTTTCTTAAAGAACTTTGACAAACTTTTCCTATCCGCTGACACTGTTGTCATATTTTAAAAAATATAATTAGTATGTGTAGATATAAGTTCATAGATATAGATGGAAAGAATAGGAAATGAAAAAGAAGTACATACCAATAACGTAAGGATCTTTTGTATTCCGAGTACAGTAAGTTCATCCGCAGTTGTGGAGGGAGGTGCTGCTTGTAGAGGAACTTCTATGTCAGCCGCGCGTACAACATAAGGATGCGAGTACTTCCAATGACTTCTGAGAAAGGTTGGTTTCGTCTCATAACTGTTTTCCGCCAATTCCCAACCAACCATATCCAACACAAGTTCTCGTTCTCCCCTTTCACTCCAATGTGCAAGAATAGGTTTTGGATCGTAAACTACTAGAGTATGGTTCTCATTTGCTTCGCATTGAGGAAAGTCATGAGAGAATTTACGATAAGATGTATCTGTAAGATCTTTATGCTTGTACCCAAGTTGGCGCATTGCACGTCGAGGGTTGTGCATAACAAATCCTTTTGGATAAAATAACGGTTCGTTGTAAAATGAAACATTGTCACGCCTTTCAAAGTAAACTCCTCCGGCATTCCTATATGGATCAAACACAACATCTTGGACAGCCACAAAGTCCAAACCCAATATCATTGCGCATAACCATTTCCTGTTATTGGGCTTCGGGGCAATGTTGAAGAAGTATTTCTGAGCTAGATCCTGATGCTCTTGATAATCAAGGAATTTCTTCAATCTTTTATACCCAATGAACAATTTTGGGAAGTGTTCATAAGCCCACACCTATTCCAGTGCAATGTATAAGAAAAAATACTTATGACTAAATAATTGGAAACTAACAAAATTAATGACAATGATGACAAGATAAATATTTCACTATACCTGAATTAAAGTTAAAGAACCATTAAATTGACGGGCGCTCGCCTTAGAAGCTCTACGCATTTCTGCCAAAAAATGTTCCAGAAAAGCAGTGCTCCATGAATACTCATGGACCCTATCAAAGGGATCCAAGTATTGCAGATAATTCATATGCATCCTGTTACCATTAGCGTCGGGGAATATAACGAATCCCAAGCAGCGGCAGTTTTCCGAACTTCTTCGGGAATCAATTCCCTTCCTTCCGTATTCCCAAACAATCGAATGTGATTGAAAAATGTGATAGTCTTTGTCCGGGTACGGTCTGTCTTATACATATTTACCATAGTCGTTTCCTTGTCCCACTCAAACAACTTTTTAGTCAGCTCATAGATCTTGTCCTATCCTAGATCCTTACAGTCATCTCCTTCCTTAACGGCTTTCCCAAGAACCTCTAAACCTAGTATTCTTTGGACATCTTCAGGGACAATGGTCATCTCGCCAAAATGAAAATGCATGGTATCAGTTTCATCATAAAACCTCTCCAAAAACAAGTTCGACGTGACTGGATCAGTGGCCACATAATTTTCTACCACAGAATATAACCTAGATGCTCTGACTTTTGCTCGAACAACGGGACACTCACCCTCCAAAATCCACACATCACTTGATTGATAGCGGAAAACACGGAAGGCTTTCTTGTGGTCCTATAAAAACACACCAAACTGAATTAGATGCACTTGATCACATATAAATAATATAATAACAAGATGAAAACGTCTTACATAAGTTTGATAGATCCAACGAGCCCAAGAGTGCTTGTAGACAAATAAGAGTTGCGGGGTTGTAGGTTGACCCCACTGTTTGCCATCTTCGCAGTCTGGATCATGTCATATCTATTAGGAAGGTGGGCTGGGGGTTTCTTTTCCTTTTTCTTAGGGACTTCAACTCGGACATCAGGTTGTCCTAAGCCACCTGCTTGTGAGGATGAGCCACCATCTCGGGCGGGTTCATGCCATTTTTCCCACTCATCGTCATCATCATGCTGGTTGTGTCCCTTATAGGTTGATCCCGAAATATGACCTTAGCACGATCCGGAGAAGAACGACTACGACGGGAAGACTTAGGTTTTACTTCTTCAACAACTTTGCACTTTCCTTTCTTCATTTGTCCTGCTTTAGACCTACGTTCCAATATGTAAACTGAGTTATATACTGGAAGCCGACATATATATTAAACATACCATCAGTGACGGCGTACTAAATAACTAAAACTCAATGCCGGTTTTCTTGAATTTTATACACAGAATTCTTAACAAATCAAGAGAACCAAAACCGGCATGGTTAGTATAAATATCGACACTGCCGGCAGCTGTGCCGGTGTGGACAAATAGAGTTATTTAATGCCGGAAATGGGAGAATTTTGTACAGAGTTTTAAACAGTAGAGGAAAATAAGGATGGCATGATATTGATCAAATATACAAAGTTGGCACTGAAAACCGGCACAGTATTCAAATAAGTTTATATGCCGGCAGGTTCATGCAATAAAATAGAGATACAACACATACAATCCGGCATAATTTTCAAATCGAATTCTACCGTGAATCAAACATGTAACTGAATTTAAATTGACTAAATTGCAATTTCAAAATGTTCTTTTACTGTGGTAGAAATACTAAACAAGCAAGTATGGAATAAACCCTAACAATACTTCAATTCAACATAGACATCACTTACCGCATCAACTTTGTTACTTGTGCCTCACCAACAAACTCTTCAGGAGCTTGTTGCTCTTTTGATTTCGATTTACCACCATCATCAACGGATTCTTCAGGATTGGGAATTGGTTTTTCACGAGGTTTGCGACGACCCATTGTCTTTGGTATATAGAAGATGAAACAAAAAGGGAGATCGAATACAAATATAGATTGAATACTTTCCTTTCTATAACCATCAATTAAATAGAATTAAGGAGTTTGTAACTGACGCATAAATGGTATTAAGGGATTTGTAACCGTCAAATTAGTGGGAGGAAGGAGTTTGTAACCGTCAAATAAATGGAATTAAGGGGTTTGTAACTGCCACATAAATTGAGTTTGTAACAGTCATAATTCCGGCATGGAAATATGGTACAATTCTATGCGGACATTCTGACAATAAGTTTAAATTGTGTCAAAAATACCGACACTAGTAACGGTATGGTATTTGGTTCTTTTTCAATGCCGGCACTGGAAAAAAACAACATTAACCACATAATCTTAAGGAAATAAATAACATTTAAAAACAGTAACCCAAACTGTCCCTCATACTAATCTTAAGGAAATAAACTTAGAAACATTAACCGCATAAACAACGTTACACATGAAATGAAAGATCTTAAGCTAATTGCAACTAGCATTATTTCTTGTAACGAGATTCAACAAAAAAAGCGGCTTCGAAATGCCTAAAAGGCTCTTTTCTCCACTTGGTATATGCGTCCTGAGCTTGCCACCTATTCCCCCTGTATCTTGCGAGAAACTCGTTGTATTTGCGACATAATTTTATGAGGGCAATTTTCCGATTCGCTACAAACTCATCCCCGTAATCCATTTTGCGTTTATTGCACTTACCGTCCTCAAAACTCGACATATAAGGACCATCCGCAACAAGATCCCAAAAAAGGTTTAAAGGGCGGTGATCTTCCGCCAAATCCGATACTATGAAGAAATTTTTAATCCATTCAGTTTCTTCCTCAACATCTGCTTCTATCTTCGCTTGTTTTACACGTTCAATTATCTATTTAGTTTCTTTGTGGTATTTTGCTTCTATTGCTGCCTCTTCTTCTCTTTTCCTTCTAAGTATCTCTTCTTCCATTGCTGAAATTGACTTGGTTGTTTGCTCCTTCCTTCTAAGTTTTTCTAGTATAATGGGAATTGAGTTGGTGGTGGATGATGATTGATTTCCTATCGGAGTGGATAATTTGTTCTTCTTAA
This sequence comes from Papaver somniferum, assembly GCF_003573695.1. Classification (NCBI taxonomy): domain Eukaryota; kingdom Viridiplantae; phylum Streptophyta; class Magnoliopsida; order Ranunculales; family Papaveraceae; genus Papaver; species Papaver somniferum. The sequence continues at coordinate 164,954,065 of NC_039359.1, read as the reverse complement.
GTTTTTCTTTTTCCATGGCAATGATGAAATCGGTTGTTGGTGATTGAATTGCCATCAGAGATATGTGGTGGAGCTCACTTATTTTTATTTTTTTGAGGTATCAAGTGCAATGGGTGTATCCATTCCTTTAAATAAATTAGGACACAACGACTCTTTTCCACTTTATCATTCCGGCATTGTCAGTAACTTAGATCCCACGCCGGAAATGGTCTTTACTGGTTTATGGTTTAAAAACTAGCCGTTGTGCATTGAATGTTCAATTCCGACAGTGAACAGAAGATGTTCCACCATGCCGGTAGTGTGTACCGGCACAGTAATGTATATAATTTCAAAGTCGGAACATGGTTTATTGCACACAGAATTTTGACACTAAATTCCGGCATAGGATAATATATAGTATCTATGCCGGAAACCTAACGGTATTGAATTATGTTAACAAAGTAAGACGGAACTATAATTTATTTCAAATGTAATCCTTGTCGCAGGAAGCACAAACGCACTTAGCACGTGCATCAAGCCTTTAAACCACTTGGTGACCCAAGTGGACGACTTATAGTCTCGTGAGGGTTTACATAGAGATGTACCCACAAAACCTTACCAAAAACTACCTTAAAAACCTAACCAAATACCACTAAACCTATCAATCTTCTTAGGAAGAATCCATCTCCGATTCACCCAGATGGTGGTACTCCGTGACTTTTCTTACAATGTGGTTCATGTTGGCATCAAACATGAATGCTTCTCCCTTTTCCTGTAAGTAACGCGTTTTCACGGCTTCATGCTACAAAAACAACACAAAAACTTAGTTTGTTACATAAAAATTGAAAAAGAGTGGATTGTGTCGAGTTAATCATAAAGATACTTACAAGTTGTTGAGGGGACAATCTATTGCGGGTAGCGTGCTCGATCCGGTGTTTCATTTTTAGATACTCAACCACCGCATTTAGGATGATATCGTGTCGTTGCTCGATTTATTGAGCAGTTCTTCCTTTCGGGTTACCTTAACCGTGAATAAATTTGTTAAAAAAATCTTCAACCACATGGAATCCCGCGTGTTGTTATCTATAGTTGAAGGACGAGTTTAGGCTTACCATGCTTGGGTGATTGCTAAATCTTCCTCGGAGTAGAATGATGCCATTTGTTGTATGTGTGATTATGTACTATACTAAGCTATTTATAGATGATTATTCTAGGGTTTAAGGTTTCTAAGTTAAGAGGCTCAAGGAGATATATAAGAACACACAAGTTTTGGGATTTTGGGTCCAAGTATTAGCTTTCTTTATATAGATAAAAACCTCAACGACTAGTTTTTTTGAAATCACCCAAACTCCGACATTGAAGTAAATGTGACATAGGATGCCGACACCCAGTTCCGGTATAGTTTACCGTTAGATGTTCATGCAGGTACAAGTGAATTTCTTCATAGAGATTGGGCCAAATATGCAACCATTACCGGCAGGGTTTCACAACATGGTTTAGCGCCGGTACGTTATACCGGCATTGAATATATAATTGCGACCATGCCGGTATTTGTGAATTTAAAAAAAACGGCTAGTTTTTTGAAAAATAAGACAGTTGGAGATTCATTTCTATATAATACCCCCCCGTTCCTTTGGAAAATCTACACAAAGCACCCAGAAAATAACAAAAATCCTTCTCTCAAGAAAGCAAGCACCAAAAAATAGATCAATCAAGCACGATTAAAGCTTCAAAAGTGATGGGAGATTCATCTTCAAGCTCTATTTGCAAAGTAAGTAGATTAAACATTACTAACAATATATGGACAGTTAAAATCTTCACTACTATGACGCATAACTAATATAATCTTCTCTTACAGAGTCATCATTGCAGGTGTCAAATTTGCAAGTCACCTTCTCATCTAGCCATGGACTGTCCTTTTATTTATTCAAACTGTATAAGATGTGATGGGACACGCCGGTTTTGGATTACAAAAACTGATGATGCTGAAAATGGAATAATGTTTCTAAGGTGTTTGAATCACCCAAAGTGCGACAAGTTTCAATGGTTTGACAAAGCTGTTGAACTAGCAAAATCAAGAGAAAACCACAAGGGCCAATGCAATCCTACCGATGGGTGTGATGGGTGTTATATGAAGGGAAAGAAATATGTTGAAAGAGAAGAAGAACCAATGAAGATGGTCTTTGACACCCCCATTCCGGACGATGTCTTCGAAGAGATTCGGGAAAGGCTGAAAGGTTCCGCAATTGTTGAAAAGGGATGGAAATAGATTATGAGATCATGTTTAACCAAATTTAATCCATTCCATGTTTTTTAGTATGTTTTAATTTAAAGTTTCAAATCCAATGTAATATATTACTTAAGAATGAAATAAAAGAGCATTCGAAATGGATTTACAATCAAAACCGACATTGTAGTTTTATCTTAAGCAATGTTCTGGCATAGACTCAATCAAGCTTACACTGCCGGTTTTCTGACAACTATGAAAATTTGAAAAAATCATAATTCCGGCATAGATTTTTGAAAATACTACTATATCGGTACCTTCCAATATCTATACAGGAACATGGAATTTTTTATCTTCTGGTTCCGGTATGGTTTTATAAAACAATTTCATTGCCGGTATCAAAAACCGACATGGAATCATAATCATATTTCATGCCGGAAACAGTACCGGCGCTGTAAAACCTAAACTTATCTATGCCGGAAATAGTCGTAAATAAATCTTGCAAAGATAAAATTTCACTAGAAATCTAAACATGTTCAACATAAACCAAACAACTGGATTGTGCTTAAATGTTCTTAATCCAGGTATCATAAACCAAAACCAAACCAAACAACTAAAGAGTTATCCATGAGGTACAAAAGAAAATAAGTTCGGAATTGTTCAAGACGTAACAACCACCATCCAAATAAAGAAACACAACTAAAGAGTTAATCACGTGGTATTTTGCTTCTTTTAGGCCGATTTCTTCCTAGTTTCCCCGAACAAATCTTTTGCACTAGGGTCGGTTTCTTCAATTCTATCAAGATTTTCCTCGACTTCCTTTATTTCTTCAAGGGATAACACCTCTCCTTCCTGGTACTTGCAACCAAACATCTTCTTCAACTTGCCAAGCCGACGCCGCTAGTTTAATACATCAAACAGATAATTAGTACATATATGCTAATATAAGATTATGTGTTCATTAAACGACTAAGAAATTAACAATACTTACTAGCAATCCAACAGTCTTATTAAGTTGGGCCATCGTAGGTGGTGCCTCTGCAGGAGTTGGAACGGGAGGGTTTTTCTGGGGTGGAACTTGGACGTCATCCGGACGCACGACATAAGGATGTGACCATTCCAGGTAATCTTCCATGTAGTTGTCATCAACTTCATCACGGTTTTCCGCAATCTCCCACTTACTAATATCTACCAAACGACGTGGTTCCCTATCCCTCCAATGTGTTGGTTCCGGATTTGGATCATACTCTACATGCAACCGATTGGGAGTTGAAAAGCACCGATAAAGGTCAAGAACATAACATTGAAAAGAGGCCGTCTCAAAACGTGATAATTGCTTATATCCAAGTTGGCGCATCACACGTGTAGGATCATCCATAACGTATCCTTTTGGGTGGAACAACGGCCCATTGTAAAATGCAACGTTACCAAACCTCAAAAGTTGGTGGTTTCCTCTAGCCTCTTTGTAAGGGTCGAACACAACATCTTTGGTACTCATCGCGTCCAGATCCAATCTCATATCGATCAGTTGATTATTGTTACCGGGATTGGGAATATTATTGAACTCGTATCTCTTGGTTCTAGGCTCCTCTGGGTCGTCAATGTGTGTGATCTTCAAGAAGGGACAATCCTTGAACAATGTTGTGAAGTTTTCATAAGCCCAAACCTATATCAATGTGGAATGATACATATAAGAATGAGTAAGTTTTGTTTCTAAGTTCATGATAAGGGTACATGTGAACAATATACAAAAGAACATAAGTTTAAAAAAAAAATTACCTGCAATAGAGTGAAATTCCCGACAAATTGTTTTTTTTATCCTTAGAGGCCCTTCTCATCTCCGTCATCAAATGTGCCATTACCGCAGTGCCCCAAGAATAGTTAAAGACATCTTCCAACTGATCCAAGTACTGAAGCTAGTTTGCACTAACCCTGTTGCCATTAGTGTCAGGGAATACCTTAGTGCCCAAGATGTATAACAGGTACGCAACGGTTGTATAACGAATTTGTTTAGGGTCCCATCCATCCTCCAAACTTCTTTCCTTTGTTTTTTCAAACTTCTTCTTAAGCAGTGTCACCTTGAATGTCTTTGTCCTACTAGACTTGGATACGTAGAAGCTCTCCACAGAAGTTTTGTAGTCCCAACCAAACATCTTGTTAGTCAAAGCGTGCAACTTCGACCATTCTAGGTCCAGACACTCAACTCCTTATGCAATTGATTTGCCGACAACATTCAAGCCTAGAATGTTCTGAGCATTTTCAGGGATGAAGGTCATCTCCCCAAAAGGGAAGTGCATGGTATTAGTTTCACCATGATACCTTTCGACGAAGAAATTGACAGTCATAGAATCAGGATTCACATAATTTTGAACCAAATCATATAGACCAGAATCCTTTACTATTGTTTGGACCTCTTCATATTCCTCGGACAAATTCCAACCATCCGCGGCTTGGTTTCGGCAAACACGCATAGCCTTCTTATGATCCTACAATTAAGAGAGAATACAATCAAGATATTTTACATAAATACACAACAATACATATGCACAAGATAAAAAAAGGCTTACATAGGTTTGATAGATAGTACGAGCCCACAAGTCCTTGTATCCAAATAGTTTTTTCGGTTCCGGAGCTTCACCCCAAATTCTACCACGTTCAAGGTCAAGTATCATGTCATCAATGTGAGGAAGGTGAGAACCTTTAACTTTTACTTTCACTATGCCCTTGCCATTATTTTCCTTGCCTTGTGTTGGTTGTTGACTTGGACCACCAGCTTCGCTTTGGCTTGCTAATTGACTTGGATGAACCTCATCATCTTCCTCCTCACTTTCCTCTTCATCATGCTCATCGTCCTCAACAGTTCCAGTAGGTTCACGGATTACAAGTCGACTACGGTCACCACCAATCTCCAAAATTATCCCTCTTGTATCATCCCCCAAACGCTTGTTGCGACCTTCATTTTTCCCTCGAGGAGGAAGAGACTAAGGAGTATCAAGACCGTCCTTCCTTCTTCTCATAGTGACAACATCTTTAGTTTTTCTTTTGTTAGCTTCCTTGGATTTTGACCTATATCATAAGCACACGTAATGAATATAAGACAACTCATTTTTTCAGTTTTAATATCGGCATAGACTCACTTAAATAAACCACGCCGGTACATAGCTCCCGGCATAGAAACTTAGCAAATAACTCTTGCCGGTACACTGTTCCGGCAGTGAACATTAACTATCGACAATGCCGGTAGTCATATGTAATTCTCCTGGATACCAAAAGATCACTACCGGCATTCTCGAAATAAATCAATTCCATGCCGTAACTGGGTACCGGCATACAATGCAACCTAAAACCTATGCCGGTACTGGTGACAAATTCATAGGTGTTCCTGTAAGTTTTAAGTCCACTACTGGCATACCCGGATTATTATTAAGGAATGCCATAACCAAAAACCGGCATAGTATTCAACCCAATTTCTATGCTGGTATATAACATTCAGTTTCAGGCGACTCTGGGTTTGGAAACGGCATTGCATTCATGCTAACATCTAAGCCGTAACCCAATACCGACATTGTATTCATACACATTTCAGTGCCGGTACTCTCTATAACTCAACTATTTGAGTTGGATTCTAACCTAAACCCATTGTTATAAATCGATTTAAACACTCACAAAGTAGTTTAAAATCACTTACTTTCTCACATAAGCCATGTTTGCGAGAGGTTGATTGTCTGAGTTTGCTGCTTTTTCTTCTTCTTGCTCTTGAGCAATCTTAGCAAGTCTTTGTTTTAATTTCTGTTCACCAATCGATTTTGAGTTCGATTGGGCATTTGGTTTCTTTCTTGGAGGCATTGTTATGATTCGGGTAGGTTAATCGACGAAGAAATTTTTGAGTCGACGATTAATCGTCGATGAAGAACGGATGAAGAAGAAGATGGAAGAATTATTTTTTTTTCCAAAACCTAACCCTAAGAGTGCGGGTACTGATTTGAGGAGAATGAGGGATAAATGATTTTGGTTTTTAGATTTTAAGTTTTAGGGGAAAGGGTAGTATATTCTTTTCATAATGTTTTTTAATTAACCAAAGGGTATTTTAATATTTTCATACCCAAAAATCACCCCTTAACAGACACTACTAGTTGGGGGAAGTAATGCATATCCCCCAATTGTTTTTTATATCCCCTAGTCGCGCGTTCTTAAATAAACTGGGGACAAGTATCTATATTATAAGGGACAATGGTGTTTTTCTACATCGACGGTTCTCTACAGTTTGGACACATAAAGGATGGTCCAGATTGATCCTAATTCCTAGGTTGGAGAATTTTTGAGATTTATATTTTGGCAATATAAAGGACGGACACAATTAAGCCACCAAATAATATACCACCCAAGAAAAACGTAACGCATATCTGCAAAAATTCCTCCCATTTTCTCTCGCAGCTCGCCATTAACTCAACGCAATGAATGTTTCGATTCGTTTTTGATGAACTCATTTGCTAGGGGTACAGTAAGAAGTTTATTCCTACCTACCATTCTAATTCTCAAATCTCCGTATACCAAAATTAGGATATTTGATTGATATTCCGTCACGAAAGTAAAAAATCCCCATTCAATGGTATTAACATTCACGTTATTTCTCATTCATCATATGAGATTATCTGAGGTTTGCAACTCATTCAAAAACCTCTGCAACTGTTTATCAGATATGATAGAATAGACAAACTATTAAACAAGGTCTATTTATCTTTCTCTTTAATACCATGTTTTTGTGTTTAATCGTCAAATTAGGAAGTGGGTTTTGATAATGGGTTTGTTTCTGATTGTGGGTTCATTTGAATTTTTAATTTGTATTATTTTATTCCCAGGAATTTCACAGATTGTATATGAAACTCATAATAAGTTGATTGGTTTCTGATTTCAACATGTCCACAGTACTGTTGATGGTGGATTTTTAACAAAGGGTAAAATCGTAACCTTACATGTTCCTGATCCAGCAATCAGGCGAACATCGAGATCTATCTCTCATTAAAGTGTGAAAGCTCATGCCACACTTATGGTCGAGCGTATTGCCTCTCAGAATATCTTCAGAAGTCTCTGATCGAGTATATTACTTCTCAGAGCATATATATGCAGTATCTCAGCTGAGACCACGGTATATTTCATTAACTGAGCAATTTCAGTAATCACTTCTGTAAAGAATCTAAATGATTGGACGGCTCCTAGATGTATTACTCACTAGTATAGAGCACTATGATCGTTGTCGTATGCGTCAAAAATAAATTACTTTCTCACTACTCAAAATATATAATATAGCAAGGGCAAGAAAGGATCGTTCCCACAGAGAAGTCTTGGGTTGTCAATATGTTATGGTTTCTTATAAGTAACAAGGGGGGATTTTCTGATTTTTATAAAAGTATACTAAAATAAAAGCAAAGCAAAGAAAAGTAAACACGCAAATCAAGGATGTGAAATATTGGGTAAATGTTTCATCTTCAATTGTAAACAAGTTTTTGAATATATGAATAAAATTCTTATTTAATCTCGCTATCATCAAAAGCCCTAGAATACCTTATTGCAAGAATACTCCGTAAATTTCCTAAGTCATCAACACATACATTAGAGCTGCATATGTGAATTCTACCTAAAGAATAACCTAACGCCTTACACTAATTAAGTTCAATTCCTAGGAGCATTAAGTTTCAGAAATAGGCTAATCAACGCAATTGTCACACATTGTGCATGACAATTCGGACAAAGGTCAAACTCTACATATGATTACAAGAGTGTATCACTACAAACCGTCATCATATCGTGCTACTCGTATTTAAGGTCATCGCTCGATGATGAACCCTAAATTAGCTATAGATATGGATGTAAGTTCAATCTATTCTAGACTCAACCAAACAAACATTCAACCATATTGCAATACATCAATCATGCAATTATTATTAACCGTAGAAAGTGAACGATAATATGGAGAAAACTAATTTATAAAATCCATAACTTGTTTTCAAAATCCAACTACATATTTAACCGATAACAAAATTAACTACTTGTGTTTTTGGAAATCAACATAGAAAGCAAAGAATAATTACATGTGAAACCCTAGAAACAAAGTAGATGCCAAGATCATAAGAGAGATCCCTAGGCCTAGAAACTACAGGGAGACCCATTCTCCCAGATTTTTCCACTGTCAAACCCACGGACAGAAAAGTTCAGGCGCGCACCCATTTTTCCGTCAAAAATTCGTAGCAGACCCATAATTTATGAAATTCTGCTTCTCAGTTTTTAAAAGGCCAAACTACCCTTTTCTTCGAGCGACGAACAGAGAGAAGCGAGAAGAAAACAATGGTGAACTCCGATTCTTCGTTTTTAACATTTGGATTTTTCCCTTTGTCAAATCTTTTCCCAAATCCTTTTCTGAATAATCTTCTCAATAAAACTAGGGTTTCTGTTTCAAAATCTGCGGTTTAAATCTGGGGATTTTGGGTTTCTGTTGTCTTTGATTATTCGAGAAGTAAAAAGAAATTAAAATTGAAGTTGAAAAGGGTAAGAAGTGTGTTGCAGTATTTCAATATCAACTGAATTGGAAATTTTCATACCTTATTTGTCTCCATGTTTTTGATCTCAATCGGAAATTTATGATTAGATTTGAATTAAAGATGTTATGCATAATGTCTTATGCATAACATCAGTTTTGTTTAGATGCATAAGACATTATGCATTATTTTGTTTTAGCTGCATAATGTCTTATGCATTACTTTTTCACTTTTCTGGTTATGCATCAGTTTTGTTTAGATGCATAATACATTATGCATTATTTTGTTTTAGCTGCATAATGTCTTATGCATTACTTTTTCACTTTTCTGGTTATGCATCAGTTTTTTTTAGATGCATAATACATTATGCATTATTTTTGTTTTAGCTGCATAATGTCTTATGCATTACTTTTTTTCACTTTTCTGGTTATGCATCAGTTTTTTTAGATGCATAAGACATTATGCATTATTTTTTTTTAGCTGCATAATGTCTTATGCATTACTTTTCTCACTTTTCTGGTTATGCATCAGTTTTTTTTAGATGCATAAGACATTATGCATTATTTTGTTTTAGCTGCATATTGTCTTATGCATTACTTTTTTCACTTTTCTGATTTATGAATTTTTATGCACGTGCATAATGTCTTCTGCATCATTTTGTTTAGTGCATAAGACATTATGCCATTATTATTTCTGCATAAAACATTATGCATTATTTTTGTTTTAGCTGCATAATATCTTATGCATTACTTTTTTCATTTTTCTGGTTATGCATCAGTTTTGTTTAGATGCATAAGACATTATGCATTATTTCGTTTTAGCTGCATAATGTCTTATGCATTACTTTTTTTCACTTTTCTGGTTATGCATCAGTTTTTTTTAGATGCATAAGACATTATGCATTATTTTGTTTTAGTTGCATAATGTCTTATGCATTACTTTTCTCACTTTTTCTGGTTATGCATCAGTTTTTTTAGATGCATAAGACATTATGCATTATTTTGTTTTAGCTGCATATTGTCTTATGCATTACTTTTTTCACTTTTCTGATTTATGGATTTTTATGCACGTGCATAATGTCTTCTGCATCATTTTGTTTAGTGCATAAGACAATATAAGGGAAAATTTAGTTGCATAACTTTTTTTCTGTTTCTTCTACTTGATTTTTTTCTTCTTCGTCTGTTTCATCCATTTTTGTTGAAATGTATTCTAGGGTTTAGTCAAAAATGATTTACTTTCTTTGAATCATCGATTTTAAATGATTTATTTCTTTAAATGATGGAGAAAAAATCTTTGCAGATCCGTTACAGAGATTAATGGAGGAATAGGGAAAGAAACCGGCGGAGAAGAAAAAAAATTATGCCCAAAAACGATGAAGGGTAATAGAGCCTTTCTGTACGTTTTAAATATTTTTAGATAAATATGGGTGCGACTGTATCAGAAATTAATTATGGGCCTGACGGTAAGAAATTTTTTTTTTGGGCCTGCGCCTAAGTTCCCCAACATATATCTCCTGTTGGTGTGTGGATCGGCACTAGACTTCTAAATCTCGACCAAGGACTGACCACTTCCACAGCCCATTAGCAACTGCAGCCCGCTCAATCCAAGGCCAAGTTCTTCTCTGCAAACTCGGTGATTAACTGAGTCAACGCAGTCGTGACCGATTCCGACCGAGTGTTGATAGTTGTCTGGTATGTTACGGCCGGTTCCAGGCTTTTCATATCATTCCCTGTATAGCCTAACATACATCTAATCACTCCAGCTTCAGCTCGACCTTCACAAGCAACATACATCAACAACTCCAACTACCATCATGCAAACCCCCATCCATCTCTCTAATTCTGCTCAACCGACAGCCATACACAATGACAGCAGCATACCTCCATGTTCATTGAATTTCCAGCTTGCAAATGCAGCTGCAACTCACATTCATTCATCACTTCAGTTAAGATCAAAACCCATTAGCTTCAGAATTCCAACTCCATTCCTTGCTGCAACCTCGCTCATCAACCTCCACCAAGCCTGCACATTCCTTAACCCCCTAGCCATCTGTAACAATCAGTGCTAGCTTCACTGCCTACAACAGTTAACACCACTCTTGCTCAAATGCCAGCAACCACCAACCTCAGTCACACCCTCTTATCAGACCTGCACCATAACCACTCTCAAGCACAGCTGCAATCTCATTACCAGCACAAGTATTCTCGCTGCTCAGTTCCACCACTATTCTTTTACTCCTTATTGCTTTAGTTCAGCCGCACGGGCTTATTCTGCAATTCCCACTTGTACGAATTTCATACACAAAATATTCATGCCTTCACAGACCATTCATACTCTCATTCATACTGTGCATCCCTCTTTAGTTCAGCTCATTGAAGCATCACCAGTGCACCTGCAGGTCCCATTGTCACAGCCATACAGTACCAAACTCCTTCTCCCCAGCACATTCACTTCTCGCAGACTCACCAGTTCAAACCTATAGCAATTCTCAATGGCAGCAACAACAGCTGCATCTTGTTGTCAACTGCACTACCATTAACTCCTGCAAACATTAGCTTCACCTTCTCGGATTCATACCTTGATCAATTCCAGCCATTGCGAACTGTTATCAACACCACCTACATCTTCTCAAGCACCAGTTCCAACCCATTCTGCATTTCAGCTCACAACTCCCATGACTAGCAGCTACAGATTCAAACCAACATTTACTCTCTTCACTTCTAACTGTAACAGCTGCCTCAACCTGTTCTTTCTCATCATAGACTCTTGTTTCACTCCTTGTATAACAGCTCATTTCCTGTTCTTCAGCTTTGCCTCAAGCCACTTCTACTGTTCTATCTCCAACTTCTCCATAACTCAGCAACAGACTCCTATGGCCTAGCCATCTGAAACAAACTTCCGTCACTGCACCTGCACCAGCAGAACAACAGAAATGCCACCTGTGATATAGCTGCAGCATGCCTTCAAAACCAACTCAGCATCAGCAGCACAAAGCTCAACCAAATCCACTACCAAAACCTCCAATTGAAGCAGCTGCAATTGCATCTCTCTCTCTGTTCTTCAACATTCAGTCAAAACCCATCTCAATTCCACCATCTACTGCCTGTATCTCATTATGAATCATTCCCTTTAATCCTTCAACAGAATTCCAAAAACCCTAGTTTCAATTTCTTCTCAACCCTGAAATCAAACTCAAACCACCAGATTAGATGTCAGATTGATTCAAAACCCCATCGTAACAGCACCAGATCCTTGATTGTCTCAGCCTTGGAACTCATCAAAACCCATTCAATCTCTTCCATTTCTCGATTTCATGGTGCCGCCGTAACTCTCTCGTTCAGGTGGAGTGAGTGACGAACAAACAATGATGAATTTCTCTCTGAATTTTAGCTTTAGTGTAGGAATAAGGCTAGTGGATATAGCCACCCTGATGAAGTAGATAAGGGTCAACCAAATAATGTCCTTAAACACCCACTCATTAGTTAAAGGCCACTAAGGTCTGCCCCTTGCTTCTCTAAACTAACCCATAGTGGTTATGGTTGTCTCATATCATTTGCTTGGTTCGGATCCGCCTTCAATGGTAGTTGCACATGAGAATTGACGCTTTTGCTCTTTATTCTCCAAATGGACGCTTTCTTCTTCTTTTGCTCCAAATGATTCCAAAACACCTATAACACTCAAAAGCAAACATAAGATACATAATTTACAAGATAATAACAAAGAAAGCATAAATACTAGATATAAAATTTGGTGTTTTACAACACCTATCAAATTCCCCCACACTTAGACTTTGCTAGTCCTCGAGCAAATCAAACAAAACAATTCTAAAACATACATACAACTCCGTGTCGCCGAGGATACGGTTATTCTTAGCATGAATAACAGGCCTTTGAACCCCTAGGTGTCCCTAGTGGACGAGTTATAGTCTTGTGAAGGTTTACTAGAGATATACCTACAAAACCTACTCTCCAACTTACTAGTTATCTGAAATGATAGTATCCAACGCTCTAAGAAGACATAAAGATTCTGCACACTAGTCATAAGAAGTTAGACACATAAATGAGCACAATCTCATCCTTAAAAGTTGAGAGAGAAATAACCATCCCTTCTCGAAAGAAATTCGGATTCGGAGTGATTAAAAGTCTCGATTTTCCTCACAAGAAAGGGTTTTATGAAGTTGCTCTCAATAATAGATAGCTTTTTATGGGTCACACATGTGTCCAGGTAGGAATGAAGAGAAAATCCCGCGATACGTTGAATGGTAGGAAGGCAAAACCCTCTGAATCGTTTTGAAAACCCACATCTTTTATTCATTTTGAAAACCCTTTTTCTGACGATCTCTAGGAAAGGAAATCAACCACTTAATGAAGGTGGGAATATGCTTACTTACCTCGTTATCCGTTCGACGTGCAGCTAGCACCACTCTCACAACATCCATAGAAACGTCTCCGGTCTTCAATCGGTGTCTTCATCTTCGTCTTCGATCTTCAACTCTTGATGATAATTCTTGAACTTCGTAGAATCTTGACAATGTGATTCTTTCCTCTAATTCCCTGTTGCTTGGAAATTCATTATGAATATTTCTTCTTCCATTGACTTTATTGTAAGAACAAAACTAAAAACGAACCAAAATATAATACAATACATTTTCCTTGTCTTTTTTTTTTTTTCTTTTTTTTAAGACAAGAAAAATAAAACAAATGCAAAATGAAAACAAAACAATAAAACTAAAAATGAACCTAACAAAATTTTCTCTTGTCTTTTTTTTTCTTTTTTTTTTCAATTTTTTTTTTCAAGAGAGACGAGAGAAAATAAAATACAAATAAGATAAAATAAAAATGCAAGTACAAAGGCCATGCTGTAAGTACTTCACCGCTTGATTCTTCACAACTTGTATATCTCGATATCATAAACTTCTTGAAATCTCATCTAGATAATATTCGCACATGCACGCAAGTCTTCAACATATAGAAATTCTGCTCCTTGTCTTGTTGCTTTACTTGAATCTGAAATCTGCTCATTTCTGTACCGTTGCTTGTAAACCTTGAACGTCTTCAACTTTCCTTCGAATTTGTGATGCTCGTCTTGTTGATGATGATGGTGTTTCTATGGACCTGTTGGTGTAGAGAGAGATAAAGTGGATGGTGCTAACTGCGAACAAGATTACAAGTGGTATGTAAGTTAGCAATTCGATGTCACCATCATGATTGATAAAATAGCACTCAAGAGATCAAAATAGTGCTTCCATTGGTGGGAGGTTGGGTAGCTCACCATTCTACACGGAGTTTACGTACGGTGACACACACTCTAAAAGCACAAATTTAGACACGTACAAAGAAGTGAAGGTCGGTGCCTCTCATGATGTAACATGGGTGGTATCTACTATAGGGGACCACAACACTACTACCGAATTCATTCTGCACCTCATTTTCCACTGGCTTGGTTAAATCCAACTTTAACTCTCATACAAGTAAGAAACCCGATCATGTTCTCTATCATCTCTAAGTTCAGTTACTCTTATGAGAATCTCGATGTAATCTTAGCGACATGTATACTATGTGACTCTACACTAACTACAAGTTGGAGTTTTTTTTATTCACTATTTTACACAAAACTTGAAAATTTAAGAAAAATTTACAATACAAATGCTTAACCACTCCCCACACTTAAACTTTACATTGTTCTCAATGTAAATTGAATCGTCCAAATAAAGTCAAGGTGGGAAATCTTATAATGATATGCGACAAGAAAAAGTAAATACAAGACAAGAAAAAGCTAAAAATAAGACAAGAAAAGAAATACTCATACTATGGGTTGCCTCCCATTTAGCGCTACGTTTAAAGTCGTCAGCCAGACTTGCAAGACGAATTCCCCATACACCAACAATCTGAAAAGTTGGGGATCCATCCATAGAACCTGTTTTGCAAATACTAACTTCACACAAACATTTGTACAATAAAGTAAAAGTGAAGCTATAGCCCAATAGAAGTTTCCCCCTCACTTATTCTTGTCCACACTTGGAAGTGTATAAAGAACATAAAAATCAAGAACTTGTATGGTTTCTTCTTTGCAAACATCCATGGTATGAAAATCAAATGTTTATAATGGCGGATATCGAGCAAATAAGAGGTAAATGAGAAGGAACAATATTCTCGAAGCACATACATTCAAGCAAATAAGAGGTAAATGAGAAGGAATAATAGGCAACGGGTTAGACAAACCTATCACAATCTTTTATATTACGGAATCCTCTGCATCCTTGAAAAACTCAAGTGAATTATTCACCTCTTGTATATCATGGTCCTCTATCAAAGATTGCAACCATTCTTCATCCATTTATACCTTAACTATAGTCTCGACATCAACATCGTCATTACAATCTATTGCAATATCAATTGGGTCTTCCACAATACTAGTCCTAACGGTCCATTCTCAACACATTCTTCTTCATTAGACTCAAACCTTATTTCAAGGAAGTTCTGTAAAACACTAGTTTCATCAAACTCATGTACCTTTTGAATAGGTGTTTGATCATTATAAAGATCAAGAGCTGAGTCAACTGCACTAATGTCATCAATAATTTCCAAAGGTTGGTATTTTTCAACACAATCATCTTCATTTTCAGACTCACCGAAATCAGAATCGTCGTCGGTTTCCCAACCTTTATCATGACGCCGTTTAAGTTCCATCTGTATGGTCCTACTAATTTCTTCAACAAGCTCTTCCGAGTCTCCATCATCTTCCAACTTGTATAATTTCTGTGCAAGTTTCCTGACGTTCACACGCTTACCACCATTAACTACAATGGGTTCTCTTTCCCATGACTCTTCCCTTTGAATGGGTGAATGATCATAACTACAATCTGGAGCCGGGTAAGAAAAAGTGTTGCATAAATTGGTTTGTGCGACGTTCTCTCTATTACGGTCAAGTTGGTCTAATCTTTGTTGCATGTCTTTTAATCCATTTTTAATCTGCATACAACTCGAATGAAGCCAATTAGAAGTAGAATTATCCCACCTTGGTGCTTGACTTACATACCCACTACAAGGTTGTTGTTGGTATGTATGAAAATCACCATAAGGTTGTCTAGGATATGTATCATAGCCAATAAATTGGTTTTGATTGTATCCCATAGATGGTGGGCAATTATCATCGTGTTGAGGTTGTTGAAAACCGTATCCATTGCTCCAGTATGCTCCGTTCATAGAATTTGGTACCTGAAACAAGAGTTCTCAAAACTATGTTAAGAACCAGAAAGTAAGAAAAATAAAACTAAAAACAAAAATAAGAAACCAAAAACAAGTGACAACCGCTGCCTCCCCGACAATGGCGCCAAAATTTTGATCATTGTCGTATGCGTCAAAAATAAATTAATTTCTCACTACTCAAAAGATATAATATAACAAGGGCAAGAAAGGATCGTTCCCATAGAGAGGTCTTGGGTTGTCAATATGTTATGGTTTCTTATAAGTAACAAGGGGGGATTTTCTGATTTTTATAAAAGTATACTAAAATAAAAGCAAAGCAAAGAAAAGTAAACACGCAAATCAAGGATGTGAAATATTGGGTAAATGTTTCATCTTCAATTGTAAACAAGTTTTTGAATATATGAATAAAATTCTTATTTAATCTCGCTATCATCAAAAGCCCTAGAATACCTTATTGCAAGAATACTCCGTAAATTTCCTAAGTCATCAACACATACATTAGAGCTGCATATGTGAATTCTACCTAAAGAATAACCTAACGCCTTACACTAATTAAGTTCAATTCCTAGGAGCATTAAGTTTCAGAAATAGGCTAATCAACGCAATTGTCACACATTGTGCATGACAATTCGGACAAAGGTCAAACTCTACATATGATTACAAGAGTGTATCACTACAAACCGTCATCATATCATGCTACTCGTATTCAAGGTCATCGCTCGATGATGAACCCTAAATTAACTATAGATATGGATGTATGTTCAATCAATTCTAGACTCAACCAAACAAACATTCAATCATATTGCAATATATCAATCATGCAATTATTATTAACCTAGAAAGTGAACGATAATATGGAGAGAAAACTAATTCATAAAATCCATAACTTGTTTTCAAAATCCAACTACATCTTTAACCAATAACAAAATCAACTACTTGTGTTTTTGGAAATCATCATAGAAAACAAAGAAGAACTATCATGTGAAACCCGAGAAACAAAGTAGAGGCCAAGATCATAAGAGAGATGGGAACATATATCTCTCCTGTTGGTGTGTGGATCGGCACTAGACTTCTAAATCTCGACCAAGGACTGACCACTTCCACAACCCGTTAGCAACTTCAGCCCGCTCAATCCAAGGCCAAGTTCTTCTCTGCAAACTCGGTAATTCACTGAGTCAACTCAGTCGTGACCGATTCCGACCGAGTATTGACAGTTTTCTGGTATGTTACGGCCGGTTCCAGGCTTTTCATATCATTCCCTTATAGCCTAACATACATCTAATCACTCCAGCTTCAGCTCGACCTTCACAAGTAACATACATCAACAACTCCAACTACCATCATGCAAACCCCCATCCATCTCTCTAATTCTGCTCAACCGACAGCCATACACAATGACAACATCATACCTCCTTGTTCATTGAATTTCCAGCTTACCTGCTTGCAAATGCAGCTGCAACTCACATTCATTCATCACTTCAGTTAAGATCAATACCCATTAGCTTCAGAATTCCAACTCTATTCCTTGCTGCAACCCGCTCATCAACCTCCAGCAAGCCTGCACATTCCTTAACCCCCTAGCCATCTGTAAAAATCAGTGCTAGCTTCACTGCCTACAACAGTTAACACCACTCTTGCTCAAATGCCATCAACCACCAACCTCAGTCACACCCTCTTATCAGACCTGCACCATAGCCACTCTCAAGCACAGCTGCAATCTCATTACCAGCACAAGTATTCTCGCTGCTCAGTTCCACCACTATTCTTTTACTCCTTATTGCCTTAGTTCAGCTTCACAGGCTTATTCTGCAATTCCCACTCCATCCCTGTAACGAATTTCATACACAAAACATTCATGCCTTCGCAGACCATTCATACTCTCATTCATACTGTGCTTCCCTCTTTAGTTCAGCTCATTGAAGCATCACCAGTGCACCTGCAGGTCCCATTGTCACAGCCATACAGTACCAAACTCCTTCTCCCCAGCACATTCACTTCTCGCAGACTCACCAGTTCAAACCTATAGCAATTCTCAATGGCAGCAACAACAGCTGCATCTTGTTGTCAACTGCACTACCATTAACTCCTGCAAACATTAGCTTCACCTTCTCGGATTCATACCTTGATCAATTCCAGCCATTGCGAACTGTTATCAACACCACCTACATCTTCTCAAGCACCAGTTCCAACCCATTCTGCATTTCAGCTCACAACTCCCATGACTAGCAGCTACAGATTCAAACCAACATTTACTCTCTTCACTTCTAACTGTAACAGCTGCCTCAACCTGTTCTTTCTCATCACAGACTCTTGTTTCACTCCTTGTATAACAACTCATTTCCTGTTCTTCAGCTCTGCCTCAAGCCACTTGTACTGTTCTATCTCCAACTTCTCCATAACTCAGCAACAGACTCCTATGGCCTAGCCATCTAAACAAACTTCCGTCACTGCACCTGCACCAGCAGAATAACAGAAATGCCACCTGTGATACAGCTGTAGCATGCCTGCAAAACCAACTCAGCATCAGCAGCACAAAGCTCAACCAAATCCACCACCAAAACCTCCAATTGAAGCAGCTGCAATTGCATCTCTCTCTGTTCTTCAACATTCAGTCAAAACCCATCTCAATTCCACCATCTACTGCATGTATCTCATTATGAATCATTCCCTTTAATCCTTCAACAAAATTCCAAAAACCCTAGTTTCAATTTCTTCTCAACCCTGAAATCCAACTTAAACCACCAGATTAGATGTCACCGATAGATTCAAAACCCCGTCGAAACAGCACCAGATCCTTGATTGTCTCATCCTTGGAACTCATCAAAACCCATTCAATCTCTTCCATTTCTCGATTTTATGGTGCCGCCGTAACTCTCTCGTTCAGGTGGAGTGAGTGACGAACAAACAATTAGGGCTGTCAATAGATAAAAATCCGTCGGATATTGGCAATACCGATAAGGTTAAGGTTAAGGGTTATCGGATATCCGGTATCCGATAATATCCGTCGGAATTCAAAAATTCAATATCGATAAGGTTAAGGATAAGCTATCGGATATCGGATATTATTACGTTAATTTCCGTTATCTACTCATGATACAAAAAACTTCCAATAATTTCCGTTAATATTCAATAATTTCCGATAATTTCCGTTAACATTCGATAATTTCCGATATTTACTTAAGAGAGACGTAATCAAATGGCTAAAGAGTAAACCTAAAGGGTATTAGGTATCGAAAATTTCCGAAAATTTTATGACATAGTTATACACTAACGGTATCGGATATTAACCTAACGGAAACTCCCTTAACCGGTACCGTTATGTTAATAAACGGATATCCTTTACGTTAAGGTTATCGGATATCGGATAGTCGTTATGTCGGATATTAACCTAACGGAATCCGGATGTTCGGAAACGGATACCGGATATCGAATATCCATTGACAGCCCTATAAACAATGATGAATTTCTCTCTGAATTTTAGCTTTAGTGTAGGAATAAGGCTAGTGGATATAGCCACCCTGATGAAGTAGATAAGGGTCAACCAAATAATGTCCTTAAACACCCACTCATTAGTTAAAGGCCACTAAGGTCTGCCCCTTGCTTCTCTAAACTAACCCATAGTGGTTATGGTTGTCTCGTATCATTTGCTTGGTTCGGATCCGCCTTCAATGGTAGTTGCACATGAGAATTGACGCTTTTGCTCTTTATTCTCCAAATGGACGCTTTCTTCTTCTTTTGCTCCAAATGATTCCAAAACACCTATAACACTCAAAAGCAAACATAAGATACATAATTTACAAGATAATAACAAAGAAAGCATAAATACTAGATATAAAATTTGGTGTTTTACAACACCTATCAAATTCCCCCACACTTAGACTTTGCTAGTCCTCGAGCAAATCAAACAAAACAATTCTAAAACATACATACAACTCCGTGTCGCCGAGGATACAGTTATTCTTAGCATGAATAACAGGCTTTTGAACTCCTAGGTGTCCCTAGTGGACGAGTTATAGTCTCATGAAGGTTTACTAGAGATATACCTACAAAATCTACTTTTCCAACTTACTAGTTCTCCGAAATCATAGTATCCAACGCGCTAAGAAGACAAAAAGATTATGCACACTAGTCATAAGAAGTTAGACACATAAATGAACAGAATCTCATCCTTAAAAGTTGAGAGAGAAATAACCATCCCTTCTCGAAAGAAATTCGGGTTCGGAGTGATCAAAAGTCTCAACTCTTCCTCACAAGAAAGGGTTTTATGAAGTTGCTCTCAATAATAAATAGCTTTTTATGGGTCACACATGTGTCCAGGTAGGAATGAAGAGAAAATCCTGCGACACGTTGAATGGTAGGAAGGCAAAACACTCTGAATCGTTTTGAAAAACCACATCTTTTATTCATTTTGAAAACCCTTTTTCTGACGATCTCTAGGAAAGGAAATCAACCACTTAACGAAGGTGGGAATATGGTTACTTACCTCGTTATCCGTTCAACGTGCAGCTAGCACCACTCTCACAACATCCATAGAAACGTCTTCGGTCTTCAATCGGCGTCTTCATCTTCGTCTTTGGTCTTCAACTATTGATGATAACTCTTGAACTTCGTAGAATCTTGACAATGTGATTCTTTCCTCTAATTCCCTGTTGCTTGGAACTTCATTATGAATATTTCTTCTTCCATTGACTTTATTGGAAGAACAAAACTAAAAACGAACCAAAATATAATGCAATACATTTTCCTTGTCTTTTTTTTTTCTTTTTTTTAAGACAAGAAAAATAAAACAAATGCAAAATGAAAACAAAACAAAATAATTAAACTAAAAATAAACCTAACAAAATTTTCTCTTGTCTTTTTTTTTTCTTTTTTTTCAAATTTTTTTTTCAAGAGAGACGAGAGAAAATAAAATACAAATATGATAAAATAAAAATGCAAGTACAAAGGCCATGGTGTAAGTACTTTACCGGTTGATTCTTCACAACTTGTATATCTCGATATCATAAACTTCTTGAAATCTCATCTTGATAATATTCGCTCATGTACGTAAGTCTTCAACATATAGAAATTCTGCTCCTTGTCTTGTATCTTTACTTGAATCTGAAATCTGCTCATTTTTGTACCGTTGCTTGTAAACCTTGAACGTCATCAACTTTCCTTCGAATTTGTGATGCTCGTCTTGTTGATGATGATGGTGTTTCTATGGACCTGTTGGTGTAGAGAGAGATAAAGTGGATGGTGATAACTGCGAACAAGATTACAAGTGGTATGTAAGTTAGAAATTCGATGTCACCATCATGATTGATAAAATAGCACTTAAGAGATCAAAATAGTGCTTCTATTGGTAGGAGGTTGGGTAGATCACCATTCCACCCGACCAAAATGGTGCAAGTGTACTCAACAACAATGCACTAACGAGCATCTGAATGGACGAACGAGCATTCCAAAATACGAAGGAACGATGAACCTATGCAAAATAGGAAGAAAATAGTAAATAATAAAATATTAGCTAGGGCGCTAGGGGACTGGGCCCACCGGCCGCCCGGTCATGCCATGGCCAATCCCACGCCCAATTCTATATTTTATCATATTTTTATTATTTTTCTTGATCTCATTAAAATCCCTTCATTTGAACAAATATCCTTCATTTTAAGGAAACTCCTCAGTTTCATGGCGTTTCCTCCGTATCAAATAAATAATAAATAATTAAGAAAGGTTTCGCGGGACCAAGCCTACTATCCGGCTGGTCATGCCCTAGTTGTGGCCAATCCCATACCTTGCATTCCTTAATATTTTATTATTATTTCGTTCATCCCATGAAATTCCTTGATTTCACGATATTTCCTTCACATCAAGGAAAAGACATAAAATTAGGGAAAACTCACGGGAAGGGGCCCTAGCCGGCCGACCATGCCCAAGACGGTCCCACATGCCATTATTTTATTATTAATAATAATTATTGTTTCCTTCATCTCATGGAAACTCCTTCACTTCAAGGAAACTCCTTGATTTCAACAAACTCCTTGATTTCATGATATTTCCCTAAAATCATGAAAATAATATAAAATTAGGAAAAGTGCCATGGGACCAGGCTCATTGGCCGGCTGGCCATGCCTTGGCCATAACCAATCCCACACTTCATGATTCTTTCATTTTATTATTATTATTTCCTTCATCTTATGAAGTTTCCTTAGTTTCAGCAAAATCCTTGATTTTTTTCATATTTTCTCAAAATGTTGCTCAAACGCACATCAGAAAATATCAACATTCTAAGGACTGAGGCACGGACACTTTGGCGACGTGAGCATATTACCTTGACCGACCAAGATTGGATCTTTGGCTTGCAAAGAGACGGTCCCACGTATTTTCACAATTTGACCTAATTTGTGCAATTGCACGTATTAGGTCCAGAACTCTTCCAAACGACTTGGAATTTCATCAAATGATCGTCAGTCGATCCCGTGACCAACCAGGGACGGTTTCATGACCCCTTGGTCGGTCCTTCATCTTATCATAATTTATTAGGTTTTATTACCTAAGGTTCAAACGAACATTATTCGAATAAATGATTAAACCAGCATTTGATCATCTTTTCACCAACTGGCACTAGAGCATCTGGGCGTTACATGGTCGACTCATCATCCCATGTAGCCGGTCCCTCCTTCACTCCATGGTTTGTTTTCAATAAATCATCAATTTGATCAGCAATTAATCAAAATTGGGGTTTCGAATCCAAAGCTCTGCAAAACATAATTCTGAGCAGATTCAAACACTAATAATTTTACATTGATCCCGTGATCAACATTTTAATTAATTATACTCGGTTAAGTTTCCAGTATTCAAAATTAATATTTTATTCGGTTATGTTACCAATAATTCATCAAACGAGCAATATTTTCTCAGACTAACGAGTATTGGTTCAACTATCAATATTCAACAATCCATCGAATGAGCAATATTTGCTCACCTTAACTATCAACATTTACTCGAGATTTATACCTCTGTCTCAACAGACACGTTCAACTCATGGGTCTTAGAACATTTTCAAATCACGTTTGACTCAACAATACAATGACTCATCGTCCCATAAATTCAGCAACTGACTAACTAAATACACGTTTGCCTTGCAGACTCCACAATCACGAGAATGTGAGCAAGTCGTGCAATCAATTGGAGGAGTTATCAAAGTAGTAGATGGAAAATTAACCAAGTCTCCGCACGATGAGCAATTGGTTTTAACACGATTTCCATTTCCCCACTCTTTGACTCCAGCAACTGTCACACTTCATGGGATCAAGGTGTTTACAATTCTAGCAATATAAATAAGTCTCTGAATCATGATTGAACAGACAACGTCAACAAGATAATCTCTCGTCAACATACAACAAGAGATTAAGAACTCAACATCTGAGAAATTACTCTCAACAGAGCAAATTCAATCAATCAGAACTTATCTTATTTCTTCACGCAGAATACAAAACACACCTACAATCTTTCATCACCATTGATCTCGCACATTTCTCAGCTTCCCTCCTATAGATCGACCCATCCTCTCTTGTGACCGAATTGACTCTGGAACGACCATTGTCTTGGTTTAGGCCGGAGTCCTACAGATTGACCTATCGAACTTAAAACAGTCCCTTATTGCAGTGCACCTGTGTGAGGTTATACATTTCGTTCGGTTCAAGGAGTCTCCTACACACAGTCGTCTTCTCAATTCCGTAAAACCCAACAAATCGTTTTTCCTCATCTACAGATTGGCGACCACAGTGGGAGATCATTCTCTCGGTTGCAATCTCAATTCTCACAAAGATGGTCGGTCTTAAATCCAATTCAGTTACTCAAAATTCCAGTTAGGGTTTTCAAATGGTGACACTTCTCTTGCTCATCCGAATGACTCTGGTAATATTCTTCATCCTTACTTTACTACTCCTTTCTCATCTATCAATGCATTTGATGGAGAAATTCCGTCATTAGCTGAACTGGGACGAAGGCAATAGATTTTGGAAAGGAACATAAATCGATTGAAGGGAGAAATCGATAATTTGTTCAACTGAATAGTGGACCTGACAAGAATCTTAGGAGCTCAAGTTGTGGAACGCTCGTCTCTTGACACCACTGACGCTAGCCCTCAAGCCAACTGCTTCACCACGTATGAAAAGCCCGTAGATCAGAAAATCTATGTGAACTCCTACACTTCTCAAGGGATCAACGTACGAACACGTTCGTTGCACTCAACCAAATATCATCATACGTGCAACTAATTCCGTAATGCCTAGCAGTTGAAGAAATGTCTATGATGTCTGAGTATTTGATCAACAATATCACCTTCGGAGAAGAAGACCGCATGGCAGATGAAGGGCATAATCGAGCCTTGTATTGACTGGTTTTATCAAAGACTCTGAATTCAAGAGAGCTCTTGTCAATACAGGCGCTTCTACAAATATTATTACTTTGAAGACTCTCAAAGCGGCCAAGTTCCCACATAGTAAAATTGTTTGTCGTCCCATCTTGATGACTGGTTTTGAAGGAAGCCAGATCCATACATATGGATATGCATACATAGACTTGGAGGTATGGCCTATTTAATCAAAAGCCAAATTTCACGTGATCGAACAAGGGCATGATTATCACATGATACTCGGACGACCATGGCTCCATGACAATAAAGTGGTTCCTTCGACATACCATCAATGCATGAAGGCACTGCTCAATAACAAAATTGTTCGTATTGCGGCTTCATCATCTCCTTACGCCCCAGTCTATGACGTTGAATTCCTTGAGTCTCAAAAGGACATCCCTGAACCTCCAAGAAATACTTAGATTAATCCACTCCCAAGCTGGAAGTCCACTGAAGAAGTTGCTGACAAACCATCATCCTCATGTGCTAAGTCGATCAAGTCATTTTCTACACCGATCAAGCGCTGTAAGGATCAGGTCTCAACTCTGTGATCTAATTTCATATTCAGTCATGATACGGGGGGAGGATCATTTACCGTCGACGCAAAGATTAGAAATTAACAGGGGAGAACGATGAAAAGTATCCCCGCTCCGAAGAATCATGTCAAAGAGAACCATCACTCAACGAAGAAGTTCAAGATGCTCGACGATAATTGAAAGACGACACTGATTCCACCACTGATGATCTCGAAACAATCAACATCGGGACAGAGGATGATCCAAGAATAATTTTAATTAGTTCCATGTTGTCACCAGAGGAACGGACGGAAATGATAAATCTGCTGAAAGAGTATCAGGATGTCTTCGCTTGGACGTACGAAGAAATGCCCAGTCTAGACGATAAATTAGTTACTCATCATCTGCACATCACTCCTGGCTCCAAAGTTGTCAAATAACCACCTAGGCAGTTCAGACACGAAGTCGAGGAGCATATCAAAGTCGATATTCAGAAACTACTAGCAGCAGGATTCATCTAACCAATTCAACACCCAACATGGCTGGCAAATGTTGTTCTTGTCAAGAAGAAAAATGGTCAAATCAGATATTGTGTTGATTTCAGGAATCTGAATAAATGTTGTCCGAAGGATGATTTTCCCTTACCTAACATTGATATGCTCGTTAATGCAACCAGTGGTCACGGTATGTTCTCATTCATGGATGGTTACAATGGATACAACCAGATCAAGACGTACGAGCATGATGCCAACAAGACTGCATTCTGTACTCCTATCGGGAATTTTCACTACACTGTAATGCCCTTTGGATTAAAGAATTTGGGTGCTACTTATCAACGAGCCATGACTGCTATATTCCACGACATGATGCACAAGCAAGTGGAAGACTATGTTGATGATGTGGTGGTGAAGTCGAAGACTCGAGCATCCCACCTTGAAGTTCTGAGACAAGTTTTTGAAAGATGCAGAGAATACAAATTAAAAATAAATCCTCTGAAGTGTGCTTTTGGTATTTCCTCCGGAAAGTATCTAGGGTTCCTGGTCACTGCAGAAGGAATCAAAGTCGATCCAGACAAGACAAAATCCATTACTACCATGCCTCCTCCACGTACTATGAAGGAACTCCAGAGTTTTATGGGCAAGGTAAATTATATTCGACGCTTCATTCCTGGATTGGCTCAACTTGTTGCTTCGTTCACCCCTCTGCTGAAGAAAGGAACAAATTTTACACGGACGTCCGTCCAACAAGAAGCATTCTAGAAAATACAGCAGATACTGTTATCACGATGTGATGATATCTTCGGTGCAAGAACGACCACTAACACTTTACACAGCTTCCAGTGATGTTGATATCGGAGCACTTCTTGCTCAAGAAGACGAAGAAGGTATCGAGCGTCAAATCTACTACTTCAGCCGCACGATGAGAGACGCTCAACTCTGATACCCAAAAGCTGAAAGAGCATGTATAGCATTAGTACATGCAATCCAGAAATGCAGACACTACTTGCTATCCAACAGAGTCGTGCTCGTTTCCAAGGCCGACCCTATAAAGTTTTTACTATCAAAGCCAGCCTTGATAGGTAGACCAGCAAAGTGGCTACTTCAGATTTCAGAGTTTGACATAGCTTGTGTACCACCTAAAGCAATCAAAGGTCAAGCAGTTGCATACTTTCTCGCTGATTTTCCAGGAGAAGATGCAACAATGTTACAAGAAGATGTTCCCGACGAGTTTTCAGAGATCTTAGTTATCAAAGAAGAGACATGGCTTTTATACTTTGACGGGTCCGCCACCCCTAGCAACAACATTGGAGGAGCGGGCGTAGTGCTAGTATCTCCATTTGGCGAAGTCTTCTCGCAAT
Source organism: Papaver somniferum (assembly GCF_003573695.1). Taxonomy (NCBI): domain Eukaryota; kingdom Viridiplantae; phylum Streptophyta; class Magnoliopsida; order Ranunculales; family Papaveraceae; genus Papaver; species Papaver somniferum. The sequence goes on along the minus strand of NC_039359.1, from coordinate 164,927,344 downwards.
CGTTCAAGTTGGATTTACATTGCACCAACAATTTAGCATAATATGAAGCTTTCTTACTAGGTTTGTCCCTGGACAAGCAAGCAGGAGCAACATACCTTGAGATAAAGGGAGATTCAAAACTACTGGTCAATCAAATGAATGAAGCATACTCTCTCAAAGAAATCACGCTTGCCCCATTCAGAACTGAAGCGCAACGAATATTAACTCATTTTGCTGATGCAACGATTTTCCATACTGGACGAACTAATAACATGCATGCTGACTGCCTGGATACTCTTGCTTCCAAGCTGCAATTTGAAGGAGCAGAGAAAACAATCACAGTACAAAGGCGTGTTGTGTCATCTACCTGGATTGATCAAGTTGAAGACATTCAAGAAAACGATTGGGGAGCAACTATTATTCATGAACTGAGCAGTTCTCTTACAGAAGGGAAAGTCAGTATCAAGGAATTAAAGAATTATTTCTTGCTTCATGGAGCGTTATACTATCGAAATCCTGATGGGTCTTTATGACGATGCCTCGGAAACGACAAAGCGGACGAATAACTCAAACGTATACATGAATAAATCTGTGGACATACGTTGGTAGTAACACTTTACAGAAAGCTTCAAAGGATGGGATACTATTGGCCTTCCATGGTGGATCAATCAAGAACTCTGCAAAGATCTTGTCCCAATTGCCAGACGCCTCCTCATCACTTAGAAGATTTGATAGTCCATCACACTGGGGACTGGAGGGAACCTTACATCAAGTACCTTCGGGACAACGAATTGCCGCTGGAAAAGAAAGAAACAATCAAACTCATTCAGAGAGCTAAAAGATTTGTCTTTCTTGATGGAATATTATACCGCAAAAGCTTTGATGGGAACTTAATGAGATGCTTAGCTGAACATGAAATCCCAAAAATTTTGAAGGAAATGCACGATGGAGAACATCAAGGAAAAAGGAAATTATTTCTCCAAATTCATAATAAATATTATTTGCCGGCCATGGAAGACGATGCAGCTGCGCACATTCAAAGGTGTCATCAATGCCAAGTCCATGGTAATCTCATCCACACTCCTTGTTTCCCATTGAATTCTGTGAATAGTCCATGGCCTTTCTATAGCTAGGGACTGGATATCATCGGGAAAATCAATCCAGCATCTTCGAAGCAGCACGAATACATCATCACTGCAACTGAGTATTTCACCAAATGGGTTGAAGCTATTCCTCTTCGAAGTACCACCGGAGTCACGATTGCAGCCTTCATCAAAGAATACATAATATGTAGATTCGGTGTCCCTAAACACATTGTCACCGACAATGGAACTCCTTTTTCCAACAAGCACGTGACAGAATTGCTCGAGGAATACGACATCAAACAAGTTTTCTCCACACTGTACTATCCCCAAGAAAATGGACAATCAGAGAATACCAATAAAACTTTGATCCGAATTCTCAGCCGAACAATTCATGTTAATCCTCGAACATGGCATGAACAACTGCCTATGGATTTATGGGCCTATCAGACGACACCAAGGAGATCGATCGGAACTTCACCATACTCTCTCGTATATGGAGCCGACGCCATACTCCCAGCAGGGATTGCAACATCTAGTGGAGTACAGTGGGATGAAGCCGAAGTTTCCAACTCAAGAATTGCTGAACTGGACATGCTTGAGTCTAGGAGGGCTAAGGCAGAAAAATACGTGGAAGCATACAAACAAAGGATCTCCAGAGCTTACAACAAAATGGTAAGACCCCGAACATTCCAGGTAGGATATTTGGTATTAAAAACGGCAAAATACATTCAAAAAGATATGTCTGCTCCCAAGTTCTCTCCAAAATGGGAAGGGCCGTATGTGATCATCAAAGCGGTGTCCATCTGATACTACAAAATCTTAGCAGTTAATGGAGGATTAGAAGGAAATATAATCAACGGAAAATGGCTCAAAGCCTATTACGCCTGATCAACAGCAAGTAAATTAATCTTTTATCATCATTCAAGCACATTTCAAAATGTAAATTATTTTTATTCAAAGAGCGTGGAAAGTGTTCATTTGTTCATCAAACATTCATTAATTGAAAAAAATTCCTTCATACTGTCAGTTATTTTATCTTACCAAAACAAACCTACAACTCTCTCAAATACTCACTCAGAGCAAACCATCCAACAATGGATAATTTTTATAGAAAGCCGTGTCAAGCCTCTTCTGAAAGTTTTTAGTCTTCACTTTCAAGTCCTGAACAGCTTTCTCAACCCTTTCCGACTCCAAGGAAAGTGCCTTCCCCTCCTCCAAGATAGCAGTTGTAGCGAAAATCGCGTCAGCAGCAGCCGCTTCCCTGCCGATTTCGATCATCTCAAGACGATGACGATGCCAACCTATGTTGAATTTCAAGGTCTCACAATTCGAAATCATGACATCCCATCTATGAAGCTCATGATTCTTGATGTCTCGCAGATTTACTTTGATCATCTCTTCGATGATCGGTAATAATCCAGCGACAGTAGTCAAGAGGGTCGGCAAAAAGTCTCTCCACACTTCGGTTGAAGCAATGTGCCCGTACCTTCTCCAAATCTTTGTGTACAGAGATGCACGACATTTTGGAATGATGAATCCACCAACTACCTCGTTGTTCGGGCAAGTATTGGTCATGGGAGTTTCAAACGTGAGTCCAGCTATTGGGTACTCAGGGGAGTGATTTATAACTCCAGCCCCCACGAAATTAGTAGAATTCTCATCAACACGATTGCTGCCATCATCAGCCACGGTCACGGACTTCCTATTCTTCCTCTTCCTAGCGTCGACAACAACATGAACATCAACCTTCCATGAAGAAGTTTTCAATTTCAATAAGGATTGGATAGCCTGATAAAGCTTCATTGAAGAGGTCATGGAATTACTTACGGATGTTCCGACTTCAGTACGAGCTGACCTGTACCGGGCAGGAGACTTAACAGTCCGCTTGGGTCTCAAACCCCAAGAAGAAGGCTGATTTCTCTGATTATCCTGCAACAAATTATTTTCTTTGATCAGTCATCCTGATCAAAGGGAGATGGAAGAAAACGTTCAACTTACCGAGATAGACACTTCTGCATCATGCTTCGCCCGATATTCATTTTGAGAAGAAACACTACTGCTAGACATGGTGATGAGAGGTATGATCGTGATCAAAATTTCTTTCGATAATACACAGGGACATAAGACGATGTGCCGTTTAAATAGAAAAACCTAAACATTGAAGGTATGGATACTTATCCTATAGCGGAAAGTCAAATCTGTTGCGGTTTTTATTGAAACCCTAATTTTCGAATCAGAGTGTATATGGTAACATGGAAGAAGTGCGACAATACTGGAGACTGACAGTTAAGGCGTGTTCAACATGGCGATACTGTGGACTGACACTTCGGATGTAACCAACGTTGAAATTGTGAACTGATGATCTTGCAGGCCGCGTGTCTCCTAGCCAACTCGTATAATTGTGCTTCGTGGATAATTATTGTCTACATGGACATTGGTCCATCCTATTCAGTTGGGTGTGAAGAAGATTTGGCAAAAAATACGATAAGGGATTATTGTTCAAAAATAATTTCTAACGCAACATCTCTACAACCAAACTGCTCAGGCAACCAGAAAATATCTACTGCAATGGAAAATAAATAATCTCAAAAAGACTCGTGAGCAAGGATAATCATCAGATGCATCAGATTCCTCGGAATCGTCAGATTTGTCAGAATTATCAGATTCGTCATCATTATTGTCTTTCGAAGAATCCTCATCAGGTTCTTCCTTGGAGTCATTGTTAGGACCATTTACGAAGTCCGGTCTCTCATCAGGATCACTGTACATCATATCCCAGTACTCTTCTTCTTTACGCTCAACTTCGAGGTCAGCTTCAACCAATCGCTCAATCTCCCTGGTACGCCGGTGTGGCTTAATTTTGCGCTCTCGTGGCACCCACACGGGTTCGTCTTCCAAAGCATCTGAATCCGAAGCTGCACCGTAAGCACATGATCAAAGTTTCGCGCTGGAATCGGTACCTCCTTTGTCGATAATCAACTAACGTCTCATCCTTGGATTTTGTCTTCAAGAGTTCATCACGAGTAACTTTACGGTCGTTAAGAGGCATGTTGTGTTTCATTTCTTTAACATGATCCGTAGGCTCGAGCTTTGACTACAAAATTCTTGGAATCCTCTTCGGAAGAGCTAGAAGAATAGTAATAATCATAGTCGCTGCTGCTGGAAGTCACCATTGTCTGGAACCAGGAGCACAGAATTACGGATATGCTAATATCGAATTCACTACAAAATGGTAATTCTTAAATCTTAACTCTTTACAATTCCACTAGCGTAGTGATTGTTATATAAGAGTTAACATCCCAAAATTTGATCGTTCCTTGAAACCTGCGAGAACGAACGAAGCCTTATTATTTGAAAGTTGAAACCTGATTTTCCATAAAATCATGAACATAATTTTCATAGTGTGAACAGCCACAACTGAGTTATAAAACTCACACCAAGACAGTATTTCATCGTAAATAAATTGTCTAATTTCAAGGGTTGCTCGAAACCTATATTTTGATTTTCATAAAATAATAAAAACATGAACTATTCATGTAAAATTTTCAAAAAAAAAAAAATTTAACGTGTGCAAACCAAACTCACATGAGTAAAATATGCCATATATTTTTCATGGAATATGTCACGGTTTCATTAAAAAAAAAAAATTCCTTCGTACGATTGTTTGTCTTCGAAACGAAAGTTTATGCTAATTTTATGAAAGCTCACGCCTTTAAGATAAATTTTGGTTCTCATGAAAGCTCATAACAAAATTTTATCATTAGAGACAGGTCTATTTAAAATAAAATCTCTTCTAAATCAGAGATTATTGTTAGTTTCTTAAACTGATGATCGAACGAACGTACATTCGTAAAACAAGGGTTTTTTCATAAAACTCACGTCCAAAATTATGTATATACACATATGATTTTTATGATGAACAACTCATGAACAAACAACAAACTTAAATAAATAAATAAATATCACGTACCTATCGGCGCCGGCCGGACGGTGGCTGCTCCGGCTGGACGGTGGAAACTCCGGCGAAAATTTTCGCTTCTCCCTGCTGGCGTGAAGGTGATGAAGAGATGAAGGTGGTGGTTGTGTGAAGGAAAAATAAAAAAAAGGTGTTTTATCCCTTTTATACCAAATTTTATTTCCAAAACCTAATTCCATAAGGATTTCCTTTTTGGGCCCGGGCCCGTGAATCCTAAACCGACCAAGGTTCCATCACCAAATCAGTGGTGCTACACCAATTCTTGCTCGTCAAAGGGTACTCTATTATGCTACGGGAGTCCTTGTTCAAATCATGGCTCGTTCATACATCCGAAAATCCGGTAACATTCTATCTTAAGTTTAATTACTTATTTCGCCCGTAATTAAAAATCACCATTCTGTGCTGACTGAGGAACATGAATGTCCCTCACTAAGCAGGGGACTTAATGTTGAAGGTGTATTTTTAACAAAGGATAAAATCATAACCTTACATGTTCCTGATCCAGCAGTCAGGCGAACATTGAGAATTATCTCTCATTAAAGCGTGAAAGCTCATGCCACACCTCTGATCGAGCATATTGCCTCTCAGAATATCTTCAGAAGTCTCTGATCGAGTATATTACTCTCAGAGCATATATATGCAGTCTCTCATCTAAGACCACGACATATTTCATTAACTGTGCAATTTCAGTAATCACTTCTGTAAAGAATCGAAATGATTGGACGACTCCTAGATGTATTAATCACTAGTACAGAGCACTAACGTCTTCAGGACGTCGCAATGTTCCCTGAATTTACAGAATAAACATTCAAATCGAGCGTTATGCTCCAACTAGCTCATACCTCGATTTTCGAATAATTATAATGCTCTTAGACGACATGCCTGCTAGTATAGAGCTATCAATTAATTATTTCTAGTCGCAAGATTCATCAATTGAATTCCTAGACAATATTCTACGTTCTGTATAATATTTCGTTACTTCGATTTATGGCTCTTCCCAGCATAATTTCATGGGTTAGTAATAAATATTCGATGTACGGGCATCTGATCCGCTATCGAGTAAGCCCTGACCAAAATGGTGCAAGTGTACTCAGCAACAATGCACTAACGAGCATATGAATGCACGAACGAGCATTCCAAAATACGAAGGAACGATGAACCTATGCAAAATAGGAAGAAAATAATAAATAATAAAATATTATCTAGGGCGCTAGGGGACTGGGCACACCGGCTGGCCGGTCATGCCGTGGCCAGTCCCACGCCCAATTCTATATTTTATCATATTTTTATTATTTTCCTTGATCTCATGAAAATCCCTTCATTTGAACAAATATCCTTCATTTTAAGGAAACTCCTCAGTTTCATGGTGTTTCCTCCGTATCAAAGAAATAATAAATAATTAGGAAAGGTGTCGCGGGACCAAACATACTAGCCGGCCGGTCATGCCCTAGTTGTGGCCGGCCCCGCACCTTGCATTCCTTATTATTTTGTTATTATTTCCTTCATCCCATGAAATTCCTTGATTTCATGATATTTCCTTCCCATCAAGGAAAAGACATAAAATTAGGGAAAATTCGCAGGACGGGGCCCTAGCCGGCCGCCCATACCCAAGCTGGTCTCACACACCCCTTATTTTATTATTAATAATTATTATTGTTTCCTTCATCTCATGGAAACTCCTTCACTTCAAGGAAACTCCTTGATTTCAACAAACTCCTTGTTTCATGATATTTCCCTAAAATCATGAAAATAATATAAAATTAGGAAAAATGCCATGGGATCGGGCTCATTGGCCGACCGACCATGCCTTGGCCATATCCGGTCCCACACTTCATGATTCCTTCATTTTATTATTATTATTTCCTTCATCTTATGAAATTTCCTTAGTTTCAGCAAAATCCTTGATTTCTTCATATTTTCTCAAAATGTTGCTCAAATGCACATCAGAAAATATCAAAATTCTAAGGACTAAGGCACGGACACTTTGGCGACGTGAGCATATTACCTTGACCGACCAAGGTTGGATATTTGGCTTGCAAGGAGACGGTCCCACGCATTTTCACAATTTGACCTAATTTGCGCAATTGCACGTATTAGGTCCAGAACTCTTCCAAACGACTTGGAATTTCATCAAATGATCGTCAGTTGATCCCGTGACCAACCAGGGACGGTTTCATGACCCCTTGGTCGGTCCTTCATCTCTTCGTAATTTATTAGGTTTTATCGCCTAAGGTTCAGACGAACATTATTTGAATAAATGATTAAAACAACATTTGATCATCTTTTCACCAACTGGTCTTCAAGAGACTTTGGTATTTTGCTTACTGGAGCATCTGGGCGTTACATGGTCGACTCATCATCCCATGTAGACGGTCCCTCCTTTACTCCGTGGTTGATTTTCAATAAATCATCAATTTGATCAGCAATTGATCAAAATTAGAGTTTTGAATCCAAAGCTCTGCAAAACATAATTCTGAGCAGATTCAAACACTAATAACTTTGCGTTGATCTCGTGATCAACATTTTAATTAATTATACTCGGTTCAGTTGCCAGTATTCTAAATTAATATTTTATTTGGTTTTGTTACTAATAAGTCATCAAACGAGCAATATTTTCTCAGACCATGGAGTACTGGTTCAACTATCAATATTCAAAAATTCATCGAATGAGCAGTATTTTCTCACCATAACTATCAACATTTACTTGAGAATTATACCTCTGTCTCAACAGACACGTTCAACTCATGAGTCTTAGAACATTTGCAAATCACGTTCGAATCAACAATACAAGGACTCATCGTCCCATAAAGTCAGCAACTGACTAACTAAATACACGTCTGCCTTGCAGACTCCACAATCACGAGACATCAATCGTGTCATATGGGGGGATATTAACTAGAGTTTTGGTCTGGCGGTCTACGGCACGTGCGTTCATACACACGATGAGAATGTGAGCAAGTTGTGCAATCAGTTGGAGGAGTTATCAAAGTAGTGGGTGAAAAATTAACCAAGTCTCCGCACGATGAGCAACTGGTTTTAACACGATTTCCATTTCCCCACTCTTTGACTCCAACAACTGTCACACTTCATGGGATCAAGGTGTTTACAACTTTAGCAATATTAATAAGTCTCTGAATCATGATTGAACAGACAACGTCAACAAGAAAATCTCTCGTCAACATATAACAAGAGATTAAGAACTCAACATCTGAGCAATTACTCTCAACAAAGCAAATTCAATCAATCAGAACTTATCTTATTTCTTCACGCAGAATACACAACACACCTACAATCTTTCATCACCATTGATCTCGCACATTTCTCAGCTTCCCTCCTACAGATCGACCCATTTCTCTTGTGACCGAATTGACTCTGGAACGGCTATTGTCTTGGTTTAGGCCGGAGTCCTACAGATTGATCTCTCGAACTTAAAGCACTCCCTTATTGCAGTGCATCTGTGTGAGGTTAAACATTTCGCTCGGTTCAAGGAGTCTCCTCCGCACGGTCGTCTCCTCAATTCCGTAAAACCCAACAAATCATTTTTCCCCATCTACAAGTACTAAGAAAACTATGTTGATCACAAGGATTTGAAGGGGATGATTGTTGAAGTTTCTTTTGTAACTTTAATTCTTGAGAAATCATTTAATTTTTTATCAAGTTTTTTTTAAACATAGGTATTGTTCAAATGGTAAGATTTTTTTACGGACAGATGTATGATTTTTTTTTCTCATATTTAGATTTCTTGGACATAGCTAGGGTTTTGTTAGGTTATATAGATTAAGAATTTTTTCTGCTATAGGTTGTGTTTGATCGAATTATAACGTTACTGAATGGAGGAACATCCTTATATACTTAATATTACTGAAAGTAGGAACTTGGGGTTTTTTTTATTCTCATTTGGTACTGGCAATACGATATGATTTTCGGTGGTTCACATTTTGTTTGTGGTGAATCGCATTGTCTATTGATGATCTCCGATTCTGTCAGTGTGATTTTTTTTGTTTATTTGATGTGTGTTAATTTTTTTTTGTTTTGACACAATGTGTTAATTGTTATACTTAGATTCTCTCGCTCACATGAAGTGCAGGACTAATCCGACTTCAAATGTTATCAGATTAATCCCTTTTGATTAATTGTATCTAGGAAAGAAGGAATAGCGAAAGGAAAAAAATTAGGTACTTTTGAGTTTCAGTCGGACGTCTTTCATTAGGTACTTTTCCATAGAAATTTCTTTGATTTTATTAATGCAGAATTTGTTGGTTTTATTTGGTATTTTTCTAGAAACTTTTTTATGATTTTTATTTTGTTGTTACATAATTTTGGTGGTACATGATATATTTGGAGATTAACCAACATCCATGTCAGGTATGTATCTGTGTTAATATGGTAGATGTGAATACCACTTAATTTAAATTGTTTTCTGATGTAGGATGATGTATTTGTGTGCTTCATCGTATCAGTTTGATGAATGTTTTGTGTTAACCACCTACAAACCTTCAAACATATAAGCGAGGAGGAAGAAGGAAAATCTTGGATGACCCGTGTTCGAATCTCTCGAAAGTGGAACAAATTAGATTTCATGGGAAACACCGCTTGGATGTGTTCATGTTCAATGATGACAATGTAAGTAACACTAAAATTTCTAAGAAATTTTCTAATGACCTGTGTTGGTATCTCTCGAAAGTGGAATGAATTAAATTTCATGGGGACCAATGATGTCATCAGCTCGAATGTGTTCATGCTCGATGAAACTGTAAGTAACACTAACATCTCCAAGAAATTATCTAACTTTCAGGTTTATCTGAGGTTTTTATAGAGATGGTTTTAAACTGTATGATGCCATTTTCAACTTCTAATTAACATTAAGAGAGAGTGTACTTACTAGCAAGACTCCTTTTTGGAGAAAAAAAAAATAGTAGAGCAGGTAAAGAGGTGAGCACCTTGCTTAAAAAAGGTAATTTTTGGTTGAGAATTAACAGCACAAGAAATAAGACATTATAATGTGCAGACAAATTGAATGCCATGACCACTTCCTTTCTGTTTTTATTGTTGACAATTCTGTCATATTCTCAACATTGTACTTATTCATAGAATGACTCAAATGACCATAATCCATGTAATTTGTACTGTTTTTTTCCCCCTGTTCTATTGAAGAACTCTACCATATAGATTTCGGGTTTTGCATCCCAAGTCCAAGTTAGAATGTTAAACAAGATAAGACACTTTGAAGTTTAGTATATGGTGTGTTTAGTCTAATACATGACCTGTCTATAGTGTCCCCAGAAATATTCTATGTTGGCCATTGTTGAAACTACCCATCTCCTCGAATTTTATTTGTTGCTCTAAATGCACTGGCAAGGATCATCGAAGAAACAATTCAATTACTATGAATCTTTCTTCTTATGTATGCATTTGAATCTCAAATTTTTGTGTTGCCTATTTTTAACATTATTGATATGTTTTGGTTGGTTTTGCCCAGTTTTACACCATTTGGTATCATAGATTTGTGTACTGAATGAATGATTTTTATCAGAGATGGATTCCACGCCAAAGAATTTACTTATATTGTTCTTTTTGTCTGACCCAAAGAAGTAATTAATTAATTTTACTTAATGAGTTTTTTCTGTCTCGACAATGAATGATCTCTTCCAAATTTGGAGGATGAAAAAAGGAGGGCGAATGGTTTCAGGGATGAAGCCTCAAGAGCGCACTGCGAGACCAATCGTAGTGTCACTGTAAATCGTATGGAATAATACTTTGATGTTTCATTTTTCTAGATTTTTTTTTTGGGGAGCAAGTCATTTGGTTAGATGTTTCCCCCTTTCTGCAATTTCCCTATCATACAACAATTGAAATTTTAAAATCTATGTGCCATAGTAATTCGGAAATGGATCATTCTATTTGTTGTAGTTCTGGTGTTAATTTTGTGTTATGTTTCTCTTTATCCAATGTACCTATACCTTGGCCTCCAGTTTTACAGACGCCAAAGACTCATGGATGTAACTCCTTTTTCTACAGTTTATTCATTCTAAACTTTTTCTTGCTCGATGTGTCAGAATCATCGGGTTTGTATAAGTTTTTCCTCGGGATTTATTGGTGGTAGCCTGTGAGTCTTTGTTGTATGACGTTGATGTTGTTGTTCCTTTCATTTTTTTAATCCTTTGGTCTTTAAATGGATATTTTATAACATTTTTTTTAATTAGGCAATGAAGGTTGATATCAACATTAACAGGGAGTCACAGACTTTCTTGAAGGAAAAATGATAGTGCATGTGTTGGTAAGCTGCACCATAAACTCTAGCGAAGAACCAAAAGGAAAGGTCATTTTGTCTGTGTCTGTTTTTAGACAAATCATTTTAGTGTCAATGTTGCCATGTCAACATGTGGAAAGGTAAACTTCGCCATTTACAACTTTCCATGATCAACCTCAAAAGAGACTCATGAGGTTGTCACTATGTGGTCGTCCTATCTGAGGAGGCATATGAATCATACATGTCTCAACAAAATTAGATATTTCGCCATATTATTCCATTGAGATCTTAATTGAAACCTTTTAAATGATTTGGCAGGAACAGGATAGTGATGATAACCTGGGATTTTCAGGTTCACTCATGTTACGCGAAGAGTGTGAAGCACTCTTATTGCTAAACAATCTTGTAACTGCAAGGGATAAACAAGAAGTTATCCATGTTGGAGTTTAATAATTGTCTAGTTTAATAATTGTCTTCATAGTTGTGGTTTGATTCAAGCTCCTAAAATTAGTCTAGATTTTTCTTGGTGTAACAACAGAGCTGGGAAAAAGAGAATTGCGTGCAACCTTGATAGAGCTGTTTTTAATGAAAAATGGTTAGAAAAGTATTCAAGCCGGGGATATAAAGTTGGAGTGAGAGGGATTTCAGACCATAGTACTTTATATGGAGGAAATGTTGATATACCAAAACCAAAGAATACTCCATTTAGAGCACTAAAAGTTTGGAAATCTCATTCTGAGTTCTTAAGCATTATTATAAAATCTTAGGAACAAAACATGGAAGACAATCCTATCTTTGTGTACATGAGTAAGATGAAAAGACTAAAAACAGATTTAAAGGAGTGGAACTGGCCAGTCTTTGGAGATGTGAATAAGAAGCTGAAGCTAGTAGAAGATGAAGTAATGGAAGCTACAACAACATCAGATAAGAATCCTTCAGACAACTTATTGCTAAACAATCTTGTAACTGCAAGGGGTAAACAAGAAGTACTTTCTCAACAACAAAGAGAGATTGTTCAGCAGAAATCAAGAGTGATGTGGTTACAAGATGGTGCATCAAATTCAAAATACTTCCATATCAATATGAAATTAAGACAAGCTCAAAGTTTGATAACTGAACTGGAAAATTCTACAGGAGTCATTATCACAAATCAAAAAGAAATAGCAAATGAGTTAGTCAATCATTTTGAAGAAAAGTTTAAATATCAGGAGGTTGATATAGAAGAGAGCATATTTGCAAATATTCCCAAGGTAATAACATCATGATTGAAGCCATTCCTTCTGATGAAGAAATCAAAACTGCAGTTTTTGAATTGAATCCAGAGAGTGCTCCTGGTCCTGATGGGTTTGCAGGATGATTCTATAGATTCTCTTGGGAGGTAATTGGAGCTGATTTAACAAAAGAAATACAATTTTGCTGGAGTAAAAGTTTCATACCAAATGGATTAAATGCTAATTTCCTGAAGCTGCTACCTAAAGTTAACAAAATGCAAAAAAAGCAAAACAATTTAGATCAATTGGGCTTATGAATTTCATCTTTAATATTTTTCACCAAAATATGGTCAACAAGGTTGGGGAAGGTAATAAACAAAATAGTGTCACCTCACGAAGGAGCTTTCATAAAGGGTAGAACAATTCAAGAACAAATTTCGTTAGCTTCTGAAATGATAAATGAGATTGAAGTTAAGAGGAGAGGAGGAAATTTTGGTTTAAATCTTGACATTACTCAAGCATATGACTCTCTTAGATGGAAGTTTATGTTTCAAGTTTTAAGAAAATTTGGTGTCTCAGATAAAGCGCTGCACTGGTTACAAGTATTGCTTCAATCAACAAGAATATCAGTATTAGTCAATGGAGGCCCTGAAGGATATTTTCAAGTTTGGAGAGGTTTAAGACAGGGTGACCCACTGTCCCCTCTTCTTTTTGTTATAACTGAGGATGTTCTTAGCAGAAATATTTCTAAAATGATTCAAGATGGAAGCTTGAAAGCAATGGTTAACAGAGGAGGTTCCCAGCCTTCACATGTATTTTTTGCTGATGACATATTTCTATTTTGTAATGGTGAAAAAAGGAATGTCAGAAAATTAATGAGTTTACTCAATACATATCAAGTTGCTTCTGGTCAACAAGTAAATCTGGAGAAAGACAATTGTTTCATTGATGGCACAAGTCAGAGTAGAAGATTGAAGATTTCTGAAGAATGTAATGTAGTATTGGCTGACTTTCCATACAAGTACTTGGGGGTGATGCTAGTGCAAGGCAGTGTAAAAGCTCATCATGTATGGAGTGTGGTAGATATGATGCAGGAGAGATTGGCAGGATGGAAAGGTAAGATTCTATCATTCCAAGAAAGACTAATACTAGTTAACTTTGTTCTAAGTAGCTTGCCTATATATTCGATGTCAGTATACAAGTGGCCTAAGAGGGTGATAAAGGAGTGTGAAAGAATAATTAGAAATATTTTATGGTCAGGGGACCCTGCAAATAGAAAAATTAAAATCCTGAAATGGAATAAAACTTGTTCTCCAATAAGTGAAGGTGGTCTTGGGTTGAGAAGATTAGAGATCATCAATAAAGCTCTTTTAATGAAGCTATTTTGGAGGATTCAAAATGGAAAGGATGATTGGTCAAAAAAAAATTCAATCTAAGTTTAAAAATAAAAATGGTGAATGGATTACATATTACAAGAAATCTTCTATATGGCCAGGAATAAAATGGATAATTGGTGAAGTGGAGGAAAACACAAGATGGGTTGTGGGAGATGGAAAAAATATTTCTGCTTGGAAGGATAAATGGGTGATGGAGAAACCTCTGCAAGAAGTATATCCAGAAAATTCATATGTACTACAATTCCCAGGAATGAAAGTATCAGACTTTCTCCTAGATGGAGAATGGATTTTGCCAACTGAACTTATGGAGATGATTCATATAAATGAATTGCTAGTAATCGGTGGGGGAAGAGACAAGAGAATATGGACTGGTACTATCACATGAAGCTTCACAAGAAGCTTCAACAGTGGAAGTCATAAGGAAAAAATTCCCCTTTCTATAGTGGACTAAGAAGGTATGGCATAAATCTGTGCATCCTAGTATATCTAGTAATGTATGGAAACTAGCTAGAAATATTTATGCAACTGATGACAACATGAAAAAGAGAAAATTCAATATGGTATCAAGATGCATTTTTCTGTAGACAAGAGGAGGAAACAAGATATCATATCCGTTGGTACTGTAATTATAGTGAGATCATTTGGAGCTGGCTTGGTGGAATTTTCAATTTCAAAAATCCAAGATCATTTGAAGATGTACTTTAGTTGGCAAAAAACAAGAGTCCTGTTATAAAAGAAATATGGTTATTGGGTGAATTTATAACTATGAAGAAGCTCTGGTTTCTGAGAAATGAATGTATATTTGATAAAGGTAAATGTGACCAGAATGTCACTAAGATGAAAACAATCCAAGCAATATCAGACAGTGATCTCAGACTGACAGCAAAAATGTGGAATAATCAAATATGATTTATAAATGCTCAAGACTTTTGGATTGAAGACAAGGGGGTGAAGAGTATGATCATAAAAGAAGTTTTCTTTCAGTTGCCAGAACAGGGGAAGTTACTGCTATTGTGTGATGGAGCTTCTAGAGGGAACCCAGGATGTGCTGGTTATAGGGTAGTGGGAAGACTTAGCACTGGTGAGTTTGTAATTTCTATTTCAGGTGGTCTGGGCATATCTACCAACTACTATGTAGAGATATTTGCAATATTAATTACTGGAGAGTGGTCAATTCACCATGGTTTCATGGATCTTGTTTTCAGAACAGATTCTAAAGCTGTCATAAATGCTTTCCAGAGTCAGAAACTTCCATGGTTTGTAATTACAAGATGAGAAAAGATTTGTGCAACAATGGTTTCTTGGAGTTTCACTCATAGTTACAGAGAAGTGAATTTCTCATCTGACAAAATGGCAAAAAGATGTGCAATACTAAGTATAGGAGAGCAGAGAATTTTTGAAAGTAAACCTTCTTTCCTGAGTAGTCTGGAAAATCCACATCAAGTATATTTTAGATTTTGTTAGAAAGATGCCATACGTGACATTCCATTTTTGTTCTTTCTTTATTTCATTTGAGATGTAATCTTTTTAACTCCTTTGGTTATTAAATATAAAAATTTAATTGTTAAGCAAAAAAAAAAAAAAAAAAAAGAAAAGTGTAAAGCACTGTTGAAGAAACTCGGGGGACTTTAGGATTGGAAATAGAAGTGAATCACAAGCAAAACACTAGATGGATCAGATGTTGGCAGTGAATTTCTGGCCGCAAGATAGAAATTATACCAGCACATGGAGTACCGGAATCAATGGAGACTGATTGCTATCCACATATTGGGATGTGGTCACTTCACATTTTAGTTTATACCTGTGTTTTTTCTTAAGTTACGATTCATGTCTATCTTGGCACATTTAAGCGGTTGTTCGTTTGGAAAATGATTATATTTTGTTTGGTCATTGGGTTTGGGTTTCAAATGTTGCTTCTGTTTAGCTAATATAATAACGTCGCTTCCATTTTGAGTTTTGTAGTTCGCAAAATGCGTGTGGGTCTGTAATACCAGATGTTACCAAAGGTTTGCTTAATGTGAAAAATACTAGAACCCCCGTACTATATGGGTTCAATATATAGAAGCCCCACAAAATTGGTCCTTCACTATCAACTCCATGCTTTCACTTTTTGATATTTCTACGCCCAAAACTTTTAGTTTGGGGCCAGGTTTTGAATTCTTCCGAATTGCTGACGTCATCAATTTTTTTAATAAATCTAAAAATACCAAAAATAACTTCCACTATTTATAGTAGACTTATACAGGAGCAGAAACAGAAAATCAAATCAGATTTTTTTTACTCTCTCATCTCTCTGCTCTCCATCGATTTTCTCTTCGTGATATCAAATCTTCCGAATTCAAATTGTTTCTTCACAAAATCGCTGCATTGAAGAACAACAAACAGGTGCGTTGATTTTTGATTCACTGTACTTAAGACGAGAGTTAGAAAACATGTTATTTCTCAGAAAATCATTGAATTGATTCAGTTGTTTTCAGATATGACGAGAGGATGACGCTGCATTGAAGAACAACAGATAGGTTTGTATCAATTTTTATTTTCTGTTTGTATAAAATAGGTTTGATTCACTAGTTTTTCTGATATATTTTATTTATTTTGATTTTCTACGGATTTTCGTTTTTTTTTGCTTGGATTTTGTTGAGTCTGAGAAGAGGAAGAAGACAGGTTGGAATAGAGAAATCAAAATAGGTGTGTTTTCGATCTAGTCTTGAATTCTATTGATTTCGATTTTTATTATTTGGATCTTTCTTTCTTATTTCCTTTTTTTTTTTTGATTTGGCTGATACTGAGAACAAGATTTGGTTGATACTGAGAACAAGAAAAGAAATAACATTGTTTCAGAAGAAGGAAAACAACAAATCTAGGTACGAATTTTATTTGGTTTGATTTCAAAACTTTTTTCAAATTTTTTCGATAATTTGTTGTTCTAGCATGTCCAATCCGAGAATTTATTGTGAATTTGTTGTTTATATTTTGTTGATACTGAGAGGAGGATGAAGAAACAATTTTGTTTTAGAAGAACAACTTCAAATTGATGAAGATATGTTGTTTTTTGTTACAGTATGTGTAACTTGAGGTTACAAATATATCATGTTGTATTTTTAGCATGGAATTTGTATTTTTCTGTTTGTTTTTTGTGAATTTGTTGTGAGTTTTTTGTTTGATACTGAGAAGAGGATGAAGAAACAATGTTGTTTCAGAAGAACAACTTCAAATTAACGATGTCGACATGCTGTTTTTTGTTACAGTATGTGTAACTTAAGGTTACACATATATATCCTGTTGTATTTTTAGTATGTGTAACTTGTAGTTACAATATATATCCAGTTGCATGTGTATTTGTAAACATTTGTAGCACTTGTATCTTTAAGACACATTGTATCTATTGCTTTCTGCATATGATATATTTCTCCTGTTGAGTATGTTGATGGCTCATTTTATGTTTAGCTTGCCGCATAGGATATACTTTTCACGAGGGGGAAACGCCCACGAGTGAATTGAGTTCGTTGTTTTTTGATATTTTTATTGTATGTTTGTATTTTTCAGGTTGTCATGGCTGCTGTGAATTGCATGGAACATGAGACATGGAAACTTCCAATAATGGTTTGTTTTGGTTTGGAATATGGAAACTTCCAATAAATCTACCAGGGTTCAAAGATGCAGCTGATCTTCATTTTTGTTATATAGGCATCACAAGTCTTTTTGGCTCATTTTTTTGCATTAATTTGTTATTTCTTTAATAGGAAAGAAAGAGTAATTAGATTTGTGACCCAAATTCAAATTTTTGTTCATACAATTTGTACTTGAGAATATTATGATTGTTATTGTTGTGAAAGACTTAAAATGAGAGTTGTAATAAATAAGAAAAAACTTACTCAGAATGGAACAAGCTATATTTATGTGTAACTGCGAGATACACATGCTAATTGGATGTGTAGATGCAAGTTACACATGCTTACTGGGTGTGTAGACACAAGTTACACATGCTAAGAAGATATGTAGATGAAAGTTACACATGCTAATTGGATGTGTAGACGAAAGTTACACATGCTAATTGAAAATATATAAATTCAGAGATGGAAAAACGCTGAATAAAAATACACAAGATATATGGATGTGTAGATGAAGGTCACACGTCACACATGCTGATTGGATGTGTAGCTGCAAGTTAGGCATGCTAATTAAAGAGAAAAAAAAGACAGACTTAGACTTGGAAAATCCCTGAATCAAGTACATAAGCTATATGGATGTGTAAATGCAAGTTACACATGCTAATTGGATGTGTAAACGAAAGTCGTACATTCTAATTGAAAGAAAAAACATACTCAGATCTGGAACAAACTATATCTATGTGTAACTGCGAGTTACACATGCTTACTGGGTGTGTAGATACAAGTTACACATGCTAAGTGGATGTGTAGACGAAAGTTACACATGCTAATTGGATGTGTAGACGAAAGTTACACATGTTGTACATCAGTACATGAACAGTAAGAAAATTATAGTTACAGACAAAGACAACAAATATCTAGAACAAAATTGCATTTGATTGAATAAGATCATTAATAATAATACAAATTTAAGCATAATATTCAATGTAGACAAAAAAAACACAAAACATTACTCTTAAATCAAATTTTGTAGGAGGATCGCTCAATGTTGATATTCGTTCTTCGCTTTCAACAATTGATTTCACTCCAATCTCACTTTCACTAGATCTTCTACCACCACTACCACCGGCACCATAAATACTCCTGTAACCACCACCACCACCACTGTAAGAAGAGTGCCATAACCAGAAATGCAAGCTAATTAATATAAAAATTATCATATAACAATCACCAGCATAACCACTATATCAATATCATGTCAGCTACATACTTTTAGTGCCATCCAAGATCATATATACATACTCTCAATATCATGCGTATGTAATATGAATAGTTTAATTACAAACACATTTTTATGAGTATAACCTACAAATCAAGGCATTTCAATACAACTTTGTAAGAGAAACCCATATTCATCTAATTGTATGAATGTGTAACTTCGAGTTACACATTATAATTGGATGTGAAGATGGAAGTTACACATGCTAATTGGATATGTAGACGTCAGTTACTCATCCAAATTGGATGTGTAGACGTCAGTTACACATGTTGTACCTCATCACATAACAAAAGTCATCTTACAACATGAACTAAAACATCAACATGAACTTGATAACCCAATATACATGTGTACTTGTATCAACATGAACTACAACAACAACGACAATATCTACCAACAACGAATTTTAGGTTGTAAATAAACCCTAAATTTATACATAAAAATTACCTATATTCAAAGGAAAAATAATTTGATTCAAAATAAAATATCGTTTTGTTTTTTTTCTTGGATCTGTAATAAAAAAAAATCAAATTAACAAATCGATTGATTCAAAAACAAAAAAAATTGAAACAAATCAAATTAACTAAAGAGAATAAAAATGACGAATAATTATCTGAAATAGCTTCAAAATCAACTGAGTAAACCTAAATTCAAAACAAAAACTTAAATCAATTGATAAACTATAGTCAATTGAAGCTCGATTGAAGATTGGATGAATATTTACCAAACAATGATCAATTGTTCAGAACTAAAAACATATATTGGAGGAAGAAGAAGAAAAGAAACCAAATCTTACCTCTGTTATTCTCTGTCGATTTTGGTTGAGTTTTGTCTTTATTTCGTTTATTTTTCTCTTGAAACTTCAAGGAAACGAATTAAACATACAATTTCCTTTAACTTGCATCTTCTTGTTCTTGATTTCTTTTGCAAAACTAGTTTTCTCTCAAATTCATATTTGATTTTTGGTTTTTGATTTTCTAGATCTAGTTTTTCTAGTTTTCTCAATCTGGTTTCTCTCTCCAAGAAGAAGAAATGTCGATTGGTTCTGAGAGAAACCTAAGTTTAGATACATTTATAACCAGGGTAACGTGGTCATTTCATTTTTATTATTAATTAGGGACCTGATTATAAAATTCTTTTAATTAAGGGCCTGATATTATGGATAATCCATGGGTGGGGACTTAGAAAAATTTTCCCTTGCTTAATACCGGCGTAAGACAACCAGTAAACTAACCTCCATA
Organism: Papaver somniferum; assembly: GCF_003573695.1. Taxonomy (NCBI): domain Eukaryota; kingdom Viridiplantae; phylum Streptophyta; class Magnoliopsida; order Ranunculales; family Papaveraceae; genus Papaver; species Papaver somniferum. Next base: position 164,907,315 of record NC_039359.1, on the reverse strand, counting down.
AAAAACAGAGTACCAACTTGGAAATTAGGATTTCAGGATCTTTTGTAAAGTATTCAAAAATCGACATAGTTGGTCACTGATAAGCATGTATGTGCTACATTCGACTTAGGTAGGACTCGATATTGTTTCTAATAATACTATTTTAATGCTTTTGTAGAAAGTAGAAGTAATCCAATCATCCAAAAATAAATGGCGAAATGTGAAACTAAAACAGTGCTTGCCACACAAAAAAACCCAGCAAGGTTACCCGAGACACCAAAACGAGACAGAGAAGGGATGATACACAAGTGGGACGGTCTAATTGAAAACAAGGAGGTCAAGCACGTACACATGGTTTCCCCTGAATCATGGTTTTGTGGGGCTCAGAAGAACAGTCGTGTGATTTTCAGCAAATTGCAAGCAGAAAACATTATAGTAGGTTACTATGCCATGTGTCGTCGCATATTTACACATCCAGTTTTGGGAAGTTAAAAAGGCATTAGCTGTTAAGGAAATCTTGTTAGGTAGTGGAATATTGGAACAAATAAATGGGTCCACGTGAATATCTTATTGGAGGGAGAAAAATGAATTAAAAAGATTTTTTTTTCACCCGTGGGATTCTTTTTAAGTCTACCAATATGCATGCAAGCAAAATGAAGAAGAATATATATGGGGAGATCACATTGATGACCACCATGCAAGTTTCAATTAAGGCTAATTAAGAGAATGACGACACGCCTTTATTTGGTATATATTTTCTGTATTGTGAAGAAGAAAAAGGGGGGTTCTGGTGACTGTTTTGGAGAGGCCGGTTTTGGGAGCTCTCTCTTGCGAGAGGCCAAAACCAGAGAAGAGAAAAGAGAGGCGCGGCTACGGAAGTGAAAAGAAGGGTTTGAAATTCTTGTGATTTAATTTCCATTTGGATTTTCTAGTGATTCTCTTTGATTTGTTTATGGATTTTGAGAAAGTCATGTCTAGCTAAATCCTTGTAACTAGGGTTTATGTTGAAACCACTTAGAGTATTAGGCTATTTTCATTTGAATAATATTTAGCAAAAGACTATTATGATTTGATTAGATTAATTCTTGAATAATATTTATTGATTAATCGAAATACAAGTTGTTGCTTCACCGGTTTTAAAACCTATGTGCCTAATTGATAATTTTACAAATATGTTTGTCTTATTATTTGATGATCCATGCTTGGTTAATTTCTTTTATGGGTTATGCTTACAAAAGCCAAATAAAATTTGTGAACTTACATTTAGTTTCGTGTAATTTTCTCGCTAACGCAATTTGATGGTGCATGCTTTGGTTTAGTCTTTTGATGTACCATGTTTAGGGTGTCCCAGCGATATTTGAGACTCTAACACTTATAATAGGTGATGTCGATAGAAAGAACAATAGACAAATATTCATGGATCATGTTTCATTTCAGTAATTGAATAGAAGTTGTGGTGGATACTATAAACCCTGGTTACCGAATCTCCCATTGAATTTCTTTTATTACTTTAGTTTAATTTTATTATTTCATTTTACATTTCTCAATTATAAAAATCTCAAAAAAAAAAATATTTCTGATTATTAGAGATATTGATTACAGTATTTCACCGCTCCTCGTGGGAACGACCCGTACTTGCCTTTGTCTACTAGTTAGACACCGTGTGATTGCGGTTATCATATAGGGTTTCCTGAAATCTTATCAATTTTTGGCGCCGCTGCCGGGGAGCGGCTGAGGAATATTGTGATTAGTATTTTTTGATTTTGTAAAAAGTTAGGTTTTTATTTTATTTTATTTTATTTTTGTACAGTATTTTTATTTTAGGATTTCTTTTTCCTTTTGACTTGTTTTCTTTTTTAGAATTTTGTTTCAGGTACCTTTTTGAGGATGATGACTTTTTCTCAGGAGACGTCACCTAATATGACATTGGCGGAATATAAGCGTAGAAATTCAAATTATCAGGCAAACTCATCTGAGATGACGCTTGATGAATATATGCATAGGCAACGGTATGGAGTTTTTGATGCACATGTAGTAAGTGAAGAATCGCCTTTAACGATATATGAGAAGTATTACAAGCATATACCGCTCAGTTTGGAGCAAAGGTTGAGAATTCTGGAATGCCAAGAGTTATATGCAGATGATGATTTAGAGGAACCTGTTTATACAGAGGATACTATTGTTGAGTCTAACGACTTAGAGACAGTAGGCGTTCATAATGAGGTACCTTCTAGTCATTTGAATAGTGAGATTCATATAAATCACTTAGTCGATGAGTCGATTATTCATGATATTGTTGCTCCGTTGAGCTCATGTGTTGCTGACCTATCTTATGATCTTCTAATTGCTGATATGAATGTTAAACAGGTTGATACTGGTATTGCTGATTTTGAACCAATCTCAGTTTGTTTAGACCATTTTGCAGACTCCGAAGACCCCATGCTTATTGACATTGTCAATGCATTGCGGTCTCCAATAAATAATATAGGCAACTCAGCAAAGGAAGTTATTTCCTCGGATTTAGAACCAGATTTAGAGTGTAAAACGATTGTTGAATTCTCTAAACAATCTTTACTCATTATCCATGATTCAGATTTACTTCAGACAACCACATACGATGAGGAAGGTTCAAATTGTTTTCCCAATAAGACTGAATTCAATTTTCGCTCTCTGGGTACTAATCAATATTATTGTTGCAGGGTCATCTTTTCAACTAACCTGATTTGTTGGATTGATCCCCAAATTTTCAGACTGTATATATATGCTTTGCAGCTTAATTTGGTGTATCAGCACATTGTTCGAGAGAGCAGATACACAAAGATTATGCTTTATGGGAGTCAACCCATACGATTTCTCTTCATGGGAGTCAACCCATCAGATTTGTTTTCTTTCCTCTATCTTTTATTTGTTTGCTTGAATTTCCCATCTTAATTTCTACGCTGGATGACTCAATTACATTGAGGACAATGTAATGTTTAAGTGTGGGGGAGTGGCATTTTCGTTAGGCTTTATAAAAAACAAACATATAATGACCAGCTGTTTAGCGGGTCTACATAAAAAAAATATTATTTTTAGAGTATTTTCTATGACGAGCTGTTTAGCAGGTCTTTCTGTCTAGCTGTTTAGCAGACATCTCTTGATCTTGTTGTTTAGCGGATCTGTCTAGCTGTTTAGCATACATCTCTCGATCTTGTTTTTTAGCGGATCTGTCTCGCTGTTTAGCAGACATCTCTCGGTCTTGCTGTTTAGCGGATCCGTCTCGCTGTTTAGCAGACAAACTCTTCATATCCAGATGTGTAGCGGATATAATTTTTTTTGTTTTGCTCGAGGACTATCAAAATATAAGTGTGGAGGTGTTGATAAGCACGTATGTGCTACATTTTGTACCCATATTTATATTAGCTAGGACTCGATATTGTTGCTAATGATACTATTTTAATGCTTTTGTAGAAAGTAGAAGTAAATCCAATCATCCAAAAATAAATGGTGAAATGTGAAACTAAAACAGTGCTTGCCACAAAAAAACCCAGCAAGGTTACCCGAGACACCAAAACGAGACAGAGAAGGGATGATACACAAGTGGGACGGTGTAATTGAAAACAAGGAGGTCAAGCACGTACACATGCTTTCCCCTGAATCATGGTTTTGTGGGGCTCAGAAGAACAGTCGTGTGATTTTCAGCAAATTGCAAGCAGCAAATATTATAGTGGGTTACTGTGCCATGTGTTGTCGCATATTTACACATCCAGTTTTGGGAAGCTGAAAAGGCATTAGCTGTTAAGGAAATCTTGTTAGTTAGTGGAATATTGGAACAAATAAATGGGTCCACATGAATATCTTATTGGAGGGAGAAAAATGAATTAAAAAGATTTTGCTTTCTCACCCGTGGGATTCTTTTTAAGTCTACCAAATATGCATGCAAGCAAAATGAATAAGAATATATATGGGGAGATCACATTGATGACCACCATGCAAGTTTCAATTAAGGCTAATTAAGAGAATGACGACACGCTTTTATTTGGTATATATTTTTTGTATTGTGAAGAAGAAAAAGGGGGGGTTCTGGTGACTGTTTTGGAGAAGCCGGTTTTGGAAGCTCTCTCTTGCGAGAGGCCGAAACCAGAGAAGAGAAAAGAGAGGCGCGGCTACGGAAGTGAAAAGAAGGGTTTGAAATTCTTGTGATTTAATTTCCATTTTGATTTGCTAGTGATTCTCTTTGATTTGTTTATGGCTTTTGAGAAAGTTATGTCTAGCTAAATCCTTGTAACTAGGGTTTATATTGAAACCACTTAGAGTATTAGGCTATTTTGATTTGAATAATATTTAGCAAAAGACTATTATGATTTGATTAGATTAATTCTTGAATAATATTTATTGATTAATCGAAATACAAGTTGTTGACCGGTTTTAAATCCTATGTGCGTAATCTATAAGTTTACAAATATGTTTGTCTTATTATTTGATGATCCATGCTTGGTTAATTTCTTTGATGGGTTATGCTTAGAAAAGCCAAATAAAATTTGTGAACTTATATTTAGTTTCGTGTAATTTTCTCGCTAACGCAATTTGATGGTGCATGCTTTGGTTTAGTCTTTTGATGTGCCATGCTTAGGGTGTCCCAGTGATATTTGCGACTCTAATACTTATAATAGGTGATGTCGATAGAACGAACAATAGGCAAATATTCATGGATTATGTTTCATTTCAGTAATTGAATAGAAGTTGTGGTGGATACTATAAACCCTGGTTACCGACTCTCCCATTGAATTTCTTTTATTACTTTAGTTTAATTTTATTATTTCATTTTACATTTCTCAATTATAAAAATCTCAGAAAAGACATTATTTCTGATTATTAGAGATATTGATTACAGTATTTCACCGCTCCTCGTGGGAACGACCCGTACTTGCCTCTGTCTACTAGTTAGACACCGTGTGATTGCGGTTATCATATAGGGTTTCCCAAAATCCTATCAGTCACTCTGCTAAGTTTGTATCTTTATGATATGAAGTATACTTCCACTTATGAAGGTGAAGGCGGAAGAACTCCGTAGACGGTACATTTGAGGCTTGCTTATATGACAGGGTACATTTGAGGTTTGCTTATATGACAAAACTGGTAATGCCATAGAAGATGTACAAAACTACAAACATATCTCGGATGATCCCTGATAAATATGGTGGGCCTGATGGTTTATATGCAAAACTCATAACCGAACCAAAACCCGTGCCTTTAAGGCACGAGCCATACCCTAGTATAGATGACAAAATATAACATCTACCAGCAACTAACAGTTGGAGCATTCTAGATATTGGAACTAATAAGGAGATCACGTTGAGATCGAGTAATAAATCCTCATATCGAGCACGATTTGAAGATAAATACTTAACATAGGATGAGGCACGACACATAATATGATGACACATGAAAGACGCGAGTTATGGAGAAAGAAGTGAAGACAATACCAAGGATGTCAGGATCACGACCTGGAGATTAGGAGACATGGATGATTACATGTCGAGAGATTAATTAAGATGTATTTTTTGGGATATTCATGATGATTGGCTTGATTGTTAGAAGTTACATTGCATAAAGGTAAAGAATACAATAATTTAAGTGGTTCGATCTTAAAGATCTATGTCCACTATGAGTTTTTGGTGTTTTTTTTTCCATTAATGGATATTGGAGTTACAGAGATTTACATCCTTTCTTTAGTTACACGAGAGAGAAATTTCTAGTTGAAAGTGGGTCTTTATACTAATTACAAGTTGTTTACTTATAAAATTAAACTTCTGTCATTCGCTTCCGCGTCTTGACTCGTGTTGATGACGTCATGGAGGCTGTTAGTTTGCCACCAAGCCGTCTTTACGACCTGGACTTGATCTTTCAATTCTAAATGAATATCAATTCCAGGTCGAGCTCTTGGGTAAAGGTCGAGCTCACATGTGAAGCTCGAGCTCATAGGTGGAAGTTGAGCTCGTAGGTGGAGCTTGATCTCTCAGTTGCTGGTAGATGTTATATTTTGTCATCTACAATTAACCTACTAATGAAGTAAATTATGAGTGGATCATGAAGTCACCTCCATCTAGGCATAAGTGGTCCCTCTGTATCAACATATTTAGCGTGAGTTACACGCTAAACTAACTGTATATAAGCCTCGGTGGCTCACTTTATAAACTAAGACGTATGATCCAGTCTAACTAAATGAATAAGAAATATCTTTTTCTGATTCTCTCATGTTAAATTATGATCAACAACACACAATAATCACCAAATCAGACTCAGAGATAGTCAATAATCACCAAATCAGACTCAGACATAACTCAATAATCACCAAATCAGACTCAGAGATAGTCATTTATGGACGAATATCAAGAAAATATTCGAGAATGGAGATAAAACTAAAATAGTAATATCATCATAAAATTTTGTATGCACGTATTTCGTAATCTTGGTCATCAGATACGAAAAATATGCATCTTCATAAAGAACTTTGGTTCGGCTCGGTTTCATGGTTTTATCCACATCATGTGCATCCGCAAATTTGTTGCATAATTTGTTACCCATACTTTGTGGTTTCCGCAAAATTACTTGCACATCTTTTTTTTTCTTCCATTTTTTGAATGTTGTAACTAAATATATTAACTTTAGAGTGGTTGCATAATTATGCATCCTTTGTGGTGGTTACATGATTCCATATTTTCTTTAGAAGTGATTGAATAAACTGTTATTTTTAGCACACACATAATTTTTTGGATGCGTGAATCAAAATGTGGTTGCATAATTTGTTATGCGTCCTTTTTGGTGGTTGTATAACTCTCTAACTAGTTCATTTGAAATCATTTGAACTAGTTATGGTGAAGAAGAACGCGGTTGATATGGAATGCTCACATGGCTAACCATTTGGTTAACTATTGTTGAACCAACAAGTACGTAGGTTTGGGTACGGTTAACAAACCTAGAAACGTGCATTGTTAAGTGTGTGTAACAAGCTAAGTTTTCGATCTAACGGTTGAGAAATATTACCTTGAATCCAAATCAGGTTTTCATCTAACGGTGAATATTGAATGCTTTGTTACTAAGCTAACATTGATTGCAAACCCTGATTTGAAAGAATATATTAATGACACATCTAGTATTGGGAAAAACTAATCCCCATACCTTACATGTGATACTAGTTTGAGTGATAGAGTCGTTTCTCCTTTAAACTTTGGTTTTCTTCTTCTAAAACCAGGTTAACGACTTAAAGACTTCATTGGGATTGTGAAGCCAGACTGATACTACTTTTACCGTAGTTGTGTGATCTGATCTTGCATCTTATATCGTACGAGTACAATCAGATTGATTGGATTGAGATTAATATCTCCGATAGGCAAGATATAAAAAGTAATCACAAACATCTTCGTCTCATTGTTAGTGATTCCGCAACATCTTGTTTCGTCATACGATTAACATTGTTGTGAGGTGATTGATAACTCTAGGTTGTTCTTCGGGAATATAAGACCGGATTATCAATTGGTTCCTGTTCACCTTGATTATTATCAAAAGACAGAACAAAACCTTTAGGGTTTATCTGTGGGAGACAGATTGATCCTTTGATAGACTTGTCTGTGTGAGACAAATTTGTTTATTGTCAAAGCCTGCGATTTTGGGTCGTAGCAACTCTTAGTTGTAGGTGAGATATTCTAAGGGAATAAAGTGCGCAGTATCCTGCTGGGATCAGAGGCGTAGGGAGTAAAACTGTACCTTGGATCAGTGGGAGACTGATTGGGGTTCAACTACAGTCCAGTCCGAAGTTATCTTGGAGTAGGATAGTGTTTGTAGTATCTTAATACAGTGTGTGTTCAATCTGTACTAGGTCCCGGGGTTTTTCTGCATTTGCGGTTTCCTCGTTAACAAAATTTTTGGTGTCTGCGTTATTTCAATTTCTGCATTATATTGTTTTATCTTTATAATTGAAGTAATATATGTTGTGCTTTTGGATCATGAATTAGAGTAATCCAACCTTTGGTTGTTGATTATCATTGATTGATCCTTGGATATTGGTCTTTGGTACCATCCAAGTTATTCATTGTGTTTGATTAAAGACTCGCTGATTTCTCTTAGCTTGAGTAAATCAAAACAAGAGAAAGATATTAACTCCTTGAGATACTTTTACCTAGATTGAGTCCGACTGTCTAGTTGATTCTCTAGAAAGTATTTCGGAGTTAGTCCATACAGATTGCTAAGCGAAATATTGGGTGGTGTTGTTAGACCCCCGCATTTTCAATCGGTATCAGAGCAGGCAAACACGTTTAAGACCTTACAAGTCTGTGTTTGTAGCGATCTGACTCTATGGACAGAGGTGCTATCTCTATTAACGTACCACCAGTCTTCGATGGCTCTAATTACTTATGGTGGAAAATTGTTATGCGTGCTTTTCTTCAAGCGCGTGATTTTCAATTATGGGTATATATTGTTAATGGCTATGATGCTCCCGTTGTGGAAGTTGGATATGTAAACGTTTCCAAGAATATTGGTGAATATAGTCCTGCCGAGATACTTGCTGCAAAGAAAAATTCTGAAGGTTTGAATGCCATCATACATGCCATTACCCCAAATATTCAGCACCATGTGTCGAATTGTACTAGGTCTAAAGATGCTTGGGATATATTAGAAACCGTATTTGAAGGTAACTCCAATGAAAAGGAAGCTAGGCTTCAAAACCTTAATTATGATCGGGAGAACCTTCGTATGGCAGATGAAGATACATTTGATGAGTTTAATCACAGAGTGTCTGAAATTGTTAATGCATCTTTTGCATTAGGTAAGACTATTCCTGAAAAGGACATTGTGATGAAAATTCTCAGATCGCTGCCATCTAGATACGAGTCTAAGAAGCATGCCATCGTTGAAGTAAATAACCTTGATAATCTTTCCAGAAATACATTGGTTGGAAATCTAAAGATCTTTGATCATGAGCATACATCCAAAATCGGAAAGGGTGTTGCCTTTAAACCACAGAGAACACTAAATTACTTGATAAAAGTAACAATATTTATGTCTCTGAGGATGATCAGTCTGAGGGTGATTTTTCAGATGAAGATCTTGACAAATCAGTCTCCTTGATCACAAGACAGTTTAGGGATCTTATATTGAAGAGAAGTAAACGGTTTTCAAGAGACAAACCTAGGTCGTCAGATAAACCTCACAATCGCGTCCCTCCTAAAAACAGGGATGCTGACGAGGATATGCCACAGTGCTTTAAGTGTAAAGGTTTTGGTCATTTTTCAAACGAGTGCCCAAATTGCAGAAAATACATTGGGAACAAAGGTCTTGCTGTAACACTTGATGAGATGTCTGAGATCTATGAGTCTGATGAAGATAAGAAATCAAGTGTTGGTCTTCTATGTGAAAACATTGATTTTGATAATTGTAGCAATACATATATCAACCTTGATGGTTTCGGTGAAGAAGAGAATCCAATCAAGCTGGAAGAATCAATTGACTCATCCTTTGGAAACTCTGTTTGTAATGTTTCAGGATCTACTATGTGTCTGGCTGCTTTCACACCATAGATGCCTGAATACTATCCAAGTTTGACGTGCTCGCTTTGTTCTCAGAAGGGTCATGAACTATCAAGATGTTACAAGTACAAACATCAAGTGAGGCACGCCAACAAACTTCAACGAAGAGTAAATCGATTGGAAATGAAGCTTAAACTTGCTCAGAAGACTACTGAGGTATGTAGGATTTTATCTTCGTCTAAGAAGTTGGTTTCCAAAGATAACATAAGACCATTGGAGAAGAAAGTATGGTCAAATCGCTTTGATAGACAGAAGTCAGAGGATTCCTCTCAAGAGGAAACTGGTGGACAAATTGTTGTTCACCACAGCACAAATTAATTGTGTTGCTTGGTAAATCTTGTCTCATGTGCCTGATCAAAAGAGATAAGATTGTGTACCGCTCAGGATTTAAGAAAAGTTTTTTTCTTAGGTTTGTTTTTTCCAGTCTATCAAATAAAATAAAGGGTTATTATCGACAATTCTACTCCTTATATGATTTAGAGTTTGCGTCCACGAACCTGTTTAAAGGTTGCGAACCCTATATTCCTTTTTCCTCTCTGATATCCTTTACATCTTAAGAATGCTTGATGAGATTGTGAATTCCACTCACAAAAACCAGTTGTTTATAACTTTTCTCTAAGCGTCATGTCTTTGGATGGAAAAGATGTCAATATGATTGTTAAGCCATCAATCAAGGAAAAAGAGAAATCTCTAGTAACTCATTCCTTGAAAAGAAAGAGGAGGAATACAAGAAAGCCAAGGGCTGTCCCTTCTAACTCTCAGAAGTTTTCCGATGTTCTTGATGAGTTAAAGGAAGTAAGAAAGGAGATTAGTGAAATAAAGGCTTGCATTTTAAGATCTTTGGAAATTCAGAAATCCCTGGTTCAACATCATCATCCAAGACGGTTTGTTGGTATTGACTCCTTCCTCCACGAACCTTATATTCCAATGGCTGTTGACGACAAGGAGTTCGGGAATGATAAGGAATTTCTCAAAGATATTGTTGCCTATCATGTCTTCTTTTTGGTTTAGTTGGAAGAATACCTAGTTCTTTGAATAGCAATGGTTGTGACTACACATAGATATTATTTTTCATCTTCTTGTTTCTTTTTAGGTTTATCGGTTTAAATTCTAAAAATATTTGGAGGATGATGTTTTGCAGTATTTAATCTTTATGATTTGTTATATTGCAATTTGTTATGGGATATTGATGTTTACGTCCGTGAACTATGTTTGTCCCATACTTTGTCAAAAGTAAAGTCGTTCGTGATTGGTATTCACGTATTGGTAAAAGAATGAATGGACTTTTGACAAATACAAAAGTTAAACCTATATTGTCAAATACTTTGATGGAAGATAGGTTAAAATCTTTTGTTTTCAAGTATTATGTCTATTAAATATCGTTATGAAAATAGTGATGGAAAATAGAATGAATCCTTGTGTATTCCGCAGTATTGATCATCCCTGATCCATATTTTATGTATTACTGTGAGGCTCCGTAATGTATCTTATGTTGATAACTATACAACCAAGTTGATTTTTTAGCTTAGTTGGTGTTCCGTGAGATATGCTATGTCGAGCATATTGAACTAAATTAATCATCTTGTTTGGTTATTTAGTTATTGCTCCGTAAGTTTTTCTTATGTCGAGCAAAACAAATGACAATTAAATTGATTACTTTTGTAATTAGTTTGGTTGTGTATTCCAATTATATTAATTATGGATTCTCTTGTACTTAATCTAGTTGAGTATTTTCGTGTCTCCATAAGTTCTCTTATGTTGAGCACAATCAATTGAATTGATCACCTTTTGTGTTTAATTTGATTGCGTATTCCGATTAAATTAATCATGGGCTTACTTGTGATTAATTTGATTGAGTTTTGGATATAGAAAATCATTCTTATGGTTTTTGGTGTCCAATAAAAATCCTTCTTTTCTTTGAAATTAAAGTCGCTCTTGTTGTTCTTTCGGGAATGACATCAAATGCGGGAGAGTTTTTTTGAACTTGTGCTTAATGGTCATATCTTGAGGGGTGTGCGGTTGTGGAATTTTAGAGGGGTTATCTTGTATCTTTAAACTCCTTGATGAAAGAATTTATCTTCGACTTTATGATTGCATCTAAAATAGATGGTATGTATTTTTCCTTTTGTCATGAAATGTCTCTACCGGAAATTTCATTATGATCCCGTTTTTGTACCTTTGCCAATTTTATTGACAAAAAGGGGGAGAATTAATATGTAGTTCACACTACAAATACATATGGTTTTCGGATCATTGTGTAAGGGGGAGTGAATTCCATGTGAGATGGAGTATTGACTAAGTGGGAGTGATACATATCACCATAGTATTATTGTTGAATTTGTGATACAATTGAACTTTGACGCTGTGTAATAATACTATGACGATGTATAACAATGATCGAGAACTATGTTTTCTCATTGTTATAGTTACGGATCTCCAACAACGGTGATGCTAAACTTACAACCTTTGGGATCATTGGAGTACTTGGAAGTGACGAAGATTTCGAGGAACGTTGAAGATTAAACATGTGGAATAGGAGCTACTAAAGTTTCTTTATCTTTTTTGTATTCCATATGCATTGATAGTTTTGTTACTAAAATTGACAAAGGAGGAGATTGTTAGAGCATTGCTCGGTCGAACTCGCATGCGTGGCTATCTCAAGCATGTTTGTCAATGTTAGTGATCAAAACTATAAGTCTTGATTTCTAGTCTATTATAGCTAAGTCTCTGACTATGATAGAAAGTGTAGTTGAGCTCAAGGACTTAATGGCGATTCATCATACAAGTAGAAGAACTACTCAAGGAACCGGTGGAACTTCTTGACAAAAAGGTATGTGAAGACTTAAACTTATCTATCACTCAAAAGTCTATCTACTCTATCTCATACTCTTTGAGACAAGAACTCGTATGCTATATATATAGGCTTGGATTATACACATTTGGTATTTCGAGCCGAGTATACCTCGCCTATCTATATCTCGAAATATGTGTCGGTAAGATTTTCGCTTCGATCAAGTTTATCTTTACCATGTGACGAAAGTCATGATATGTTTCAATCATCTTGAAAACTTCTTTGATGAGAAATGGTGTAACAACTATATAACGTCCTCTAAGAATGTTTCAATGATTGAAATGAGAGTTTAGATTAGATAACCAATGGTGGACATAAGCATTATTTTGGAAACACATATATGTATAAGTCTTATTCCTTAAACCAAAGTTTGCGAACTTTGTTGATCAAGAGAACCGGAAGAATGGCGTGAGCCAAGTCCGCGAACTGCTGAAGTTCTCAAACCCGAGAATTTCTGCTGGAGTTGAAAAACTACTTGCGGGAAACTAAGTCTGCGAACTCAGTATGCGAACCCAGTCCACGAACCGGCGAAGTTCTCATACCCGAGAATTTCTGCTGGAGTTCGTAAACTCTGCCCGGTAACTTAAGTCCGCGAACCTAGCATGCGAACTTGAGAAGGTTAAATATCTGAAGATGATTTCTGAACTTAAACTTAAAAATACTAAGGAATGCAGTTTGCAAACCGTGGCTATAAAAGTTCATGAACCGATTCAAGTGAATCAAATCATCTTTGCTTCAATTATGTCTTGTGTAGTACATGAGATTTCCTTGCAATTGAACAACTCTCTAACTAGTTCATCTTGAAGTCATTTGAACTAGTTATGGTGAAGAAGAACATGGTTGATATGAAATGCTCATATGGCTAACCATTTGGTTAACTATTGTTGAACCAACAAGTGCATATGTTTGGATACGGTTAACAAACCTAGAAATGTGCATTGTCAAGTGTGTGTAACAAGCTAAGTTTTCGATCTAACGGTTTATAAATATTACCTTGAATCTAAACCAGGTTTTCATCTAATGGTGAATATTGAATGCTTTGTTACTAAGCTAACATTGATTTCAAACCCTGATTTGAAAGACTATATAAAGGATACATCTAGTATTGTGCAAAACTAATCCCCACACCCTGCGTGTGATACTAGTTTGCGTGCTAGAGTCGTTTCTCCTTTAACCTTTGGTTATCTTCTTCTAAAACCAGGTTAACGACTTAAAGACTTCATTGGGATTGTAAATCCAGACCGATACTACTTTTATCGTAGTTGTGTGGTCTGATCTTGCATCTTCTATCGTACGAGTACAGTCATATTGATTGGCTTGAGATTAATATCTCTGATAGACAAGATATAAAAAGTAATCACAAACATCTTCGTCTCATTGTTTGTGATTCCGCTACATCTTGTTTCGCTACCATACAATTAAGATTTTTGTGAGGTGATTGATAACTCTAGGTTTTTCTTCGGGAATATAAGACCGGATTATCAATTGGTTCATGTTCACCTTGATTATTATCAAAAGACGGAACAAAACCTTTAGGGTTTATCTGTGGGAGACAGATTGATCCTTTGATAAACTTGTCTGTGTGAGACAGATTTGCTTATTGTCAAAGCCTGCGATTTTAGGTCATAACAACTCTTAGTTGTGGTTGAGATCAACTAAGGGAATCAAGTGCGCAGTATCCTGCTGGTATCAGAGGCGTAGGGAGTACAACTGTACCTTGGATCAGTGGGAGACTGATTGGGTTTCAGCTACAGTCCAGTCCGAAGTTAGCTTGGAGTAGGCTAGTGTCTGTAGCGGCTTAATACATTGTGTGTTCAATCTGGACTTGGTCCCGGGGTTTTTCTGCATTTGCGGTTTTCTCGTTAACAAAATTTCTGGTGTCTGTGTTATTTCAATTTCCGCATTATATTGTTTTATCTTTATAATTGAAATAATGCAGGTTGTGCGTTTAGATCATGAATTAGAGTAATCCAACCTTTGGTTGTTGATTGTCATTGATTGATCCTTGGATATTGGTCTTTGGTATCATCCAAGTTATTCCTTGTGTTTGATTTAAGACTCACTGATTTCTATTAGCTTGAGTAAATCAAAACAAGAGAGAGATATTAACTCCTTGATATACTTTTACCTAGATTGAGTCTGACTGTCTAGTTGATTCTCTAGAAAGTATTACGGAGTTAGTCCATACAGATTGCTAAGCGAAATATTGGGTGGTGTTGTTAGACCCCCGCTTTTTCAGATGCATCATTCGCCATGCATCCACTTTACCGAGGAAGGAAAAAAATATGGGATTTACTAGTTGTAATGTAAACAGGTTAAGGGATATTCTTGTCTTGTTCTTCTCTTTTCATAATTTCAAATAATTCTAAAATTACCTAGGGCTTGCATATATTAAAAAAGAAGAAGAAGGCCTTATCGTTAATTCCCCAATACACAATAACTCAGGGCTGCACATGGGCGGGTATGGGCGGGTATAAGCTAAAACCAACCTCGCACCCACAGACTGCGGTTTTTTTTTCATAACCAACCCCGCACCCACAAACAGCGGGCGGGTTTTGTTACCCGCCCGCTACGGGTTGGGCGGGTATGGTTTTAAACGGTTTTAAACCCGCTTTATATTTAAATATTTAGAGTAACTTCTATTCTCCTTGATTAAGTGAGAAAAAAAAACCAAAACCCCCAAAATATTCATATCTAGGAAGTTCACAGATGAAGATTAAGTGTTGAATCTGTTGATTTTTCGATTGTTGTCGATTTCTGGTGAAGATTCGAAGTTGTTGTTGTCGATTTCTGGTGAAGATTTCTGGTAATTGTCGTTCGTAGGTGAAGAAGAAGAACTGAGGAGGAAGAAGAGGAGAGGCCGAACAGAGAGAAGAGTGTAGAAAGTGAATGAGGGTTATCAGTTATCCTATCTACTAGTATTAGGGTTTCATAATGGACGACTAGGATTAGTTTTATCTAATGATATATAATCTGCGGGTTTTTGGGCGGGTATGGGCGGGTATTAGCTTAAACCAACCTCGCACCCACAGACATCGGGTTTTTTTTTTCATAACCAACCCCGCACCCACAACGGGCGGGTATGGATTAAAAACCCACGGATTTAGCGGGTACGGGTGGGTTTGGGTATCATGGGCGGGTCTTGTGCAGCCCTACAATCACTACACCCAACAAATACAGGTGAACCTAAATGGAAAAAAAATGCTTACAAAAATATCCCAGACATCACCATCTCTAGGCTATAATACAAATACAAAAAGAAGCTATTATATAGTTCTCCACTATTGGAAAAAAAAGAATGAGTAAAATATTTATATTTTAAATAAAAAAAATGCTAGCATATAATTCCAAACAGGAGTTATGCAATGTTCCTAAGGTTTGCAGCAATATTTGGGATTTGGAAAAGAAAAACATTGCTCAGACCCCTATGGGATATAAATCCAAGAAGGGAAACTATTTAGACTAGGTGGAGCCACTTAAATCTTATAAGGGTAAGGGATTTCTGGGCTTCATCTACCCCTCACGACTGTTCTTAGAGTTGGAGAAGAATACTTGAGTATAGAGAGATTGCAAAGCAGTTCATGACCGCTTGTTTAGGAAATGGTGAAGCTACAAATTTTATTTCTGGTTTCTGGAAATTTAACGACAGACTCTGTGATTAGATGTCTGAGGAATGTTTTGAGGTGATTGATAGAGGAAGGATGGTGGGTGATTGTATGTTTGAGGGTAATTTGGTAGAGTTTTGGTTTCAGAGCTCTCAGTATGACACTCCTTTTCTTTTACAAACTGTGGAGATGGTGTCAGGGATGAAAACAAGATAATATGGAAGGGGAGTAAGAGAGAAGATATTTTCTATGAAATATACTTTCAAAGATCTTAATAGGGATATGTTTGATGTTGGGTGGACAAGGCTGGTATGGTTTTGTTGATGGTGGATTTTTGATGAAGGTCATATTCGTAAAATCCTATCGGAAATCATGTATCTTTGATCAGTATCAGAGTCATGAAGTTTGTATCTTCAAAAGGGGTGAATCGTAGTTTTGTAATATCATGGCGGTGATAACGTATAATAGCAATATTAGGGTTTCTGAGGCAGAACTTTTAATATTCTATGTATTTCATTATTTAAAGCTGAAAGATTCAGCACATTTTATTTGAATTCAGAATCCCATTCCTGGTGTATGAATTAACCCAGAATAATATATGATGTTGATCACATCATATCTGAATGCTCCTAGACATATTGTATGCTAGTATAGAGCAATTGATTAATTAAATCTATTCGCAGTATTCATCGGATTGAATTCCTAGAGATTATGCACTAATTAAACCCTAAATGCTCACCTACTCAGGATCCATGACTTTTATTGGTTGAATTCCATGGAAAGTAGTGTATATTTAACTTTCGGGCATTTGGGACACTCCGTGTAAGCCCCGAGCAAATTCTTATGGTCACGTTACTCTTAATATGAGGATGAATGCTGCTTGGAAGGAGGCTCGATTCCACATCATCAAAGAAGATCCAGGATACAACATGATATTTGGACGGGAATGGTTACATGCTGAAAAGATCATCGCTAGCAAAACACCATCCCATTACCCTGATGGAGAAATCCCTACCCCTGAGACTTTGATCGATAATCCATCTGCTGATCGCTTGGAAGAATTTCTGAATTTAACAGGGATGAAGGAATTTCTGAGTCTGATGACGATGAAGCAGGAAACCGGAGAAGATGCAACATCCTATGTCAAGATATTCCATGCTCAGGAAAGCCTCGTCCCACCTGAATCTCTTTCATTAAGTTATCTGTATGCGCTAATAGCCGGACTCAATCAAGTTAATAAAAACACCACCACAATTACGAGGCGTTATGACTGGGTATCTTCTCCCCTTCAATACTTCACCAAATGGGTGGCTCAGATCTATCAACAAGAAGTTGGGACTTTCACTGCTGAGAAGATCCCAAAATACGACGAAGAACATCTAAGGTTTCCTCTTCTCACTTGCAACAATGTCCTCATGTACCTCAGAGAAATCATGAAGAATTTCCAAGATATGTTCACATATCGAATAAGAATTTTGATACAGAGATGAAGGAAAAGATGAATCAACAAAAGATAGTCAAGGCCAGGCCAATCAAACCTAACACCTATCATGTTGGGGATTTAGTACTCAAAGCGGCAAGGCAGAACCATCGCTCTATGAATGATTATGATTGGGAAGGTCCGTTCATGATTGCCAATTCCACTATCGATGAATACTACAAACTGGTTGCCGCGGATGACAAGGTAGTAGAAGCAGCAATCTACGAGAAATGGCTTAAGGAATTGAACGCTTAAGAAATTCCAAGCTCGGAGCTCAACAAGTTTGATATTTGAAAAATATAATATTTTCTTATTTAGTTTGTATTTTCAATTCCTCCAAAACGGATGCAATATTTGCAACAAGTAATTGAATTTTACTTTCAGTAAACAATTCTGATTCATAATTTTTATCAAGCCATAAGAAAATCCTCATAAATATCAAAATCCAATCATCACGTATCCCAGAATAATCAAGAAACCAAAACCAAGTATCAAATGAAATCTCACATCTCGCAAGTTCAAAAGCAGAATTCAGAGAAAATTAAAACTAAAGGAAATTGGGGAAATACGGCTGCTTCTCCTCCGAAAGAATCACCTCCATGTTCTACAAAGCACTCTTCGCATGCTCCAGTTCCTCAGACAACCTTGTGATCTCTGCCTTCGCTTTCTCAACATCATCATTGGAGGGAGCCTTATTTTCAGTTCTAGCTTTATTGACGAGTTCTATTCCTTGTCAGATCCACTTAACATTGAGACCACGCTCCTCGGTAATATTCAGGTTGAACTCCCAATCAAATAGTTCACTTGCGCTGATGGCACCTTTTGACTTGGTACGTATATCCTTAACAATACGTAATATTGCTTCCAATCGCATGATCAATAAATAAGCTTGCTCAGGTTTCTTAGCAATAACAATGTGTCCATATCTCTTGGTATAAATTGGCATACCCAACGAGAATGCTAAATCCTCCAACTGATTCATGATGTTCGAGCGGCTCACTGAATGGAGGATCAAAAGGAACACATGCATGTGGATACTCCAATGAGTGTGATACTCATGAAGAGTATCACTCATTGGAGTATCTCCTTCGGTTCCTGGAAAAACATCCACTTGGAATTCTGTCTACATGGCCTTAGAGGTATTGTTCACATGAGCTTGTGATACAGGGAGAATCTCTATACCAACCCGATCCTCGACAACGTTCTCAGTGGTCCTGTTTTCTTCAGTTTCGCTATTTTGCACATGGTATGAACAAGGATGCTTTGAGTAGGAAATAAAAAATCCAAACATAAAATTCAGAGTGAAAAAAAATCCAATATATTTATTCTTCAGAAGAACCACACGAGGATACAAGCCTATCATATAAGAGATTAATAACACGTTTTCTAACAAATTCGTATTGAAGCTGTTTTACACTACCTTGTACAAAGTGACGAACTAGGAGAAACTGGTAAAGGATCAAGACATGTGTCATATATCATTCTCTTCGTATGTATGTCCTCTATCACATATAAAAAATTCAAATTCACCGGACAAATGAGATAAGAGTAGTGGATCAAACATCATACATCATCACTGCAGGGAATTTTTTGAAATTCTCCTGGAACTTTTTTGTTTTGATGATTTGAGTTCCTAAACGAGCTCAAAACTCAAAAAGATTCTTTTCTATTGATGGAAAATTTTCTGAGCATAAATTTTTTTGGCTAGACCATAAAAACAGATATCAGATGAGGATTTTATGGCATTTTTACTATGACTATTATTTCTGAATTTTTCTGAAAAAGAGTTGCAGTGGGATTCCTCATTCATTCATAGGGTTTATACATCAAGGAGTAAAACTCATATTATAACAAAAACATACATGATAAGGACTTACTTGAGAAGTCTCTAAGTCCTTTGAAGCATCGGGATTACTGGAGTCATTGGAATCGCCATTCATTCCATTCGGTTCCGAGTCGTGGTGATTTCCTTCTTTGTCTTCCTTCGAAGATGTTTGAGAACCACTGCCGCCTTGATTTTCCACGGTTATTTACTACTATAAACAACCATCACGGATATAAGGTTATTCTCTTCGAAATGAATTACAAACAGTCAAGCAGGATACTTACATAAACTTCTTCATCTTCCTCAGAGGATCCAACAATCTGAGTTGACTGTTCAACTATGGAGAATCGAAGACCCTCTATGCTAGAAGGAACAAAACCCTAGAATGGAATAATAATATGATTTATTTCATTAACTCTAATAAGGGAAGTCGTTAAGCAATGCAACTAACCAAAGAAGCAGGTGGAGGTTCAACAACGTTAGATAGCATCCGGTGACTTTTACTTATCTTCTCACCGCTCTGGGGACTTGTTCCAACATCCGCAAAGTCACAATTACTTCTGGGTCTCACGACACGCTCACTCTACAGTTGGAGTCAACAAAATAATTAGACTATAAGATGTTATACTTCTCTGGAAATTACGAAGAAAATACTCACCTGCGAGGATTCTGGGAATGTTTTTCTCTTATCATTACTGGGAAGCGGTTTAAATCAAGGACGATCATCTGTCATCTCTATAGAAGGACCACCACGTGATGGGGGCGCTTCCGTTAGCACTGCGAAATCATAAAGGCAGTCATGTTGTTGATTCCAAAAACTTATGTAACCTGGAGTTACATGTGTGGCACGGTCATGATAAGGAGACAAATATATACTCCAGGATGCATTGTACGATCCAAGTTTGCCATGAGATGATGAACTTGGGGCTTGATGGATCATAACGGAGGAGCAAATTGATCAAAACCCATTTTCTTAGCAACCATATCAATATTGTATGCTTCCACAAGGTACTGTTGTTACATGACATACACAAGATGACTAGGAGTACAACTCAACATAAATGTTCTTTCACCATCAGTAAGATTGTTACCGGATTGTAGCACTACATCCTGATGTGATTTTTAATCGAGTTGTAGTAAAAAGTTCGTTGAGACTTGTGAAAGCAATAGATTTTAGACTTAATTTTAAAGAAAAGAAAATAAAGCAAATAAATGTTGATATGTTGTGAAAATTATGCAGAGGCTGGAGCTAGGATTTCACCATTCATCAATACTTATGTGGTTCTAAATTAATTTATATCATGCAATTTAAACAATTGATTCGATTTTAAAGTATTGCCAAAATCAGATTCCCAAAATATCAAATGTTAGTTGCAAGTATAGCATCAAGAGTCTAAAACTAAGCATGCATCATCAAGAGAAAACACATTTGATTAATAAGAATCATTTAATTTATTTTTTATCAATGCAATTAATCATATAAAAATATTGCATTAATTTATAAAATAAATATTACCACGTAATTCTTGAGAGAATGGCTTCCTCCGTCGCCCCAAGGATTGGGTTTAGCTCATCATTAGGAAAACACGCTCAAAATTCATTTTTTATTGCTCAAAGGTGGTGTACAAATGATGAAATGGGAGAAACAATGATCAAACCGGGTTTGTAACAGTTATATGTGTTACAAACTGAAAAGAACGATAGAACAGTACTGTCGCTGATTCTCGACCCACGCCTGTGTGTCGTTTCCACTGTTGAAAAAAAAGACTGTCTTGGATGGTCTGTTCTTCGTGTTCTTCAGATGAGCAACAACAAAAAAAATATTTCTGGAACTTGATTTTCTCGACTTTGTGATGCTCTATAATCTCCCCAAACTCTCCATGCCCCCTCTACTGACCCTCAACGACTTATATAACCTCACTACGCCCAAATCTCCCATCATAACTGTATATAATCTTCCATTACTCGGTTTTGAAGAAAAATATTCTCGGGAATATTTTCTTCCCATATTTAACTCCACATGCTGTTTTCTCATGACATAAGACACCCAACACGTTGAGTCATCATCCAGAAGTGGTATAACATGGAGAAGGCACAATAAAATCTCTTGATCACACATATAGAACTCAAAATGGACTGACTAAAACCCGTGGCACTGTGTTTCCTTCTCTCGATTTATCTAACCAAATTCAATCGAACCAAAAGCCTTTACCAAGCCTGATAAGCCCAATCAAGTCTTCCCCTGCAGACCCAGCCATTGAGTCTCGCTAAATCATCCCAAATATAGAACCAGAAATTTGTTTTTCTGCTGGCCATTATTTCCCGCCAAAAATGTTCAAACCGTGGGAAAGAAATGGTTGCCCCCTATCTAGAGTAGGGGTGCCGATAGCAGCTGCCTTTGGGGGTGTCCTGGGGTGCCCCTTATCCAAAATGAGGATGCCTTTAGTACTTTTCTCCGGGGGTCCAAATAGAACTTTTTGAGCAACTTTTTCCACACAAGTGTATTTCTCCAAAAACACCTACACAAACATAAAAACACCATAATAAGTACAAAATCAAACACTAGCAATAGAGATACTGAGAACAATTCAAACACAAAAATGTGTCTATCAAATACCCCCAAACTTATTATTTGCTAGTCCTCGAGGAAAATTAATCTAGAAAATAAAATGACTACACTTAGCATGTGTAGCAAGTCGTTAAACCGCTAGGTGGCCCTAGCGGCGGAGTGTTGTCTCCGGAGGGTTTACCAGAGGTGTACCCACAAAACCTTTACTCCAGACCCTAGCTATCTACGCAGAACCTTGGAAGGCACTAAAGAATCTCCTTGGTTGGTATACAAACATTGTAGGAGGAAGTACCATGATGCGAAATTCCAATTGTTGTACACGATTTTGCACTCATCATACTAAAATTCATATATAAGTGACAGAGCTCTACTCAGATAGTTTCTGGACATCATAACTGGAGTCTACCAATCACATGGAAAGATTAAGAAGATGGATAAAGAGAAAAAATAGATGTTTAAAGTGAACGGTGTTTCCCATATCTGTCTGAAGGCCTCTGCCAAGATGAACCTATCCTAATGGACTGAGATACCGGTCTGACTAATATCAACACAGCTGGCATATACAAGGGCACCGGTGGTCGATAAACCTAACTCTAGGTCAACACACCTGGCATATACAAGGGCACCAGTGGTCGACTTTATTGAATTTATTCCGGTTGGTCTGATGGTCTGGTCTCAATTTTTATTTTTTTTTGGTATCTCAATCACCCTATTTCACCCTAGCAATGGTAACAACTTGAGTCGTGTGCCCCACCAAATCACTTAAGAAATAAAAACAGAAGGGATTAGGATTCAACGAGTTATGGCGAAACTACCATGTTTTTTTTTTAATTCTAACACCTGAGATTTGTGCTTTTATGAATAGACTCTTTAGATGTTTCCATCTAATAAGATTGGTTCCTCAACTCCTACAACCAAGATGTTCCCATCCACTTAGATTGGTTAGTGCCAACCTTAATAAGCATAAATTTCTAGGCTCTGGAGTTTATTTATTGCAACTTAAATCTAACAAAAACGTTTCTTCCCCATCCCCAAACTTAAATCTAACATTGTCCTCAATGTTTCTAATGAAAGAGCAATACCAAAAATCAAAGTAACATGAGGAATCAGTAAAGAGATAAGTCGGAAAGATAGTACCTGGGTGAAAAGAGAAATCAAAAACTAATATACAATCGCCTCGATGGTCAATCAAGGGTAAACAGGGTCCTCCATAGGGACCTTCTCAACATCACCTGTAGGAAAGTTCTCTAAAAAGGGTTTCAATCTCTGACCGTTAACCTTCGAAGAACTACTACCATCTGGTGTCTCGATCTCAACATCTCCATGAGGAAAGACAGTGCGAACAATAAAAGGACCCGTCCACCGAGAACGTAACTTCCCAGGGAAAAGATGCAAGCGGGTATCATACAAAAAACTTTTTGACCTGGAGAAAATGGCTTTCTTAAAATATTCTTATCATTCACAAGTTTCATTTTGTTCTTATACTCCTTCGCACTATCGTAAGCATCTATACGAATCTCTTCCAACTCATTGAGATGGAGTTTCCTATGGGCTCCTGCCTTGTCAAGTGAAAAATTTAGCTGCTTAACATCCCAATAAGCTTTATGTTCTAACTCAACAGGTAAATGACATGCCTTTCCATACACAAGCCGATAAGGTGACATTCCAATGGGGGTCTTAAACGCAATACGGTGAGCCCATAAGGCATCAGTAAGCCTAGACTACCAGTCTTTCCGATTAGGTTCTCTAATATATGTTTTATCTCCCTATTGGAAACCTCTACTTGACCACTAGTCTGTGGATGATACGGGGTAGCTACATTATTTGTAATACCATATTTCTTCATCAAAAGCCTAAAAGGTCCATTACAAAAATGCGACCCTCCATCACTAATTATAGCACGCGGTGTACCAAAACGTGTAAGTATATTATTTTTCAAGAACTCAATCACAACCCTATGGTCATTGGTTTTACACGCAACCGTCTCAATCCACTTAGAGACATAGTCTACAGTGACAAGGATGTAAAGGTTACGAAAAGAATTAGGAAACAGACCCATAAAGTCAATACCCCACACATCAAAGACCTCAAAAACTAAAATAGGGTTCAAGGGCATCATGTTCCTACGGTAAATGGTTCCTAATTTCTGGCAACGCTCACAAGTAACACAGTGACTATGGGAGTCTTTAAATAACAAAGGCCAATAGAATCCACACTGCAATATCTTAGCAGCAGTCTTCTTAGCACTAAAGTGACCCCCACAAGCATGATCATGGCAAAAGGATATAATACTGGACTGGTCACTCTCAGGTATACATCTCCTAATAATCTGGTCTGGACAATACTCAAACAAATAAGGATCATCCCAAAAGAAATGCTTCAACTCGGCTAAAAACCTATAACGATCTTGTTTACCCCAATGTTGGGGCATTCGACCAGTAACAAGATAATTCACTATATTCGCATACCAAGGTGCTTGGGTAACAAAGAACAGTCGTTCATCAGGAAAACTATCCCTAACAGGAGGAGAATCATTATGGGTATCCACAAAAAGCCTAGACAAGTGGTATGTTACTACATTTTCTGCACCTTTGTTTTATCTCTAATGTCTAAGGAAAATTCCTGCAACAATAGTATCCATCTAATCAATCTAGGTTTAGTATCCTTCTTGGAAAGAAGATACTTCAAAGCAGCATGATCAATAAAGATTATGACCTTAGAACCTAAGAGGTAGGATCTAAACTTGTCTAAGGCAAACACAATAGATAATAGTTCCTTCTCCGTAATGATATAGTTCAACTGGGCATCATTCAGAATTTTGCTAGCATAGTAAATCACATGAAGTAACTTATTTTCTCGCTGACCTAGCACAACACCAATAGCATAATCTGAAGCATCACACATGATCTCAAAGGGTAGGTTCCAGTTGGGTGACTGGACTATGGGGGCGGTAGTGAGTAAATTCTTAAGATTCTCAAAAGCCTCTTAACAAGCATCATCAAAGACAAACTTAACGTCTTTTGCAAGAAAATTGCAAAGAGGTCTAGAAATCAAGCTAAAATCCTTAATGAATCGACGATAAAAACCTACATGTCCTAAGAATGACCTAATATCTCTTACGGTTTTTGGAACCTGTAAAGTTTTAATAAGGTCAACTTTGGCTCTATCTACCTCCATACCCTTCAAAGATACGATATACCCTAGAACAATTCCTGAACGAACCATAAAGTGACATTTCTCCCAATTAAGCACTAAATTCTTTTCCTTACACCTAGTCAAAACTAATGACAAATGATGCAAGCACTCATCGAAAGACGAACCAAACACTGAAAAATCATCCATAAATACCTCTAAGAACCGTTCTACCATGTCAGAAAATATGCTCAACATACAACGTGAAAGGTCGCAGGGGCATTACATAGCCCGAAAGTCATGCGTCTATACGCAAAGGTACCAAAGGGACAGGTAAAAGTGGTTTTCTCTTGGTCTTCTGGGGCAATAACAACATGATTATAACCGCAATATGCATCTAAAAAGCAATAATGGCTACGTCCAGCTAATCTCTCTAGCATATGGTCGATGAAGGGAAGGGGAAAGTGGTCCTTCCTAGTGAGCTTGTTCAATTTTCTATAGTTAATACAGACACGCCAACCCCTGGTCACCCGGTTGGATTAACTCATTGTTATCATTCTGGACTACAGTAATAGCGGATTTCTTGGGAACAACCTGAACGGGGATGACCCACTTACTGTCTGAAATGGGGTAGATAATGCATGCATCTAACAGCTTAAGAACCTCGGTTCGAACTACTTCTTTCATATTAGGGTTCAGTCGACGTTGCATCTCCCTAGAAGGTTTGGTGTCACTCTCTAAATAGATATGATGCATACAATCAGTAGGACTTATACCCTTAATGTCTGCTATGGTCCACCCTAAAGCTTCCTTGTTATTCTGAAGGACGGTCACTAGCCTACTTTCCTGATCACTATCCAAGTCGGATGCTATAATCACAGGTAAAGTTTCAGATGGGCCTAAAAACACATACTTCAGGGAATCTGGTAATGGTTTAAGGTCCAACTTAGGAGGCTTTTCTAACGAAGGAACTAGGGTAGACTCAGAAACGGGTAGGTAGGTTCGAACTTAGGTTTCCAGCCATTACTAGTGTCTATCAAAGGGGTTGAATCTAACAAAGCATTCACCTCATTAATCACATCGTCATCATCAAAATCAATCCCAAAGTGGGCTAGGCATTTCTCTAATGGATCTTCTAACAAAGTGTTTGGTAATGACTCCTCGACTAATGTTCCTATCATGTTCACCTCTTCTATGCTCGAGTCATCTAGTTCAGAGGGTAGCTTACTAATATTAAAAATGTTCAGCTCAATAGTCATATTACCAAAAGACAAATTCATAATACCATTTCGACAGTTAATGATCGCATTGGATGTAGAAAAACGGGCGACCTAAAATCACTGGTATTTGGTTCTCTGGGTCAGGGACAGGTTGGGTATCTAGGATAACAAAATCCACTGGATAAATAAACTTGTCGACCTCAATAAGAACGTCCTCGATCACACCACGAGGAATTTTAACGGACCTATCAGCTAACTGAAGTGTCATCTGGGTAGGTTTCATCTCACCAAGTCCTAGCTTAAGGTACACATGGTATGGCAGTAAGTTCACACTGGCTCCTAAGTCAAGCAAAGCTTTCTCGACACGGTATTTACCTATTGTGCAAGAAATAGTAGGGGACCCTGGGTCTTTATACTTAGGAGTAGTGGTATTCTGAATAATAGAACTCACATGACTAGCTAGGAAGGCTTTCTTCTGGACACTAAGTTTTCGCTTTCGCGTACACATATCCTTAAGAAACTTGGCATAAGCGGGAATCTGCTTAATCGCATCTAACAATGGGAGGTTGATAGTAACCTGCTTAAAAACCTCCAATATATCATTAAAGTTGGACTCCCTCTTAGTTGGAACTAGCAGCTGGGGGAACGGGGCTCTGGGAACAAAGCCGGGCTCAGCATGACCCTCATTGGTCTCTTTGGAGACTCTATCAGTCTCCTCATTTTCTGGCTCAGAAGGGTGAACTAAAGCATGTTCACTATCAGGCATGGCAACCTTATTGTCAACTTTCTTTCCACTCCTAAGGGTTGTTATAGAATTCACATGATTGTACGATTTCTCTCCTTTAGGGTTAGGATCAGTTTGACTAGGGAATCTTCCATCTTCTCTTTCACTAAGAAACTTAGCTATTTGGCCGACTTGAAGTTCTAAGTTAGCAAGAGACTGGGAATTATTCTTAAAATTCTGCCTGGTTTCTTCTTGAAAACCATAGTGGTTCTTTGATAACATCTCATGGTTCTTTGCTAACATAGTAAGGGTTTCTTCTAAGGTGGAGATCTTTTTCTCATTCTGAAACTGGGGTTGACCTGAAGAGTTCTTAGCATAACCAAAACCTGGGGGAGGCTGAGAATTACTAGACTGTCCTTGATTCTGACCCTTAGACCAAGAAAAATTAGGATGGTTTCTCCAACCAGGGTTGTAAGTCTCTGAGTATGGGTCAAACTTTGACGGTTCTCAAACCTAGCATTGTTATAGACACATGGGCTTGCTCTTCACTAACCTGACCTTCCCAAAACGAGTTATTGGGTTCTACTCCACAACTAGACACTTGAGAGGCTCTAAACCTATCATCAGGTTCAACAAGAGACCTATGTTTAGGATGATTCAATTCCAAAGCTTCTAACCTTCTAGACAAAGCAGCAAACTTAGCATCAGACCCGAAGCTTGTATCTACCACATTGGTGCTACTTCTATTGACCAAGAGTCTTTTGGGGGGTTCAACACAAGACTCCCACTGTTGGGATTTTTCAGCGACAGCTCCTAAGAAGGTAAAAGCATCATCACTTTTACTAGTGAACTCACCAGCGCACATAGACTCAACCATGGCTTTGGTTGAATAGTCTAAACCATCATAAATAATCTCTACGAGTTTCATCTTATCAAATCCATGGTGAGGACACTGGGATAGGAGATCATTGAATCTCTCTAAAAACCTATAAAGAGACTCTCCCTCTTGTTGCACACTAGCACTTTTCTGCCTAACAGACGCAGTTTTATGCTTAGGGTAGAATTTCATATAGAAAGCAGCAATAAGTTCCTGCCATGTTTCAATGGATTCAGATGGTAGGTTGTTCAGCCAGGTCTTGGCTTTATCTCTCAAGGAAAAGGGAAACATCTTAAGTTTCAAGACTTCATCAGTAAGGTCTTTTATTCTAATTGTCCCACAAATTTCCTCAAAGTCCCTAATATGAAAATAAGGGTTCTCATCATCTTTCCCTAAGAATATAGGGATCATCTGAAGAATACTAGGTTTTATCTCGAAATTAGCCGTAGTGGCTGGCAATTTAATGCACGAAGCTCGGGTGGACCTAGTTGGGAACATGTAATCTTTCAAAGTTGCCATGCTGGCACACTGAAGTACTAGGGGTATTTTCCTCACGAAGAGACAGATTCTCAAAACTGAAGTTTCCAAAAACAGGGCTCTCAAAAGAAGAGTCTTCGAGCTCCCCGCCTTCACAAGAAGAACTACTAGGTTTATCACTAATCAAACGACCTAGAGTGTTTCTTTTCCAAGCCCGCTCTTTAATAACCTTGGGCATACACTAGAAAAACAAAATAAAAAGAAAGAAATCCTAAAAGGAAGGGAAGTTCTATGCAAACACAAACAAGGCTGACTCCACCACAGCAAACCTACTGATTTCTAGCAAACAAAAAGCATGATGGCTCCACTTAGATTGTTTCTAGACCAGCTTCTAATCCTTCGAAAGGGAATTCGTTACAATTTAAGCAAACCCCTCTGGAATCAATCCGAGTTAAAGTAAGTTGAATCGAGACGAGGGAAGCTCAGTGGAGCTTCGATACCCAAGGCCTCACCGACGTTACAAGGCGGTGTATTCAACTCACAGGAACCATCATGAACTTTGAAGCATGCTTAAAAGAGTAACCAATATTTTTCGAATGACTTTCCTATTAAACTCGTTACCCTATAGGTCTCGTTCTAGTCAAATTTTAGGCTTAGGTTCGCGTTTGGTTTCGTTTTTCTAAGGCAGGCAAGAATGGAACGGTGATGAAATCCGAACCCTTATCTTGTATGGCCAGTCCTTGCCTTTTACTAGGAAATTAAAGCAGCCGTTTTCAAATCCTAAGCATATATGCAAACGAAGGAATACAATATCTCGCTGACAGGGCATTCGTGAGTGTTTCGACAAACTTACCTCCCGTACCAGACGGGGGATGAACCGCTGAAGTCGACTCGGGCCACGACTCCTATGTCATGTACAAACCCGAGGGGCCGAGGAGATATCGTAATCGCCGTCCTTCTCTGCAAACAATTTATTTAAAACTACCCTTTCGTAGGGTTTAAAAAAAATAAAGTCCCAAAGTCCACTGTCCAAAGTCCAAAAATAAAGTGAAAAAGAAAAAGATAATCTAAAAGAAATTCTAAAAAAAAAAAATTGTCTCTCTCTCACTCTCTTTTTTTTAATTAATTTTTATTCTCCTTTTCTTTTGCTCCTTTCGCTTTACTTTTACTCCAAATCTTTAAGTATTCACCAAAAGCTTTGGCAAATTTTTCTTTCGCTCCAAATTCCAAAATAAGGAAAAGACAAAAACTAAAAAACGTAAAGAAGAACAAATAAAATAAAAATGAAAAACAAATAAAAACCTAAAAGAAAAAAAATCTAAAACTCTAGCCTAAAGACAAATCCGCGTCGGCGGTGCCAAAAATTGATGTGATTTTTAATTGAGTTGTAGTAAAAAGTTCGTTGAGACTTTTGAAAGCAATAGATTTTAGACTTAATTTTAAAGCAAAGAAAATAAAGCAAATAAATGTTGATATGTTGTGAAAATTATGGAGAGGCTGGAGCTAGGATTTCACCATTCATCAATACTCATGTGGTTCTAAATTAATTTATATCATGCAATTTAAACAATTGATTCGATTTTAAAGTATTGCCAAAATCAGATTCCCAAAATATCAAATGTTAGTCGCAAGTATAACGCATCAAGAGTCTAAAACTAAGCATGCATCATCAAAAGAAAACACATTTGATTAATAAGAATCATTTAATTTATTTTTTTATCAATGCAATTAATCATACAAAAATATTGCATAAATTTATAAAATAAGTATTACCACATAATTCTTGAGAGAATGGCTTCTTCAGTCGCCCCAAGGATTGGGTTTAGCTCATCATTAGGAAAACACGCTCAAAATTCATTTTTTATTGCTCAATGGTGGTGTACAAATGATGAAATGGGAGAAACAATGATAAAACCAGGTTTGTAACAGTTATATGTGTTAAAAACTGAAAAGAACGATAGAACAATATTGTCGCTGATTCTCGACCCATGCTTGTGTGTCGTTTCCACTGTTGAAAAAAACGACTGTCTTGGATGGTCTGTTCTTCGTGTTCTTCAGATGAGCAACATCAGAAAAATATTTCTGGAACTTGATTTTCTCGACTCTGTGATGCTCTATAATCTCCCCAAACTCTCTGTGCCCCCTCTACTGACCCTCAACGACTTATATAACCTCACTGCGCCCAAATCTTCCATCATAACTGCATATAATCTTCCATTACTCGGCTTTGAAGAAAAATATTCTCGGGAATATTTTCTTCCCAGATTTAACTCCACATGCTTTTTTCTCGTGACATAAGACACCCAACACGTTGAGTCATCATCCAGAAGTGGTATAACATGGAGTAGGCACAATAAAATCTCTTGATCACACACATAGAACTCGGAATGGACTGAATAAAACCCGTGGCACTCTGTTTCCTTCTCTCGGTTTATCTAACCAAATTCAACCGAACCAAAGGCCTTTACCAAGCCTGATAAGCCCACTCAAGTCTTCCCCTGCAGACCCAGCCATTGAGTCTTGCTAAATCATCCCAAATCTCGAACCAGAAATTTGTTCTTCTGCTGGCCATTATTTCCCGCCAAAAATGTTCAGACCGTGGGGAAGAAATGGTTGCCCCCTATCCAGAGTAGGGGTGCCGATAGCAACTGCCTTTGTGGGTGTCCTGGGGTGCTCCTTATCCAAAATGAGGGTGCCTTTAGTACTTTTCTCTGGGGGTCCAAATAGCACTTTTTGAGCAACTTTTTCCACACAAGTGTATTTCTCCAAAAACACCTAAACAAACATAAAAACACCATAATAAGTACAAAATCAAACACTAGCAATAGAGATACTGAGGACAATTCAGACACAACAATGTGTCCATCACATCCTATTCTCCAGCAAAGGTGGTTAACTGAAAGACATAAGGAGGGACTGTTGCCCACAGATGAAAATCAAATTCAGTTTCGTTATCCATCAAACTGGCTAGGCGTACTATAGAACGTGGCATCTTATTGGACCAACGCATTATCCTTGCATTATTGTCTTCAGAAAAAGCATGACGAGAATCTACACCTTTCTTCTACAAAACATTGTGTGGAGTACGTGCATAATTACTCAGGTGTTCCCACAACCACGCTTGGATGAGTAGAGTGTTAACATATGATTCCACCTTCATATAACCACTGGAGATGCGGCTGTCGATGACTAAGGAGTCCAATTCAGAGTCTAAAAAACCAAGAAATAGACTGTCAATGGGATTTTTTCACATTGAGCCATCTTAACCGCAAGGGGATTCACAAATGCTTTCAACTGGGAACTGCCGTCTTCAAACACGTCCCTAGATAACCACAATGACAAGAATGCGGCAATGATCAGGTGAAATCATCATTTCTGGTTGGATCTTTATCTACCGAGAACCAATGCCTCAACCACTGGAATAACAATTTCCCGTGCCATTGATCCTAATCATCTCAGTTCTTAAAGTTGTACATGTTCTAGTTTCCTCTATTGAAAACATAATGGGGAGATCACCAGTGACTGGCAGATGAAGCAAAGCTTCAACATCCTCCAAGGTAATAGTGATTTCACCCAACCTACATATGAATGTGTATGTCGGGTCACACAATCGAGCAAGAAAGGTCACGATACCAGGCATGTCGTGATATATGAAGATTTACCCAGACGCTCTAATGGCTTTGATAACCTGTGCTTTGTTCAACATCTTCCTGACATGATCATAACCAAGTATATGTCTCGTCCACCCAGAAAAATTAGGTAACGATTTTCTAGCAATCCTAAATTCTATGACTGAAGCAGCATAATATCCTCCTTGTAAACAGAACCGAATGATGTCTTTTGGAAAAACAATCTTCATCTTATCATTTTCTATAGGGTTTACAAGAAGATGAAAGTTATGGCCTTGGGGATACTTTGCTGCTTTATACTGAACCACCAATTCATCATCCATGTTCGGAGTAGTCTTAATCGTGCTCTCATCTCCGTTATTGGAAGCACAATCATAATTACCCTATGACATTTATACGGATCGGCTAAGCATGTATACTTAAATACATCATGCAAGGGGAAAAAGAGCTCAAAAAATCAGCAAGATATATAAATTAAAGAGCGCTGATTTCAGAAGATGATTACATCACAAAATTGCGTAAATCGATTATAACGACGAAAAACAAAGGAAAGGTGATGAAACCCTGATTACTACCTGTTTATGGTTTAACCAACGACCAGTGGTTATGGAACACGAGTTGCTGCTACAAGTGCCTCCTCTTTGTTGTACCAAAGTTGATTAAAGCACCTACGAAGACGTTTGCAGCGCCGAAAGTCAAAAACACGTTATTTTGACCTAAAAACTTCATTAATTCGTAAAAATTACTAAAATAATTTTTTTTTTCCATGGATAAAGCATCATGTTGCAGAGAAAAGGAAACAAAAAAAAAACACTTACCAGAGCTTGGTCGGTGCCGGTGCCGGAAATTGGCTGGCTGACGGGAATTTCCGTCGGGTTTTGCTGCTGCCTCGGGCCAATGGAAGAAGAGGAAAGGTAAGGCGCTCGTTCTGTTCGGTCGGTGGTGATGAGAGAAGGTGTAAAAAATTAAAGGGATTCACTCCCTTTTATACATATTTTTAGGTTTTCCTAATTTCGGTTATAACATGACTCCTCTTTCAAGTAACACCCGTGCCGTACACGGGTCAACATGGTCTTTCGACCACCAAAATCAGCGTGCCTTAACATTTTATGCTTTACGGAATATGTCCAGTCACTGTGCAAGAACTTCTAGTGACTATTACTCCTGCAAAACAACTATTTGACATGATTGGAGCATTATTGGATCGGAAATCCTGGTACCATATGACAACTGAGCTTATTCATTTATTTTGGTTATGTCAGTAAAAATCACCATCTATATGCATACTGCGGAACATGACTGTCCATACTAAGCAGGGGACTTAATGTCAATGGTGGATTTTTGACGAAGGTCATATTCGTAAAATCACATCGGTGATCATGTATCTATGATCAGTACCGGAATCATGAAGTTCTTCACAAGGGCTGAATCGCAGTTCTGTAATATCATGGCGGTGATAACGTATAATAGCAATATTAGGGTTTTTAAAGCAAAACTTTTAATATTCCATGTATTTCATTATTAAAAGCTGAAAGATAACACATTTTATTTGAATTCGGAATTCATTCCTGTTGTCTGAATTAACCCAGAGTAATATATGATGCTGATCACATCATATCTGAATGCTCCTAGACATATTATATGCTAGTATAGAGCAATGGATTAATTAAATCTAGTCTCAGTATTCATCAGATTGAATTCCTAGAGATTATACACTAATTAAACCCTAAATCTCACATACTCGGGATCCATGACTTTTCTCGGTCGAATTCCATGGAAAGTAGTGGATATTTACTTTTCGGGCATTTGGAACACCCCGAGTAAGCCCTGATCAAAAGGCACAGGTGTATTTAATGATAATATTCAAAGGAGCATTCATGGGAGAACTAGGATTGGAAGTCTGATTAAAGAAGTAAAGGAATAGATAAAATAATAAAATAATAAAGAAACCGTGAGGGTGGGACCACACGGCTATCCGGCCAGCCATGCCGGCGATTCTAGCCGGCCCTCCCACTTTTTCTTATTTTATTATTATTATAAGTGGATCTGCTGCAGCAGTGTCAGACGGGCTTCTTACTTCATTGGCTGGGGTGGTGAATTTATGGCTTGCCGACAAATGTCCCCCTGTGCTAGGAGAATTCGTTGCTAGTGTGCCTCTCACACCCCTCCTTAAACCTGATGGAGGAATCAGACCCACTGCCATTGGCACCATATGGAGGCGACTATGCTCTAAGTTAGCTCCCAGTTTCGTGTGCAAGGCTTTGACTACATATCTGGGAGATCACCAATTCGGTTTTTTTGCCTACATCGGATCCTAGGATTTTTGCTGATGGTGTTTTTCCGAGCAATATTGGTAGAGCCAATGGGGGAGTTAAGCTGCTGGCTGGACCAGTCATCCTTGATTCTGAATATTGGAGTGAGTTTT
The DNA here is from genome assembly GCF_003573695.1 of Papaver somniferum. NCBI lineage: Eukaryota > Viridiplantae > Streptophyta > Magnoliopsida > Ranunculales > Papaveraceae > Papaver > Papaver somniferum. The sequence continues at coordinate 164,872,956 of NC_039359.1, read as the reverse complement.
TGATGGCCAGAGTCGATAAAACTCTGCACCTAATGAACTGTGTTCTGAAATTAAAAGACCCGCAATGCGAGCTTCTTCTCCTGCGCATCTGCACTGGCGTTTCCAACCCCTATTTTACCCTCTGCACTACCAACCCTCAAGTCCTTGGTCCTGCAATCACCCACTATGATCATCACCTCTTTTAATACTTGCAACATCTTATTACAGGTGATGTTGATGGGTTTGGACCTCTTCAGCAAAGATTAGTTACCTACCAATCAAAGATGGCGGATTGAGCATATACACTATGGCTGATACAAGCCAAAACTGCTATCTAGCATCATGCATTCAGACTCAAGCTCTGTTGTCAACTATTCTAAACAACACAGAAGTGCCATCTTCGAGCTCTGTTTTTCAGTCGGCTCTCAATCATTACATGCAAACCTGTGGACTTACATCTTCTACTTTCAACATCCAAGATACTGCCCCACAACCTACGAAAGCACTGGCAGTACGTTACTTTGTTGTTGTCAAGAGATATTTTCACAACAGTTTTGCATTTTCCACTAGAAAAGGGATTTTATGGCAGAGCAATCAGATGGCCCATGCGCTGGACTTTCTTAAGACTATCCCCATTGCAGGCCTTAACCAGAACGTTGTCCCTCGACAGTTTCGCGCTATTCTTCAATACCGTTTGGGTGTGCCTATTTTTCCAGAGGACAGTGTGTTCCCGTGCTGTAGCCGTATCATGGACATCTTTGGCGACCATGCCATGCATTGTGCGAATCAGGTTGGTAAATTTAGACATGATCTAGTCCGTGATATGGTTATGGACATATGTTACAAAGCTGGTGTTGCCGCTAGAAAGGAAGTCTCTTTGGGATTTTTGGATGATGGGAGGGGTTTAAAACCGGCATATATCTTGTATATAATTGGGAGAATGGTCAAGACACTTTCCTTGATGTCACAGGAGTCTCACCTTTTGCGAGCGATGGCATTCGTAGTTTCACATCAGGACGTGCTATTTCTGTTGCTATTAGTCGCAAATGCACCAAGTATTTAGATAAATGCAGAACTCATGGTTATGACTTTGGTGTTTTAGCCTTCTCAACACTATGTGAGTTGAGAGATGATTTTATTTTTTTTCTAAATAGATTGAAGAACTGTTTATCTAACTATGATGCTAACTATAATATAGGCAATTCTGTTTTTCAAGGGATTGGAGTAGCTATTCAGAAAGGTGTTGGGGTGCAATTTGTTGCTAGGCTCCCAACCCTACCCTCCACCGATATTGTACTAATTTCGATTATGATTAATAAATGCCTTTGCGACATCTTTTTTTTATTATAATAATAATATTATTAGGGTTTTGCTCTTTCGAGGATTCCTCTTTCAATGAAAACTCATGAAACTTCCATATTTTTCCATGAACTATGTGGTTAGCAAAGCAAGTGGTCCCTCAACCATCATGACTTGTCCTTCTACCATCATGAGAAATATCAAAATAATATTCTTTTAATACATTTAATAGTGGTCCTTCCACCACTATTAAGAGTTTCAGTTAAACTCAAATTCTTCATACAATGATGAAATAATGATCAATGGACCATCAGAAAATACTAAAATTCTTAGGATTGGTCAGTGAAGAGAATGGAAACATAGGAAGGTCACCATGACCGGTCATTGCCGGGCTTTTGGATTGTAAAAGCCGGTCCCACCTCTCTTGATGATTTTTTTGACCTAATTAATCATCCAGAGTCCATATTTGGTTCAAACTCCTTCCTGCAACTGGGAACGATGATCCATACACCATCAGATGGTCCCACGACCACCAATGGTCGGTTTTACACCTCTTGGTCGGTACTTCCTCTCTCCATGACTAGGTCCTACTACCTATTGCTCAGTCAAGCAGAATTTAATAATGATTAAACAATAATTAATCATCCTTTCACCAACTTCTCTGCAAAGGAGTTTGGTAAATGCTCAGTCTAGTATCCAAAGTACTACATGGTCGGTTCATCACTAGTAGAGGCACTCCCTATCTCATCCATTGGTTGACTCTCAGTCGATCATCTGTTGATCATCCATTGACATAATTAGGGTTTTGATCTAAATGCTTTGTCTAGCATAATTCTGAATATGTTCAAACACCAATTTTGACATTGATTCGGCAATAAATGTTTTAATTAATTAAATAACATTCGGTCAATATTTTTGATTAATATTTATTTGGTCTTGCCACCAATTATTCATGGGTCTAGCAGCACTTGCTCTTGACTAGCAATACTTGCTCTAATTATCAATGCTCCATCTAGCAAGACCCTAATTGCCTCATCTAGCAATGGGTCACGGCCAACAGGGTTCAGAACTTCCAATATTGATTCAACTATCAATATTTGATTTCTCAGAGCAATATTCCTCATATTGATTCAACTATCAATATTCGAGTTGCAGTATTTCTCATGTTGATCCAGCTATCAATATTTGAGAATTCAATACTGATCCAGCTATCAGTATTATATTGGTTCATCAACCAACGTTTGGTTCGTCTGTCAACCATTATTTTAATATTATAATCTCTCCTCATCATTCGACTGACTCATGACACATGGATCGAGAAATACCTTCAATGATCATTAAATGATGATTATTTTTACAAGTGCTCAGTGCACCAACATAATAGTTTATGATTGATCCAGCAATATCATAAAACCATCACTAAGTCATTCGAATACCATTACTGCTTCAACTAGTATAATGAGATGACATGGTCATGTTTCTGTTTCAGCATTCCATGCTTCATCCATCATAATATTAAACTTCGTCGGTTCAGTTCATAAGACTCGTAGTCTTAGGTTAAAGATTGACCACTAACACATGAGACATCAATTCACGTCACATTTGGGGATATTACTAGGGTTTTTGGTCTGGCAGCCTACAACACGTGTGATATGAGGTACATCGACGATGAGAGTTGTGGTAGGTCGTGCTGGCGGTTAAAGGGGAAAATGAAAAGTGGATGGTCAATCAACCAAGTCATCCATGCACGTAGAAGTGGTTTAGATACGATCTCTCACTTCTCCATCTTTCCAATTCTTTCAACCGTCACCACTTATAGGAGATTGATGTGCTGCTATAAATAGGATTCCGAACCTATGAACTGATAACTAACAACAACTAAGACTCATCACAGTCAAGTTAGCAAACACTTTCAGAGGATTTCTCTCATCTACGCAGAGAATCATCTTCACAGCAGTTCATCACATCACATCACCTACAGATCAATCTCCATTGATCTCCAGACAATCTCAGCTTCCCTCCTTAAAGACCGACCTTTCTCCTCCTCTTGTGACAGAATTGAACCTAGAACGACCATTGTATTGGTTTAGTCCAGGGTCCTATAGATTAGTCTCTCGAACTCAAAGTACTCTTGTGCAGTATATTTGTTTAAAGGTTCAGACGATTCACAACTCCGATCACCTACTTCAGCGAGCACTTGCTTCCTCCACCACTTTTTTACCAGAAAACCTGTGAACCGTTTTTACCCACAAACAGGTTTAAGCAAAACATTCCAATGCATTCTTTCATTTGCTAGCTTACCTTCCATATAATATTAAAGATGGGGGATTTAGGAAAATGTAAATTGTGTCCTTTTTGAGGGAGCGCTTGAAGATGAAGAACATCTATTTTTAACTTGTTTTTTTTCTCTCGAGTAATATGGCTTGGCATATTGATTAAATTGGGATTGAGTACGGTGCTGGAAATCTCTTGAGATCCTGAGCTTCTTTGGTGCCAAAATATTTTTTTAGGAGATAGAGTTGTTAACACTGTCATAAAGCTGTACTTCAATAGCTTTGTATTCATATTTGGATTTAACATAATAATAAAGTTTTCTCTTTTAATAAGATGACTCTATTGGAGTAAGTCATTTAATTTCTTTGGATATTAGAATCAAATGTGTTGCGAAAAAGTTTTATCCTTATATCAGAAGCTTTATGGATGTTTGGGGTATTGTTTGCGGGTAAAAACAACTTGTTGGTTTTCTGGTAAAAAGTGGTTGAGGATTCAAGTGCTCGATAAAGCAAATCGTCTGAACCTTTAAACAAATGTAATGCACGGGAGTAGTTTGAGTTTGAGAGACTAATCTGTATGACCTTGCCCTAAACCAAGAAAATGGATGTTCCAGGTTCAATTCGGTAATAATAGGAGGAGAAGGGTCGGTCTGTACAGAGGGAAGCTGAGAATGTGCGGAGACTAATGGAGATTTATCAGTTCATGGTGTGATGTGTTGAACTGCTTTGAAGATGATTTCTCTGTGTAGACGAGATAAAATCTCTAAAAATGTTTGATAATTGATAGAGTGATGAGTCTTACTCGAATGTCATTGTTAAGTTATCAAATCATAGGTTAAGGAACCTATTTATTTCAGCACATCGATCTCCTGCAAGTGGTAAAAGTTGAAGGAAGTGGAAGAATGGGAAGTGGGAGAACGTGCAAAAACCACTTCCACTTTGAGTGGAAGCCTTGGTTGATTGGCCATCCACTATTCTATTTACTCCTTAACTGTCACCACGACTTATTCACATTTCTCATCGTGGATATATTGCACATCGCACGTGTTGTAGGCCACCAGACAAAACCCTAGTGATATCCCCCCGAATTGATGTCTCATGTGAAAGTCTGCTTTGTAGATATAATTTTATGTGTGGTCCATCTTTGACCTAAGAATATGAATCTTAATCGATGAACTGAATAGTTCATGGTTCAAGGTCATGATGGATGATGCATGAAGTGCTTGCTGGAACAACAACATGCTATGTGGACCATGGACGTTGAATTAGGTCACTGATGACCGCGACATATCATTATGATAGCTTAAACAGTAATGATAATTGAATAACTTGGACTAATGAGCATATGTAAATGAGATTGCTGGATCGATCATAAACTATTATGTTGGTGCGTTGAGCACTTGACATGAGTCGTATGAAAATAATCATTGTTGAATGATCATAGGAGTTTCATCTTGATCCATGTGGCATGAGTCAATCGAATGACAAGAGAGATTATAATGTTAAAATAATGGTCGACCGACGATCCAAATGTTGGTTGATGGACCAACAAAATACTGATAGCTGGATCGGTATGAAATTCTCAAATGTTGATAGCTGAATCAATATGAAAAATATTTCTTTGCATAGTAATTGATATTTGAATCAATGTTAATAAAATATTGGTAACTGACCGAATAGTGAATTATTAATTAAAATGTTGATTGCTGGATCAACATAAAATTATTGGTGTTCAAATCTGTTCAGAAATATGCTTTGCAGAGCATTAGGTTCAAATCCTAATTTTGATTAATAGATGATTAGCTGAGAATCAACCAATGAATAAGGGAGCAAATGACTACAGAGGTGATAGATCAACCATGTAGTGTCTAGGTGCTCGACTGAGCATTCACCAAAGTTCTTTGTAGAGTAGTTAGTAAAAGGATGATTAATTGATGTTTAATCATTACTAAAATAGTGCTTGACTGATCAATCGGGAGTAAAACCAAATTATGGAGAGATGAGGGACCGACCAAAGGGGTGTGGAACAGGCCCTTGGTGGCCGTGAGACCATCTGATGGTGAATAAATCATCTTCTCAGTTGTTGGAGAGAGTTTGAACCAAATATGAACTGTAGATGATTAATTAGGTCATTAATCACTGAAACATGCGGGACCCGGCTTCTGCAAGCCAACGGGCCGACCATGACTGGTCATGGTCCCATGCTGATGCTACCATGTTGTTCGTGGACCAATCATGAGAATTTTGGTATTTTCTGATGGTCCATCGAGCATTATTTGGCCCTTTTATGAAGAATCTGAGTTTAACTGAAACTTTTAATTTTGGTTGAAAGACCGACCACTAAAAATATTAAGATGATACTATTTTAATATTTCTCATGGTAGAAAGACATGATGGCTGGGGCCACTTGCTTTGTTAACCATATGGTCCATGGAACAATATTTGAAAGATATGAAAGTAGGGAGTTTTAATAGAAAGAGGAAGTCCTTGAAAGAGAAAACCCTAATAATAATAAAATAATATTATAATAATATAAATACCAAACCAGCGGATATTCTTGTCTACAATTGGGAGGAGGGTCGTGATACTTGTTTGGATGTGACGGGAGTTTCTCCTTTTGCCGGGGGTGGTGTAGAATCTTTTACACCGGGTCTTGCTTTATTAAAAGTTGTTGAGTGTAAAAGGAGTAAATACCTTGATGTATGTAGAGATAATGGATTTAGTTTTGGTACCTTGAGAAAGAAATATCCAAAGTTACAATGGACAAAACGCATTTGGAAGAATACTATTCACCCTAGTATATCAATAGTTTTACACAAAGGTGAGAAGAAAATTTTCTTGAATAAGCCAATATTTTTATCTACTCTTAAACACCCAGATAAAGTTTATTATAGATTTGGTTAAGAATTGAGAGAGTTAGGTGTTTGTAATAACTCTTTCTAATATTTTTTGTAAACTCCTTTTGGATTTAATAAAATTATTTTATTAAGGAAAAAAAAAAAGTTATGGTACCTTGGCGTTTACTACCTAAGGCGAGCTTGGTGTTAAAACTATAGAGTTTTTGTTAAGATTGAAAAATTACATAGCTAGGACATGATATTAATATTGAAGTTCATAATTTTCTTTTCTTTAGATTAGGCTTAGCTATCCAAAAAGGGGTTGGAGCGCAACTTGTTGCACGGCTACCAACTAGTTTTTTGTTAAAAAAATAAAAAATAAAAAATAAGAAAAAAGGAGCGGGAACCAGCCAAAACAGGCGCGACTAGCTGGCCGGCCATGTGGGCCCCACTCCACGGTTTCCTATTTTTTTAATATTTGATTAATATTTTTTCTCTCTTTATTTTCCTCCTTTGTTGAAACTTCCATATCCTTATTCTTCCATGTTTTTGGATGCCTCTTTGAACATTATTACTAAATACACCCGTGTCCTTTTACTCGGGACTTACTCGGGGCACCATATGATCGAAAGGTAAATATTCATTACTGCTCCATGGAATTCAACCGAGAAAAGCCATTAATCCAGAGTAAATGAACATTAGGGATTAATATGGAACATTAAAAGCTTCGGCCTCAAAAACGCTAATGTCGCCAACATATATTATCACTTTCATGAGATTACATGACTGCAATTCACTTCTCTTGTGGAAGGTGAAGACACGAATTTTTTCTGATTCCGATACTGATCAGAGATAGATAATTTCCGATGTGATTTTACGAATATAACCTTCGTCAAAAATTCACCGTCAACATGTATTAATTGTTGTTACAAAAAGGAGAGGTTGGTGGCTTGCTCTTAAATGTACCCTGATAAAGATGAAATCATGGTCAACATTGATGGTTCCATAAGAAAGGAGACTGGAGGGAGTGGCTATTATTATAAACCATGATGGGATACTATTGCAACATCTTGTGGGGGCTCTATTCCTTCCACTGGTATGGCCCAAGAACTGCAGGGTGTAGAGGTTGATCTCATACTTGCAAAGTCTAATAATTGTAGGAAGCTTCATGTCTGTACTGATTCTTTGGGTGTGCACGTATTACTCTATAGTGATTTTGGTACATCTTGGAATGTGATGGATATGTCGAGGAGAATAGAACATTTGTAAAGGGATTTTCTGTCTATTAGATACTTTCATTGTATAGAGAAACAAATGGGACAACTGATAGGGTTGCTTGGAAGCACCCTAAAGAAAATTTTATTACTGAGATGCTTAATATCAAAGGATAGAAGTGAAAAGGTTTATTACAAGAAGTTGTGTTTTTGGTGTTTTTGTTTTCCTTTTCTTATTTTATAAGGTGCTGCGTTTTTCTTAAACCCGGCAGGAGATGTCAAAAAAAAAACAGAAGGAAAAAAATGCGACGAAAACCCGACACTTTTAGGGACGACCTAAAAAGAAATAGGGTTGACTTTATTATTCCTATCTACTAAAGATGGCTATGTGGTGTCTTAAAAATAGAAATTGTGTATATTATCCTTTAGCTTTATACTAAATCAAAATCTATATCCTTTATTTTCATAAACATAACATTCCTTTTCTTCATCTTTATTCTACCGATTGAAAGTTTTTTTTCGTCGTTTGAATTTTGATTGAAACAAAATGTCGAAACAAATTTTAGGATTAATTTTTTAAAATTAAAACCCAAAATTCATTAATCTTAAAGTTGAAATTTAGAACATTAAAAAAAAATCTAATTAAACAAACAAAACAGATAAATGATAGTAGTTGTAATCCAAAATTAGGATTTGATTGCTTGAAATCAAAAAAATGATCGGGATTTTTTTAAAGATTTACATTTGCAGAAACATAATCGGTAGGCATAAAGTTGATTCTATCCACCGATTATGGTTGATGTTCTTAAGAAATGAAGAACATCAACCATAGTCGGTAGGTAAAATAGATTGTTATTTTCCGATTATTTTTGCGTCAAAAAAAATCAATTTTTCTATACTAAAATTTAAGCATAATCGGTACATATGATCCTCCAGCGTCTACCGATTGTGAAAGTAGAGAAATTCATAATTTTATAAGTTTTTGAAAAATTAGAATTTGGGGCTACTCACAATCGGCAGATAATGAACATCGTGAGACTACCGATTGTGAAAGTGAAGAAATTCAAAATTTTATTAGTTTTTGAAAAATCAGAATTTGGGGCTACTATGATAGTCGGTAAATAATGAACACCACGAGACTACCGATTGTGAAAGCAGAGAAATTCAAAATTTTATTGTTTTTTAAAAAATCAGAATATGGGGTTACTATCACAATCGGTAGATAATGAACATCACGAAAATACCGATTGTATAATTGGTAAATAAAGTACTCTATTATCTACCGGTTCTGGGACGTTAATGGTGCTGAATGCATTCAATCGTCTCTCTAACCGTTATTGAACCTTCAACGTGATATTCTTCATGATTTTCCCATCTTGTTCTTCAAACCCATCCATGTATGTTATTGATTCAAGAAAAAAAAATAGTTTTCTCCCACTTTTTCTTCTTTTTCTTTTTTCTTTTTCTTCTATTAAAATCTTAAAACTTAAAAACTAAAATAATTCCTTTCTATAAAATTTTTTTTCCCGACTATAAACTTAACTACCGATTATCAAGGGTTATTTAACCATTATGAAAAAATGAGACAAGGGGTAGCTTCATTTTAGATATGAGTGACATGTTTTTTTCATATTAAGCGCCCCTAATTCCCTAAAAATGCAGGGGCATATTGATGGAATATATAATACCTTCCTTTATTCTAATTTATTCACGTCTTTACGGAGAAGGGTTCTCACCCTGCTGGCGTTCCTCTTTAGATTTATGCATGGACACAATTTCAATTTGTTATATAATGTATAAACGATTGGCATCCCCTTGAGAATCCCATTGAACTGGAAAGAAAAGAACCCTACAACTTTATTCCGAAAGAAATACATAAAAATAAAATGTGTTTGCGGGTGCCTAAGTATCTTACCAAAACAAGCAGGCTATACTAGTAAAAACAAAAAGATGATTTGCCCCTTCCGTATAAACAAACAACATTACATAATATACATTATTCCTTTCATGTTTATAGTACTTCATTTGTGTATTTTCTCGTTTTCTCGCTGCCTATGCCTTTTTTCCAGTTTCCTTAACTTTAATTTTTTGATAATATCGTCCAAACATAATAAATTTGTATAATGTTTTGCTTAAGAATATTTCACCTTTCTAATTCTCCTACTGGTATATTTTTACTTTTTTGGACCATTCTCCCTATGTTAATTAGTTTAAAAATTCTGGTTAGACAGTGACCTTAAAGGGAATAATTCTTCTCTAAATTATCGTTGTACAAATGGGCCTTAAATTTCTATTTCTTTCACTCAGTGCGTTTGGATTGGCTTGTTGTAGTTTTTAGTAACGTACAAGAGCCTGGCCGCAACAGTTACAGGCACATTGTTATCGGGCAACTCTTATGGTATGGAGCTAAAACCATCCATAACTCAATGACTCTCCATATATTTGTGGACTCTCAAGAATTTGGGGAGTCAAAAGCTATTGTGGTAAAATTAAACCGATTCTCCATCCGACCACTCAATGTTCCGATACCCATCCAACCACTCAATGATCGGATGACATTTCAGCAATGATCTCAGTTATCTATGTCTATATAATAGTTTCATAATCATTTGCTTATTAAGTTATGTAGTTTATTAAGTTTCACCATTTTTGTCTTTCTTGAGCCATATGGCTACGTGTATAAGCTGTATAATGCAGATAAACCAAATAATTTTTTTGAAATTTTTTGAACACTCATCCGGTGAGTGAGTGATCGGATAGATAAATTAAATAATTTCATCCGATGTCTAAGTGACCGGATGACAGAAAAAAATACAAAAAAAATATATCCGAACACTTAGTGTCCGGATGATGTATCCGGTCATTCAGTAACCGGATGGACTACTCCACAGTCTACTCCGCATATCAATGGAGTACCATTTGGACTTCAGAAAGATATGGACCTATTCTATCCATAATGGCATTTTTTATCCATAAAAAATGGATGATCCGAAAGATATGGATTTATTTTTACTCCATAGGAGTTTCCCTTAGGAAAAAGATTTAAAAATAAGGGTCAATGGCTATTTGATATTTGGTACTTTAGGTTCTGTCGTTTGAGCTCAGATAATCCTTAGGCCACCGGTTAGCTAAGGAAAGAGCATACAACCGTCCTTAGCTCAGTTGGTAGAGTGAGAGGACTATATAGTTGCGTTGTACCAGATAACCCTAAGATCATTGGTTCTTCAAATATTTATTCATTTACCATGTCACCTTTCACTTATTAAATATTCACATCAAATATCTGAAAGCGGGCGTTACTGTTACGACTACTGGTTATATGTGATTCTGTTACCTGTGATTCTGTCAACTGGGATTCTATTACTAGAGATTCGTCGCTTGGTCCGGTTGGAGATTATTCTGCTGTCAGTTCTTTGTAATTTGCTTTTTCATGTTGTGTTATGTAACTTCCGGGTTTATTTATTAAAAAAAAAAAGACTGTAATAAGGGTTGCAAACTTTATTTTATGTTTTTAGTCTTTTGTTTAGTAAAGGTCAGTCAGTCTACTGACTCGACCTTATATACTATCTTTCTCTTCCTTGTTCGTTTTTGTGAAGAATCCATTGTTGTTATTATTATATTATTGGTCTCTCTCTCTGACATGGTATCAGAGGAAAAACCAATTTACGTTTCCAATTTCGATCCTAGAGAGTATCTGCTTTTCTTTGCTACCTCAATTTCTTTGGTACTTCGTCATCATCATTTCTTCTTCAGACCCTAAACCACCTCATATTTCTCTTAACTTCAAACCTCCCATCAAACTCATATCTACCAATTATTCTCTCTGGAAACCGCAGATTGCTTCATTGCTCCGTACTTATGATCTTTTTTGATATGTTGATGGTGATTTTCAGTGTCCTGCCAAGTATATACGAAGTTCTGGTATTACTATTCATATTTCAGATCCAGAAATTGCTAAGGATCTGATTCTCAATTCGTTATATACTTCCTGGGTACGTCAAGATCAGGCTATTTACTCGTGGTTGTTATCATCGCTCTCTGAAGAATGTCAATCTCAAGTGCTTGGATGTTCTACTTCGTGTGATGTTTGTAGACGACTTGAATTGGATTAGTATGCTAACACCAAATCCAGATTGATACAGATTCGGAGTGACCTCCACAGAATAAAGAAAGGTAAAAATTCGATGCAAATATATTTCAATCGTGCTAGGTCTTTGTCACATCAACTATCCCAAATTAATCGACCAGTTCATGATGATGATCTTGTTTTTCACATTTTCATGGTTTGCCTGCTGAGTATCATGCCTTTGTTACCTCTATTAATACTCAACAGTTGAAGAATTTGGATCTTGTTACTTTTACTAATCTTCTAGGACTACTTTTAGCTGAGGAATCTAGATTAGATGTTGTTTCTTCTATTGATTTAACTACTGCATCTACTAATGTTAGTCAACAACATTCGACTACTTTTTCCTCTAATCCTTCATCTGGTCATAGTTCTCCTAATTATCCTAGAGGAAATTTTACTCACATCAAAATTGCAATTCTAACTATGGTGGTTATCCTAGAGCCTCACAATTTGGTGGTTATCCTAGAGCTTCACAATTTGGTGGTAGAAATACTAATTTTAGTGGTGGTTCATTTAGAGGAGGTTATAATAGATATGGTTTTAGAGGAGGTTCCCATAGAGTTGGTCGATTTGCTCGTGGTGGTAGACCTGCTTTCAATTTCTATCTTTCATCTGCAGTTAAGTATAACTATTATATTGAGTGTCAGTGTTGTCAAAAGCCTGGTCATTAGGCCGCTGAATTTCATCAAATTACAATTGATTATGGTCATCCTGTGCAAGCTCATTACACTTTTGCCGAGGAATTCTATGATGATACTTTTGAGGGTCCTTGGTCACCTGAGCCTGAAGCATATGCCTTGTACAATGATGCTAGTCCTTCTACTTCAAATAGCTGGCTGCCTGATTCTGGGACTACTCACCACATGACTCATGATCTCGCAAACTTGAATTTACATTCTCCATATGATGGTTCTGATCAAGTCAGAGTTGGTAATGGTTCAGGTTTGTCCATCCACATTGGTTCCACTTCTTTTGCTTCTCCTACTAAAAAATTTCATCTTTCCAATGTTCTCCATGTACCTTCTATCACTAAAACTCATTGTCAGTTCATTAGTTTGCTAGGGAGAATAACTGTAATTTTCAATTTTATCCTGATGAATTTTATATTAAAGATATTAGTTCACATAGAGAGCTACTTAAGGGACCTTTTAGGAATGGTTTGTATGAACTGAATTTGGATTCTGACACAGTCAAACAAGTCTTTCTCTCACAATCTGTCACTCATGCTTGGCTGAGTGATTCCTCTTTAACATCTCACTTGAAACCTAGTATTTGTATGGATTGTCAGCTATCTAAATCCCATGCCTTACCCTTTTCATCCTCACAAACTGATATTCATGGTCCGTTAGACCTTATTCACTTGGATGTTTGAGTCTCTCCGGTGTGTTCAATTAATGGGTACAAGCACTATGTTTCCTTCATTGATGCTTACAGTAGATTCACTTGGATATTTCCTTTAGCTTATAAGTCAGAAGTTTTTCAAACTTTCATCAAGTTTCAGAAATTAGTTGATAATCTTTTTAGTAGGAGAATAAAATATTTACAATCTGACTGGGGCGGAGAGTATAGGACAGTTTCCACTTACTTACAATCTTGTGGTATTAGTCATCGTATTTCTTGTCCACAGTTGCATCAAGAAAATGGGACAGCTGAACGGAAACATCGTCATATTGTCGATACATGCCTTGCTCTTTTAAATCATGCTTCTATACCTCTTACTTTCTGGTCATATGCTTGTGAAACTGTGAATTTTTTGATTAATATATTGTCTTCTTCTGTTTTGAACAATAAATCTCCTCTTGAGACGTTGTTTCATTCTGCGCCCGATTATCCTTTTCTCAAAATATTTGGTTGTTCTTGTTACCCCTGTTTACGACCTTATAACTCACAAGCTAGAAAATAAGTCTGTTGAAAGCATATTCTTAGGGTGTAGTTTGCAGCATAAAGGGTATCGTTGCTTGAATCCTCGCACCAATAATATCATTGTATCTCGTAATGTTTTTTTCGATGAGAGTTAATTTCCATATGCTTCTATGTTCTCCTCCACTTCTTCAGTTAGACAAGCTTTCACTTCTTATCTTTCCCCTATCTCAAATATAGCTTCAGAGTCTATCTCATCTCCACCTCCACCTGTTTCATCTCCACCTCCACCTATTTCATCTCCATCCATCTCATCTCCACCTCCACCTGTCTCATCCACTTTTCCCATTTCAGCTACTGTACCGGTTATTCCATCATCTGACTCCATTCACACCATGACTATTAGATCAAAAAATGGCAAATCAAAGCTCAAATCGTTTTCTACTTCACTTTCTTCCACTGACTCTGTTGAAGATACTTCCTTATTTTTCAAAGACAGATTTAGAAACTTTTTGTTCTCTCAGGGTTTTCTGGCTTCAAAGACAGATACTTCCTTATTTTTCAAAGTTACTTCTACACAATGCTTATATGTCTTGATTTACGTTTATGACATTCTAATTACTGGTAGTTCTTCTAAGAGCATCTCTTCATTTATATCTATTTTGAGCAGTGAATTTGCAATCAAGGATCTTGGTCATTTGTCCTTCTTTTTAGGCATTGAAGCCGCTTATAACTCACATGGTATTCTTCTTAGTCAGCAGCAATATATTCTGAGTTAGCTTAAGAAAGATAATATGGAAAATGCTAAGCCTGTTGTGACACCAATTGAACAACCATCTTCCGAATTAGTCAGTGATTCTACTGCTTTTGATGATCCTGCTTTATATATAAGTGTTGTTGGCGCTCTTCAGTATGTGACTATTACACGGCCTGACATTTTTATTTTCAGTTAATAAGGCCTGCCAGTACATGCAAGCTCCTAGAAATTGTTAGAGCACTGCTCTGTCGAACTCGCAAGCGTTGTTATCTCAATCTTTTTTTCAAGTTTAGTTGTCAAAACTATAAGTCTTAATTTCTAGTCTACTTATATCTATGTCTCGGATTAGGATAGAATGTTTAGTTGAGCTTTAGACTTCACGGCTTTCATCGATTGAAGACGAAGAACTACTAAGGTGAGCTTTTGGAACTTCATCAACAAAAGGTATGTGGAGACTTGAACTCATCTATCACTCAAAAGTTTATTTCTATTTTATCTCCTATTGAGACAGAAGTCTTATAGCTATATAGACTTTACATTATACACATTTGATATTTCGAGCTGAGTTTAAATCCCTTACATATTTCTCGAAATATGTGTTGGTAAGCTTTCGCTTTAACCAAGTTCATCTTTTATTCTTGACGAAAGTCAAAAGATGATCATGAGAAAATCACCTGGTAACATCTTACATGATTTGTGTGATACAATCATTTGATTTAGACTCGGAATATTTCGTACTGATCATTTGATCACTTGAAGATTGCTTTGAAGCTAATAGTTTGTGTGAGACAACTATTCTCGTCTTCCAAGAATATTTCAATGATTAAAATGGTAGTTTAGAATAATTAACCTTTGATTGGATATAACACAGTATGAGTACTTGTATGCTAACTGTTGCATGTGTATTCCAAGTACGGGAATTTAGTATGCATACCCGTATGCGTACTGATTCAACAGTTGAATTCCTGGAATTATAATATGCATACCCGTATGCGTATTGATTCAACTGAGTTCGGTCATGAACGACAGTATGCGTACCCGTTTACATACTGGCGAACAAGACCAAGTCCGGGAACTTAGGTATGCGTACTCGTTTGCATACCTGAGTGTGTTAAGTTCTAAAATCGGTTAAGTATGTTTACATACTCATGAAAAAATATATTTATATAATAAGGAATGCAATGTTTGCAAACCGTGGCTATAATGTTTTTGAATTGATTCGAGTGAATGAAAACCGATTTTGCTTCAATTGTGTCTTGTATACTTCTATGAGAATATAAAAAAGTGAACAACTCTATAACTAGTTTCATTTGAGTCATTTGAACTAGTTGTGATTAAGATGAACAAGGTTGATATGAAAGTGTTCAGATGGCTAACTTCGGTTAACTATTGTTGAGCCAACCAATTGTACACGTTTAGGTACGATTACCCATATCTAAATCAAGGCACATTTTATTTGTGTGTAACAATTTAAGAAAATTTAATGGTTGAATGATATTATCTTGACTCTAATCAGTTTTTCATCTAACGGTGAATATTGAATGATTTTTTACCAATGTAGCATTTATTGCAAACCCTGATTTGAAGACTATATAAGGGAGAACTCTAGCAGCTGGGAAACCTAATCCCCACACCTCATGTGTGATACTAGTTACGACTAGAGTCGATTCTCCTTTAACCTAGGTTGTTCCTAAAATCATTATAGGTTAACGAATTAAAGACTTCATTGGGATTCTGAAGCCAGACCCAACTATTTTCTCTGTAGTTGCGTGTTCTGATCTTCTTTGTTCTATAGTATTGAGTACTATCTTCTCTAAGATTTGCTCGAGATTTAATCTCCGATAGGTAAGATAAAAAGTAATCACAAAGCTCTTCGTCTCATTCTTTGTGATTCCACAATATCTTGTTCCGCTACCATCGGTTAAGATTATTATGAGGTGATTGATATTATTAGGCTGTTCTTTGGGAATATAAGTTCTGTGTATCAGTTGGTTCCTATTCACATTGATTTATCAAAATACGAAACAAAAACTCGTAGTTATTTCTGTGGGAGACTTATTTATCTATTCAGTAGACTTTTCTATGTGAGACAGATTTGTTTATCAAGTCTTCGACTTTGGGTCGTAGAAACTCTTAGTTGTGGGTGAGATCAGCTAAGGGAATCAAGAGCGTAGAGTCCTGCTGGGATTCAGAGGTATAAGGAACGCGATTGTACCTTAATAAGTGTGAAATTGGTTAGGGCTCAACTACATTCCAGTCCAAAGTTAACTTGTAGTAGGCTAGAGTCTGTAGCGGCTTAATACAATGTGGTGTTCAAGTCTGGACTAGGTCCCGGGGTTTTTCTGTATTTGCAGTTTCTTCGTTAACAAAATTTCTGGTGTTTATGTTATTTCTTTTCCGCATTATATTTTCTATATAATTGAAATATCACAGATTGTGCGTAGTTCAATCAATTGGTGAATCCAACCTTTAGTTGTTGATTGAAATTGATTGACGCTTGGATATTGGTCTTTGATACCATCAAAGTTATTTCTTATATTAATCCGGCTCATATATTTCTATCTGTTCAATTGCAGATTGATTTGAGAAATTGAGATATAACTCTTGGATATATTTTCCTTAATTGGGTCAGATTGCTGAAACGAAATATTGGGTGTGGTTGTCAGACCCCCGCTTTTTCAGTTGGTATCAGAGCAGGAAAACACGTTTAAGGCCTCATAAGTCTGTGTTTGTAGCAATCTAACTATATGGATAAAAGTGTTATCTCAATAAACGTACCACCAGATCCACGGATTTCATAATTCTCTTCCATGACTGATTTAATAAAATCTATAGAAGAAATTCTGTCTAACCTCGACCAGGTCTAAAATCCCTTGAAGTGTTTTCAGGGCTTGAAAAGAAACTTGAAAGCTTATCTCTTGATGTTGAGTTATATCTCCAGAAAGAGAAAGATTCTCTTAATAAGCTAAATCAAGTTATGATGAATAATATTCATGTTGATTTTGATATTGGTCTGCTAATTTGTGAAAGCAATGCTCATTCTCTGTGTGATCCAGTTGGTGGTAACAAACTGAACGAATTACAAGAGGAACTTAATTCTCAATTATCAGACTGTATCATCTCAGAGCATGAATCATTTCATCAGTCAAATCCTGATACACCCTTTCAACATAATTGTATTTCCCTCCTTTGTGAGAAAGTCAGGATGTCTCTTCTTATCAAAAGAGTTTCCCTGTGCAGTACTGAACATTATCTGCAGAAAATGTTCTTTATAAGTTACAAACGAAGAAATCAGGAACACAAATTCTCTTGTGTCTCTTTAAAGTTCTTTGAAAAACTTGTAACAACAGTTCCTTGGGTATTTCTCAATATTGTAAGATGCAAGAGTAATTGAAAAGAAACTCTCTCTTGGTGTCACGGTGTGCGAACTCTCTCTAGCTGTCACGGTGTGCAAACTCTCTTTGTATTATCTTGTCTAGTCTGTACAAAGAATTGCTCAAGAAAATTATTGTTGTTTATCAAAATTCGATGAAGCTTAAAATAAACGAGCCCTTGACTGCACACGTACGGTTCACTACTCTGAACTCGTAACTATTACGTGTTTGAACCGCGTTCCGGAACATTCTTAGCCGGTTCGTATACTACCGGTTGACATATAAAAATAAGAATAAATCTCTTCGTTCTCTTCACCTCTTATTCTTCTCAAACTGTTCGAGAACGAATGAGAAAATCCCAAGGTTCGCAATCCATCATCTACCTCTTTCTCATTTCTTAAACTTTTTGTTTTTAGTTTGGTTCATTGACATCAGTAGAAGCCTTTTTACTACGTGTGAAGAAAGGATTTTTGGTTTGTTACCATTTCGGAACTTCACCATTGGCAACTGTTCTGTTTCCAAGTAAGTTCTCTAACAAGTTCCTTTTTATAAACATGTCTAGAAGGAAGTATAACAGTGGTGCAAGTTCAAGTAGGAGAGTTGTTGATAGTGATGAAGAATATCATGATGATGATGCCAATGTAGATATTCTCCAACCGTATTCTGATGCTAGCCGTCGAATAGCTTTATTAATATTTCTGCCAGGGATAGATATAATAAACTCTCTAGCGGTCATTTTATCATGGAAGGGGCATATGATCGATCAGTTCAGGAACCAGACTTTCACATGTTCATGAACCAGTTTGAGTGGGGCGATATTCATAAGGGTTTGGGGGAATCATATCCTGAAATGACTTGCGACTTTTATGCAAACTTACATGCTCCCAACAACACCAACTGTTGTTTTAAGACTATGGTCAAAGGAACAATGTTTGAGGTTAACTGTAGCATTATAGCTGATTTATTAAACTTGCCTCTCCATCATTCGTTTGTTGTTCCTCAGCCAGAAGGTCAAAGACCAAATAAAAATTAGATGTCTGAACTGCTCTTAGGATAGAACGTGTCATGGATAGAAAGCAAACTTCCCATGGACAATATAAGCTTTCATTTGAAAATTTTTGGTAAGCTGGCTGTGTATAACTTGATTCCCAGTACGCTCGACAAAAATCTCTAGAGCAGAACTCTGGCTGAGTTGGTTTACCATCTTGTTTCTGGTAAAGAGGTTGATTTCTGTGGATTAATTTTTCATCAAATAATTCACATGGTTTCACAAAATAAAAACCCTAGTTTTCCATGCCTCATCAGCAGAATCTGTAGTCCATTTAACATTTCTCAGCTTGGAACTTGTGTTGGTACTCCATCTCCTTTATGCCATACTGACATTAACAAGATGAAGAAACCTTCCAATCCTGAAGTTGCTCTTCTTATACAAAGAAATGGGTGCTTGGAGAGACAGTTGACTTATGCTATGACGGTTCATCCAGATCTAGCTGAACCAATATCCAAGATTCTTGAGGATTACTATCGTGATCTGGATTAATGTTCTTTTTTCATGTTGTTTATGTCATTTTCAGATTTTTCTTATGGTATTTTTTGTTGAACTTCTTATGTCGAACTTATTAAACTGTTACTTTTATTGGTTGTAATAACTTTAATGGATTTTAGCCTTGAATGATTTTTTTTCTTTCAATTAAACTGCTAAATGTGTTAATTTCATAAGAAGTTTAGCTACATATATGTCAAAAGTTAAGTCCATTGTGTCATTATGAAAATATTGATGGAAAATAGATTGAACTTTTGATGTCAAAGATTAAGTCTATGGTATCATTATGCAGATATTGATGAAAAATAGAATGAATCTTTGAATATTCCACAGTATTGATCTTTACCTGATCCAAGTCTATGTGAAAGTACTGTACGGCTCCGTAAGTTTTCTTATATTGAGCATTTCCAATTAAATTAATCATTGAGGTTCCTTTGTGGTTAATTTAATTGAGGTTTCTGGATACAAATTCATGTTTCATGTGATTTGTTAATTGAAAAAGTGTGGGTCTAACAACATCACCCAATATTTCGCTAGCAATCTCTATGGACGAACTCCAATATACGTTCACGAGATTCAACTATACAGTCAGACTCAATCTTAAGAAAAGTATATCAACGAGTTATATTTCAATTTCTCGATTCAATACTCACTCAAGCAAATATCAATCTGCGAGTCTAATTGAATACAAAAGAAATCACTTGAACCGTACCAAAGACCGATGTTCAAGGATCAATCAATTTCAATCAACAACCAAAGGTTGGATTTACCAATTGATCGATACAATGCACAACCTGTGATATTTCAATTATATAACAAAATATAATGCGGAAAAGAAATAACACAGACACCAGAAGTTTTGTTAACGAGGAAATCCAAAATACAAAAAAAAAAACTCGGGACCTAGTTCAGATTGAAAACACATTGTATTAAGCCGCTATAGACACTAGCCTACTACAAGCTAACTTCGGTCTGGACTGTAGTTGAACCCCAATCAATCTCATACTGATCCAAGGTACAGTTGCGCTCCTTACGTCTCTGATCCCAGCAGGATACTATACACTTAATTTCTTAGCTGATCTCACCCACAACTAAGAGTTGCTACGACCCAAAGTCGAAGACTTTAATAAACAAATATGTACCACACATAAAAGTATATAGGAATAGATAAATCTGTCTTCCACAGAAATACCTATGAGTTTTGTTCCGTCTTTTGATAAATCAAGGTGAACATGAACCAATTGATATACCAAACTTATATCCCCGAAGAACATCCTATAAATATCAATCACCTCACAATAATCTTAATCGACTAGCGAAACAAGATATTGTGGAATCACAAATGATGAGATGAAGATGTTTGTGACTACTTTTCTATCTTGCCTATCGGAGAAATTAATCTCAAGCCAATTTTACAATTGTAATCAATACGTTAGAAACATCAAGATCAGATCACGCAACTACAGAGAAAATAGTGGGGTCTGGCTTCAAAATCCCAATGAAGTCTTCAAGTCGTTAACCCACTGGGTCTCAGTAGAAACTTAAGGTTAAAGGAGAATCGACTTTAGCTTATACAACTAGTATCACACAGGAGGTGTGGGGATTAGGTTTCCCAGTTGCTAGAGTTCTCCTTTATATATTCTTCAAATTAGGGTTTGGAATCAATGCTACTGTTTGTGGGTGAAAACCGTTTCTGTTGATTTTGGTAATTTCGTGTGAGTGGGTGAGAAACTTGGTCTAAACCCTAAATAATGTACTGCACGGGAGTAATTTTGATTCGAGAGATCAATCTGTACAATACTGGCCTAAACCAAGAAATGGTCGTTCCAGGCTTGCTTCGGTCACAAAATGAAGGAGAAGGGTTGGTCTTAGGGAGGGAAGCGAAGAAAGTGTTGAGACCAGAATAATCTGTACAATCCTGGCCTAAACCAAGAAATGGTCGTTCCAGGATTTCTTCGGTCACAAAGTGAAGGAGAAGGGTTGGTCTTAGAGAGGGAAGCGAAGAAAGTATTGAGACCAGAATCGTTGATACCGGAAGTGTGGCGTTTTGTGACTTGTATCAGAACATTGGAATGGCTAGATGAGTCAAAAGCTATCAGGTGATTTTTTGATATATATTTTTCTCTGACCAAAAACTTGTGTTTGATGGAAATAGGTGAGACCTATTTATACAAGTCGCAATAAAACGTACCCTGGTATCGTAGGAAGTGAAAACTGTTGAGTGGTGGAAGAAAAGAGTAACGGGTAACGCCTGGAATTGATGTTTCCATAATGAAGGATATATTTCACAATTACTTCTTGCCATTACTAACCTCCTCGCTTTATGACAGTTTCTTGTAACGGGCGTATTGCACGCCGCACGCTGTAAACCGCCAGACCAATACCTTGATGAGTATCCCCCAGTTTGTGACATGTTTTGATGTCTCGAGTGTTTTCGTGGAAAACATGTAGCACTTTGCTACGTGTGTCAAGTTGAAATTGAGAGGCTTGCCGCAGGTAAATAGTATGTCATGCTATTAGGCTCGTCTTGGCTGGTCGCCTAAAACTTGCTATAAGCTCGCCGGCTTGGTGGCGAACTTCGATGTCTGAGATAGCATCTTATGAAATAAGGGTAGCCGTTGATTGTGGATACCTTGTGTTGGCGCCTGAAGATGTCCCAGTGGCATTTTGGTACACGCCAGTAGCAATGCGGCATGGCTCGTGCATGCTAGTGGTGCAAGTGGCGCTTGGCGTAGGCATGACCATTAATTTTAGGCGGCTAGTCACCTGAAAGTTTCCACAAGTCTGTCAGCTCGGTGGCGAACTTGGATGGCTGAGATTGCATCTCATGAGGAAGGATAGCCGCTGATTATGGCTACCTTCTGTCGACGCCTGGAAACTTTGTCTAAATTAGGGTTTGGTATGCCGAAACCCTAACTAGCGTATATGGCATGCTGTATGGCATGTGCGCCTGGCATGTGCGTTTGGAAAGTTAGGCACGTCG
Organism: Papaver somniferum; assembly: GCF_003573695.1. Taxonomy (NCBI): domain Eukaryota; kingdom Viridiplantae; phylum Streptophyta; class Magnoliopsida; order Ranunculales; family Papaveraceae; genus Papaver; species Papaver somniferum. The sequence goes on along the minus strand of NC_039359.1, from coordinate 164,850,708 downwards.
ATTGGCATGTGTGTCTGGCACGCATGTCTTGGCGGGTTTGGCAAGCTGCTTGGCATGTGTGTCTGGCATGCACGTTTTGGCGGGTTTGGCATGCTGCTTGGCATGTTTGGGATGCCGATTGGCATGTGCGTCTGGCATGCACGTTTGGAGGGTTTGGCATGATGCTTGGCATGTTTGGCATGCCGATTGGAATGTGCGTCTGACACGCACGTTTGGCGGGTTTGGCATGCTGCTTGGTATGTTTTGCATGCCGATTGGCGTGTGCGTCTGGCATGCACGTTTTGGCGGGTTTGGCATGATGCCTGGCATGTTTGGCATGCCGTTTTGCATGTGCGTCTGGCATGCACATTTGGCGGATTTGGCATGATGCTTTGCATGTTTGGCATGCCGATTGGCATGTGCATCTGCACGCACGTTTTGGAGGGTTTGACATGCTGCTTGGCATGTTTGGCATGCCGATTGGCATGTGCGTCTGGCATGCACGTTTGGCGGGTTGGCGCGGGTTTTTGGGGAACCAACTTAGTATGGCAACCTCTTTTAAGGCTGCGGCGGGTTTGAAACAACCTAATTGGTCAATTAAAGTAGGGGGTTCCAAGCATGGGTGTGGCTCCCCTTTTAGTGCGCGTGGCGGCTTTAGAGAGACCTGATTGGTCGATGGGAAGTGGGCCCGGCAAGCTAGGGCGTGGCCACACTTCCAGTGCGCTGTGGCGGATTGCCTAGTTTGGCTAAGCATAGTTTCGACCAAGGGGTCTAGTGTGCTGAGCTGGGAGCGAAACCCTAATTTTTACAAGTTAGTCGAATTTATGGGTTTTTGGTGGTTGTCACAATAATTTGCTGGATTTGTATGCTGCCACAAAAATCCTTATTTACAGAATGCAGTGTGCTTCCCGTCTGAGCATTTTGTGCAATGGCCTTAATTTTGGTACTTGGAGGTTCATGCTACTTTGCTGCGAGCGAACACAAATCCGTCATGCCATACCGATATGAAGGGTTCTGCCGGGGAACATAGCGCAGGAAAGTACTCAGTGAGTCTTGTATTGGCGAGGTGCGAAATTTACAGAGCGTTTGGGATGGTTTCTACATTCGCCAATCTGGATAACTTTCATTTAAATATATTGAATGGCTCAATAAATATGCTGGTGGAGAGGTTAGCACTCACGGCACCGTTTCTTTACAGAGTGACGTCAGATGTAAGGTTTTATGATTTTGACCCTAAGCTAAAAACCACCATCAATATTAAGTCCCCTGCTTAGCACGTAACAGTGGCATTGTTGCGGGGTAAGCATGAGATGGTGACAGACGAGAGTAAAATCGAAATAGCAAGACGTGAAGAAATTACCAAGGAAATTCAACTAACCTTTGGTGGAAGGCACGAGGAATCCGTGATCCTTGAGTTTGCGGCTTTTGCATAAATTCGTCTTAGTCGTGGGATGTTGGTGCCAGTGCGGCGTCTTTGGCTACTGGTTAGTGAATGGTTCACGACGCTGCTGTCTAGGGCATTGGTTAGGACGCGGTGGTAGTTGGCTTGGGCTGCAGACGACACTCGTCGGGAGCGGAAAAGTTGGCGCTGAGAAGGATGCAGGTGCATCGGATATCGAGCAGGGAAGATAGCGCTGGAGGATGCAAGCTGTTGGTGCTGGCTAGGGACGTAGGCTATTGGTATTGGCTTGGACATGGAGCCGTTGGCGTTGTTGGCTTGGATTGACGTGGATCCATTGGCTCGGCTCGGGAAGCGCGCTTGGAGTGGAAGGATGGCGCTGGCTAAGTCATAGAATGGTGGGGACGGATGCTGACTTGGATGCCAAACCCTAATTATCCCGTATAAACAAATATCTAATCCAGCTGGTATCACGTGTTTGAAGCCTTAATTCACAGCTGGTAAGAGGGTTTTCCTTCTCAGGCTTCATCAACCCGCTGAATATAAGTGGTGATCTTGAATCCTTCGTTCATACATATCATCGTAAAATCGTGTCCACCCTCTTCACATGTATTTTCTTATGTTTCTTCTCCTAGTCCCCATGTTGTCTTTTTCATCATGTAGATTGTCGGTGTAGACATGGTAAAAATTTTCCTTTTTTTTTTAGCATATAATGGGATCTTCGAGTGACGATCGTACCTCTGACTCTTCGGAGAGAAATTTTGAAGTCGACAAAACCCAGTTTTCTTCTCATGAGGCATTAGACAGAATTGATTCTCTGTTCCATGAGGTTGACGAGATTATACGAGGCATGTCTCTCGCCCATCTATGCAGGGTGCGTATGTGTGTTCGGACTCTCATTGCTTCTATGGACATTGAGGAAAAGTGAAGACATGATGAAGCATCTCAGCGCGTCGGTAGATCTCAGAATAATGAAGCTTCTCTACAACCCAGTGCTAGGGCTGAACGATTTGCCTCTCGGTTGAAACGGCAGAAGACTGAGTCCATGAAACTTTTAGGCGAGAGCCAGTTTAATTACCCTGTCCATGATGGAATCTTAATCCTCGACTTTGATGCGGACGAACCAGGCCATCCTCAAGAGGCTGCTGGAAAAGCTCTTGAGGAAGATGTCGACACGGTTTGTGAAACTGGAGCAGCTTCTGGAGTGTACGCCGAAACTGCTGTCAGGGACGTTGGAGCGACTAATGAGGATGCCGTCGAGGCGGACGAGGAAGCATAGGCGGAGGCAACATATGTTGGAGCCATTGGAGAAGTCATGGAAACATACGCTGGAATTTCTGTTGAAACAAATGCCGGACACGATGTGGAAGCTGCTGCTGCCGAAGCGGCTTCTGGATGGGATGCTGAAATTGCTGCTGCCGAGGTGGCGTCTGGATGGAACGTTTGCTGCCAGAGAGGGTGCTGGGGAAATTGCTTGAAAAAGCTCTGATGGAGGCGTTATTGATCCAGGCGTCTTCCATTGACGACCATTTTTTCTTGCTATTTCTCCTCGGTGTGTAGACGCTTTTGATATTTCAAGGATTTATTTTCACTTTTTTGTTTTCATGGCGGAGTTAGGGTTTCGCCAAGTAACATTATGTTATTCAGCTTTTATGGTTTCTCATCTCTGAATGAATTAATAAAACCTTCATACTGAGAAGATCCAAAAACCCTTTATGCGAAAATAAGTTGCTCGCCCCTCCTGGTCATCCAGTAGATGGACAGACGCCGTACATAAATAGTGTGGATGGAATATGCCACAGGTACTAGCCAGCCTGTTGTTTTCGCAGCCAATGCTTCCGAACGCCGACATCACCCATAACAACTCAAAACAGGGGAAGTAACAACAATGGTTAAAGGTTCGTCCGGCCTGTTTCTTGGCTCTCCCTTGTGGCAGCATTATTGTCACATGTCCCGAAAAATAGAAGATATTTGTTCTGCAGCCTGATGATCATCTTCCTTGCATATTCCCTTCTTCAGTATTTTTAAATAGTGATAAGTGCTTTATTTACATGTTTTGAGTGTCGAGCCCTTACTTTTTTTAGCTATATTTCTTGCATATTACCTTGTATTATGATTGTTTTCTAGTTTATGTCTTATATTAGGTGAATCATTCGAAAAGAAGTGTATTAGCTACAAAACTGAAGTTTACAAGTGAAGAAGGGGAAAAGATCAACTGAAACTCGTTCAAATTGAATATTTCTAGTCATCATTTTGTAGAGGATGAGAGATGAAGTCAATGGCGAAAGAACAAAGTCATTCCGAGTTCGTATAAAGAAGTTACGAGTAAAACAAAAACTTGGAAGATCAAAAGGGCAAAATGATCATTTTCCAGGACAAAAGCTATTGGCACCCCAGGGTCCGTTAAGGGGGAGTCACTCTGTTAAGGGGAAGACTGCTTCAAAGGAACTACTAAAGGCAGTCGAGTCATTTACTGGGGGAAGTCATAATTCAAATACTATTATAGGCATCTGCCTATTATATCAGGGCACCACCTCCAACATCAGCCCACTGCATGTCCGACGAGTCCAGGGAAGTTCCGGTTGAGCTTTATGCCGCTGATGATCGTGATGGTTTTTGTATTGCTGCTGCCAATGGGATACGAAGGAGCTGAGAAGAACAAAGGACCGATTACAGTGAGTTAATGATGGCAGAACTGAACAGAAATGTGATTGATCGCAGTCACGATAGAGAGAATGGAATTGAGCCGATGATGATCATAATGATCATATATCAGTGGTAGCTGCTGAGAACGAAGGAGTATGAAATCTCATTGAACGTTGTTGTTCTGTCGATGAAGTGATGATAATGCCGGAAGAAGATGGAGTTAGCTGTGATCATTTGATTGATCGTGCTCTACTTTGTTGGAGTTTCATGGGCAATGGTTGCTCGGTGGAACATCACAAAGAAGGTGAAGCTTGAGCTGCTGGATGATTTGTTGAAACAAGAGGAATAACTGGGAGATTTTGAGCTCGAGTTTGGAGGTCCTAGTGTTGGGTGCAATAATCAAAAAAAAGGAAAATTAAAATAATCAAAAGTTATTGATACTTATCTCCTTTATAATGTAAGTGATCTATTTGATGAAACGGACGAGCTCCCCATATCTCCGCAACAACAACAAGGCAAAACTTTGGAAAAACAGAGTGAGTCACGTGTTCAACACGTTTCCCTTAAGACATTAGCGCCCGACTACACTCAAGAATGATGCTATAGCCCTCACAGGACGGATATCTCCAGGATAAAACACCCTACTACACCTAATACTAGCATATGTAGTAGATGCTCAACTTGAGCTTGGAAACTCCGAAAAAACCATAAAGGAAAATCTCGAACACTTGAGAAAAAAATATAAAAATATTTTTCCCCTTAGGGGTCCCTCTAAATATAGAGCAACCCCTTTCCCATAGATTTTACAAAAGTAGTGAATTTGTTTATATAATTGACAAATACAACTTAAGAAGAAAAACTCCCTGACGTGGGACTAAAAGGTTTATATAGTTTCTTAAAACTACTAAAAATTGGAAACTCCACAATGTGGGACTAATAAGTTTCATTCACAAAAGAAAACAATAAATTATAATTTTTATTAAAACTTTAAAAAATTATTTTTTATTAATCGTTTTCCAACAATCCCCCACATGAATGAAAACTCAATAAAACATGAAAACACAGATAGATCTTGGTAAATCAACATCCCAATCTCACGATCCAAACAGACTGATCGTGCAAGTGTTGAAATCATACTAGTCATTTCTACGTCCTCTCCCTCACACAAAAGTGTGTTGACCCCAGGGTCATACTATGGATTGCACAAATCATAATAGTATTGAGAGCTTTCATTTTAGTTCTCACATGGTGAGACTATAGGTATCTTTCACCAAAGTGAAAAAGCATGAACTAGTGAACCCTTAGTGACCTTTAGGTCCTAAGTTCCAGTAATACCAAAACCATCAAAACGAAAATCACATAAAAAGCGCAGGAAATACCATTTTAGGCAGAGGTGTCCATGAGGTCTTGAACCTTTGCTTAGTGAGATATTACCGGAATTACTTGCTAGAGACAGTGAACTATGTCTTGAACTGCTAGCATTTGATGTAATTCGATAACACAGGTGATATCTCCAAGTTGTTGCCAAGCTCGTGCCGTTTTGTCCAATTTGGCCCTGGACATATCTGTTTCTCAGAATGCTCTAGAGAATCAAAGCTCATATTCTCATAGGAAGCGGCCCACTTCCTCATTCAGATAGGTGAGTTTCCATAAAGAGTGTTACTGCTACCCACTTCAATCTTAAATTGAAACTATAGAACTCATTAAGACTTCTTAAAAGTCATCCTTCACATGCAGTCACACTATCACGTCTACACCATAGGGAAGGGACAGAGAATAAAATTCTCTGATAGTGTTTACCTTTACCCACCACAAATTAGTTGTCTCATTCGAAACCTTGATCTTGGGATCTCCAGTCAGCAAGGTTGAGTATCCTTCATGGCAAGTTTAATTTATGAGCTTAAGCCCCTTCCCCCTCGATGCATTTCTAACTATCTCTTGGGATAAACCTTTCGTCAAAGGTTGCGCGATATTCTCCTTGGACTTTATCCAATCAATGGAAATAACGCCGATTGAGATTAGTTATTTCTCTTTAGCTATTATAGCTTGGCTAACACAATGTATAGATATAGCTGGCACAGGCCTATGCCAGAGAGGAATGTCTTCTAAAAAGCATCTTAGGCACTCGCCCCCTCTCGTGCTTTATCTAACTCAATACTCTCAGATTCCATAATGAATTGAGCAATATATGTTTGTTTGTAAATCTTCCAAAAACAAACCCTCATGCTAGAGTGAAACATATCCACTCGTAGACTTAGACTCCTCTGAGTCAACTATCCAGTTTACATCACAAAGTCCCTCAAGGACAGCAAGATACCTTTCATAAATCAAATAAAAGGTAATAGAGTATTTTAGGTACCATAATACTCTACTCAGTGCATCTGAATGCTATGCTCTGGACTACAATTATATTACTTAACTTACTCACAATATAGGCAATGTCTGGACTCTTACAGTTCATTAAATTCATCAGACATCCTATAACTCTTGAGTATTCAAGTTAAGATACTCCATTACCCTTTTTTCTTGAGTCTACAAGAATAATCGTACGGAGTACAAGAAGGCTTACAATCACACTGATTGTATCTCTTAAGCACAAATTCAACATAATGAGAATGACTAAGACTACATATGTTAGATTATTTTCTAATCCTCATCCCTAAGATTACATCAACAGGGCCTAAGTCTTTCAAGTCAACGTTCTCATTCAGCGCATGTTTTTAGTGGAATTAATCACATCTATGTTTGTATCAAGTATAAGCATATCATCAACATACAAGCATACAATCACACAGGCATCCTTAACAAGTTACTTGTAAATATACTTGTCAGATTCATTAACTTAAATCCACTACACATTATCACATGATCAAATTTTCCATGTCACTGTTTACGTGCTTATTTTATAAACCATACAAAATTTTGTTCAACTTACAAACTTTGTCATCATAACCTTTCACTACAAAGTCCTCAGGTTGGTCTATGTAAATTTCTTTATCTAATTCACGATTTTAGAAAAGTTGTCTTAACATCCATCTGATGTATCTCTAATTTGTTTATGACAGCAATAACAATTAGCATCTCAAGGAAGTAAATCTCGTCACATGTGAATAAGAATCAAGGAAATATACACCTTCTTTTAGTTTATAGCCTTTAGCTACCAACTTAGCCTAATATTTTTCACAGTTCCATATACCTAATGTTTCCTCTTAAAGACTCATTTACATCTCATGGTCTTACTCTCTGGAGGTAAATAAACCTCCCAAGTCAGGTTCCGACGGACTGAGTCCATTTCACTAAATGAAGCTTCTTACCAGAATGGGGTTTCAGTAGATATCAAGGCTTCTTTACAAGTCCAGGGCTTAGACTAAGCTAGGCATGTTATGAAGTCGGCTTCATAAGAAGTCTCAAGTCTAATTGTTTTTACTTCTCTTAGGCTCAACCTTAACTTCATCTTCCTTTAAGATAAGTTCTGACTATTTGAAAATAAATCTAGGGGATCAACAACACATCTCTAATGAGGTACAGGTTTAAGAATAAACATGTTCAAAGAACTCAGCATCCCTAGATTATGTAATAGTATTCACAACAAAGTCAGAAAAATCACACCAAAGTATGAAAAATCAGAACACACAACCAAAAATCTATATGTAGAAGTATACTCAGCATACCTATATGAAGACACAATCAACATTTTTGGTTTCTATCTAGTTCTTTTAGGAAGAGGAATGACAATCTTAGTCAAACACCCCCACACTTTGACATTCATAAGAAGGTCATCTACCTTTCCATAAATCATATGGAGTTTCATCTGATCCTTAAGGGTACTATATTCAGGATATACTAGTTAAGAGGATTCCTCCCCCACAAGACCGCAGGTAATCCTGAACTAATCAACATGGCAATTATCATCTCTTAAGGATAATTGTTATGTTCAAGGCTTCTAATTGGTTTTGAACTTCAAGTTTATACATCTTAAGGCTTCTAAGGCATCATCTTATCCCTAAGAAAGTATACAAGATAGTACCTCGTACAATCATCACGAAAGTTATAAACCATCTTTTACCATAGTGGTTTTGGGTTGAAATCATGTCAATTAGGACTAACTGAATTAATTCTAAGGGCTTAGAATTACTCTGAACATTTGTGCTAAAAGATTTTATAGCATATTCATTTCACTTTTGTGTTCAAGATCCAAACTAAACTTGGGTACGTAGCCTATGCTAGGTAGTTTATGCATTGACTTATAATTTTACGGTTCCAAGTCTACCATGCAAAACATTCAAAGACACACAAAATAAAGCACAAGAATCAACTATGTTCACTTCATCAGATTTTCCTTTAAACTTAGATAGACCCTAAGTCCTATAACTGTTGCCTAAAAAATCAATGCCCTTAGTTATAACAAGTTTTCCACATTCAATTAAGATCTTCAATCTTTTACCATATTCAAGTGAACAAGATACAAGATTCGTTCATATGCTCGGAACATGAAAACTTCATTTAGTGTGGAATATTACAGATATGAGCTTATGCTCGACCTTTCCCTTTTATGCAACCTCTGTCGCAGATGAGTTACTCATATAGAGTTTCTCGACATCCCTTATCCTCTGATAAGAGGTGAACAGGTCTTTGTTTCAACAAACATACTTAGTGGCTCCAGAGTCCACCCACCAGTCTCTCACATTCGTTATTAAAATAACTTCCGACATCATGTCAATGAACTCGTTCTAATTTGTTTCAACTAAATTAGCATTAACTTTATACTTATTAAGGTTTTATGTTGTCTACACTTTACTGCCGTATGGCCAGGAATTTTACAAACATAACAATCACCCTTAATTAAAGTAATGTCGGATTCAGTTTTACGAAACATACCTTTCTTATGAAGACTACGCTTAGAGTTGTGTTTGATGTTATCGCTTTTGTCAGCTTTGGAAGACTTGTGTTCATCCACATGCGCCTGGTAGACATGTTCCTTTTCAATTTCATGTCACAAACTTCGTTTATACTCTGACCACGGACACGGTAATTTCCCAATCACCTAATACACCACATCTCACAAACCTTAGTTCAGATAAAATATGAGTTTTGAAGATAATATCTAGATTTATAAACTTCGTTTGAACCACCATACCAAAAAACTCATGGTTACCCCATTAAACTACTTTAGTAAAAACAAAATTCTGCCCGTCAGAAATTTTCAGGAACGTTTCTCAGTTTTGTAAAATATCAAAACAATACTTTTACAATTCCAAATATTCTGAAATTTTACTTGGGTAACTATCAGGATGTCTAATACGTTGTGTCAAAAGGGTTAATCGAAATTCCTTCTAGGTTAAGAGATAAACTCGAAACTCTACAGCTGACCAAATTTTCGTTTTTGTTTTTCACTCCACAATTAACATCCATGATTCACAAACCAACCAACAATTTTCGATTATTACAAATTCTAATGTCTTAAGATTGTTGGGTGCAATAATCAAAAACAAGGAAAATTCAAATAAGCAAAAGTTATTGATACTTAGCTTCTTTATAATGGAAGTGATCTATTTGATGAAACAGACGAGTTCCCCATATCTCCGCAACAGCAACAAGGCAAAACTTTGGAAAAACAGAGTGAGTCACGTGTTCAAGACGCTTCCCTTAAGACATTAGCGCCCGGCTACACTCAAGAGTGATGCTATAGCCCTCACAGGACGGATATCTCCTGGATAAAACACCCTACTACACCTACTACTAGCATATGTAATAGATGCTCAACTTGATCTTGGCAACTCCGAAAAAACCATAAAGGAAAATCTCGAACACTTGAGAAAACAATATAAAAATGTTTTTCCTCTTAGGGGTCCCTCTAAATATAGAGCAACCCCTTTCCCATAGATTTTACAAAAGTAGTGAATTTGTTTATATAATTGACAAATACAACTTAAGAAGAAAAACTCCCTGATGTGGGACTAAAAGGTTTATATAGTTTCTTAAAACTACAAAAAATTGGAAACTCCACAATGTGGGACTAATAAGTTTCATTCACAAAAGAAAACAATAAATTATAATTTTTTTTAAAACTTTAAAAAATTATATTTTATTAATCGTTTTCCAACACCTAGTTGAGACGTTGGTTCTGCCAGAGATGAAAAGTGAACGAAGGAGAAGATGACAGTGATGCCGGTTAACTGTCGAGCAAGAAAGAAGAAGTTCGAGAGGGTAGGTGCTGGACAGAGTTGTAACCGGAGAAGAAAATGGAAGAGTTCTGCAGGTGATTGGTTGATGGGTTCATGTGGTCGTGCTAAGGGTATTGAGTTGGTTAGAGGATAAGACGAGGGAGTTCGAGCTCAAGCTGGTCTGGTTTTGGCAGAGTATTACAACGAAAATCCAGGGAATAAATAACTCGTTGCTACTATTGAATGGAGATGAGTGGTGAGGATTAAGAGGTGCTAATAAGAGTCTATGTTGATTAAGGAAGCTTGCGTAGTTATCTAAATTGAAAACTTGCGAGATAATTCAGCTGGAGAAAGAGGTTGCAGTCGGCAAAGCAGTCACCAAGTGACCTTGTTGCCGTCGATTTATGAGATGAACGGTGAAGAATAATGCGCGTTTTAGTATCCAAGTCGGTTTGGTGTGAATCAGTATTTATCAGATTTGAATTTGGAGGAGTAAAAGTATATAAATAGGGGCGCATAAACACCAACAAAACATCTCTCTCAACTCGAGTTCATGCACACAACCTATTCGACAGAATTCCTGAAACAGGAAAAGGTGTTCTTCATCACAAGAAGAGAAGAAGCTAGGAGCAAGGAATTAGGGTTTACTCCTTAGGGGGGAAACCTTGGTATTTTGTAACGTATTTTCTTCTCATATATTTTTCATGGGTTTTAGTAAACTCATGTTTAACTAATTTCCATTGGTTAAGAATGAATTCAATGTTCTAGTGTGAAGCTCTTTATTATACAAGTTTGTTCAGAGTTTTAATCATCTTATCGTTTGTCTTTACTATATGTAATGGATATGAGTGATTATTGGATTGATTTAGAGTGCACGCTAGATTGATCTACTAATTGTCCTATTTCTAATATTGGGTTAGGAGATAGGTAATCTTCGAATAATTCATACACAAGTAAAAATCGCGAGACCTTGCAGAGGGATTCTGTGGATCAATTGCGAGTGAATATAATACCAGCAAGTGGACCTTGAGCTAAGAGTTTAACTACTGGGATCAACCTAATTCACAAAACCTAAAGCGTTCGGTTGGATTACACCTTGAGTGAGCTACTACTTGGTGATTCGGTTGGATAGAATCTGATATTGGAGAGCTTCTGTATCAGTGGTATAAGGAGTTTTGGGAATAACACTGAGCTAGCTGCTATTTTACGGTTTGTGATGAATGGTTCTAATGAAGATAGATAAGTATACTAATCCAGTTATCGCTGGGTAACGACGAAGGATTCCTTGATCATATCTTTCTTTTATTTCTTATTATTTTTTTTTCACTTTAAAACAACCCCCCTTGTCTTTTATTATTTTGTTGAATCAAATAACACATCAATTACACAACTCTTTGTGGGAACGATCCTTACTACCTCTATATTACCAGTTAATTAGTGGGAAATATCTTAATTAATTTGTTGTGGTTACGACACGCATCAAATATATATTTTTTGTGGTGTTTTGGTTTCTATGGTTTTCAATTGACGGGTAAGGACTCTGTGAGAGTTTGGGTTTACTTGGTATTTTTCCTTTAAGACGGTTTGGGAAAAAAATTTAAGGAAAGATGTTCTTTAATTGAAATTGAAAACCCTACTCATGAATGCAAGCAGTGCAATCATTTTAGAGAAGTTACAAACATTGCATGAAAAGGGAAAAATGCTGAAGGAAATGCTGAAAGGAGAGAACGCTGGAGGTGAAGGTAGCACATCGTTTTAGGTATTGAAGGGTTTGATCCATCGCGAGTGAATCATCACACCTTCCAATTTGTCGGCATTGATTAGTTTGCAGTAACCACTCAAGATGACATCTGCCACCAGATATGGCTCGTCTTTCTTTTTTTTAGGCGGACCGGGTCGAGCGATTATCTTCACTGTAACATCTCCAACTTGAAACAAGGTCGTTTTGACTATCAAATCTCCAATTTGAAACGGGTTTGGGCGTTGCGAAACCATTTGATTTTTGAGCTCGTCATCTTTGGTTGTGACAGCTTCCAAATTTTTGGGAAAGCGCTTGAAAGGCTCAATGTCCCATTCACATCTCCTAATGACGCATGGGTTGATAATCGGACTGGGTCTCCATGCCTGGCCGAGAGGAGAGGTGACTGGGTGCAGAAAGGGTTGTTTAACCAGACTTACTTGTGTTCGGAATCTGCGGATGAACGTCGATGGGCGTTCTCCAGGCAATCGAGTTACATTGGTAAGTTGTTGATACGACAACATGTAATCTTGAAAGTTGGACGGCTTGTTGGAAATTATTTCGGGTATCGACATCGGCAGGGGGAACACTCTTAACTTCGCTTTGTCTCCGTGTACCCATGCGCGCCCCAGAATCATGTCATAATCTGAGAGTTCTTTGACAATGTGGAGTTTGCCATGTGTTAGAGTGTCTGCCACCTTAATTTCAAGGTTGATGTAGCCATATGCTTCCATCGCCTCTCCTTTCAATTTTTTGACCACGGTTCGGGAACGGGTAACCTCCTGTTTAGAAACTCCGGAAGCTCTCAGAGTTTTGATGGAAACGATGTTGAAGTCAGTGGCCACGTCGATTAATGTGTTTTCGAGCTCAGCGTCCCTCAGATAAACCATGGCCAGCAGTCCCCAGTTGTATTTTCCAACACCGCTTCCCGAGAGAGTTTAGGGTTCTGGCGTGGTTTCTTCAGTAGGAAAGAGTCGCTTGCCCGATACAACACGATTAAGGGCTGTGAAGATATCTTGACGCTGTGTCTCGGAGAGATAGAGAATTTAGCACATATGTTGTATCCTGGATTGTACAGTTTCGTGTACAGAGTCCCCAAAGACCATGCAACTCCTGACTGGAAGTGGATCTCTGTGAACTCTTACATTGTATAGTCGAAGATCCCCTGCTTCTATCTTTTCTTTGAAGATATGATTTAGCTTATTGCAGTCACTGGTCGGGTGGCGGACAAATCTGCGGTAGCAGCAATATTTGGGGTGTGCCATTTCCGCTTCGATTGGTGGGCATCTGGTAGGAGGTAGCCTGATGGCGTCATCTTGGATCCACGCTTCCAAGAGTTCAATCACTTCCTCGATTGGGAACGTGAAATCCAAGACATTTTCTCCATATTATTGATGTCGCATGGGAGCTTTAGCGATGGTCTTCCGTGGAAGAACTGCCTGTCGTGCTGGCGCTGCGCGCTTGGATTGTTGTTCAGCCACTGGAGCCTTCGTTTTTTCTCCTTCGTCTACCACGCTCACATAAGAGGGACTAGTGTTGTATTGCTTATTGATGAGGCGTCTACTTCCTCGAGTTTCGCATGTGTCATCGCCTCTGGTTGGCCCGATTCTTTCCAACAACGCTGGTGCTGTTGTGGCCGATCGTTTTGCAGCTTCATGAAGTTCAGAGAATGTATGGAATCACAAATTCTCTAGTAGGGCGCGGTATATGGGAACCATTCCATTAATGCAACAATCCACCAATTATTGTTCGTCACGTTTGGGTCATGATAATCCAGTGCTTGAATTCTGAATCTCTTGACAAAATCATTCGGATGTTCGTTGTTTCGTTGGAACATCCTTCCTAGATCTGAGAAGGTAATTTTCTCAGACACAAAGAAGTACTTCTTGTAGAAATCCGTAACCATGTCAGACCAGTTGGAGATGCTGCCTGGCGTAATGATGTTGTACCATGTGTATGCTCTTCCAGTAAGTGATTTCGAAAATTCCCTCAAACGGAGAACGTGATTGTATTCGTTCTCTCCCAGGGACTCCAAGAATCGAGAAACATGTTCACGCGCATTACCGGTGCCGTCATATAGAGAGAATTGAGGGGAAGAGTCCCCCCTTTGAAGAGGAATTCTTTGTACTTCAGGAGGATACGGGGGTTAATGCTGATGTATGTCCATGGAGTCGCTTTTGTCTCGGTTTCGGAGAAGTCATTCCAAATATTCTCGTGTGACGAAATTGGATGGTTGATTTCTCTCCGCTGGAGTTCCTGGGCGAGTCTCTTCATCTACAAATGTGCGCCCTGCTGAGGTGATGGCGTCAGGGGTATTGAAGGTATTCTTTATTGGCTCTGGATGGCGTGATTCTTGTGGTAGCCGCTCTGTTAGTGTCTTGAGAAAAACGAGTACCTCGTTTTGAGTCGAGGCCACGTCCGTTTGGGCTCTAGCGAATACCTCCTATCTTTCCATCAAATCATCAATAATAATATAGGATCGGCTTCCTATGGCTCCTCCAGTTTCCCGCCCTGACGGTGTAGTGGCGATGAAACATTGGGAGAGGCGGCAGCGGCTCTAGCTCTAGCTCTAGTGATTGGAGGTGTAACACCTGAAGGAACATTTTCCGTGACAGAGGCTCTGGCTATGGTAATCCAGGGAGTAATACCTGAAGGAAAATTCTTCATGTTACTGGTGTTGATTCTCCATGTTGCTGGTGTTGACAGGTGGAGTATTAACACCACTGGAAGGAACGCTAACGCCGGGGATAATTTCAGCACAAGTGTTCTCAGGGTTTTTTGCTGATCCGGACCTGAGTTCTACCATCTTGAGATCGGGATTGAAATACAGAATCGGGAATTTAGAAATTGATATTGTAACCAAGAGATTAATTTCCCACTGTGGTCGCCAATTATTTGTGGGTGAAAACCGTTTCTGCTGATTTTGGTAATTTCGTGTGAGTGAGTGAGAAACTTGTTCCAAAACCTAAACAATACTTTTGATTCGAGAGGTCAATCTGTATAATCCCGACCTAAACCAAGAAATGGTCGTTCTAGGCTTGCTTCGGTCACAAAGTGAAGGAGAAGGGTTGGTCTTAGGGAGGGAAGCGAAGAAAGTGTTGATACCAGAATCGTTGATTCTGGAAGTGTGGCGTTTTGTGACTTGTATCAGAAAATTGGACTGGCTAGATGAGTCAAAAAATATCAGGTGATTTCTGGGTATGTATTGTTCTCTGACCAAAAACTTGTGTTTGGTGGAAATAGGTGAGACCTATTTATACAAGTCGCAATAAAACGTACCCTGGTCTCGTAGGAAGTGAAAACGGTTGAGTGGTGGAAGAAAAGAGTAAAGGGTAACGCCTGGAGTTGAAATTTCCATAATGAAGGATACGTTTCACCATTACTTCTTGCCATTACTAACCTCCTCGCTTTATGACAGTTTCTTGTAACGGGCGTATTGCACGCCGCACGCTGTAAACCGCCAGACCAATACCCTGATGAGTATCCCCCAGTTTGTGACATGTTTTGATGTCTCGAGTGTTTTCATGGAAAAAATGTAGCACTTTGCTACGTGTGGCAAGTTAAAATTGAGAGGCTTTCCGCAGGTAAATAGCATGTGATGCTATTAGGCTCGTCTTGGCTGGTCGCCTAAAACTTGCCACAAGCTCGCCGGCTTGGTGGAGAACTTTGATGGCTGAGATCGCATCTTATGAAATAAGGGTAGCCGTTGATTGTGGCTACCTTGTGTTGCCGCCTGAAGATGGCGCAGTGGCGGTTTGGTGCACGCCAGTATCAATGCGGCACGGCTAGCATGGATCGTGCATGCCAGTGGCATGGTGGTGCAAGTAGAGCTTGGCGTAGCCATGAACATTAATTTTAGGCGGCTGGTCACCTGAAAGTTGCCACAAGTCTGTCATCTTGGTGGCGAACTTGGATGGCTGAGATTGCATCCCATGAGGAAGGATAGTCGTTGGTTATGGATACCTTCTGTCGGCGCCTGGCAACTTTGTCTAAATTAGGGTTTGGTATGCTGAAACCCTAACTAGCGTATTTGGCATGTCGTTTTGCATGTGCGCTTGGCATGCGCATTTGGAAAGTTAGGCACGCCGATTGGCATGTGCGTATGGCACGCGTGTCTTGGAGGGTTTGTCATTGCTCTTGGCATGTTTGACATGTCGACTGGCATGTGCGTCTGGCATGCACGTTTTGGCGGGTTTGGCATGTTGCTTGGCATGTGCTTCTGGCATGCACGTTTGGAGGGTTTGGCATGCTGCTTGGCATGTTTGGCATGCCGATTGGCATGTACGTCTGGCACGCACGTTTGGAGGGTTTGGCATGCTTCTTGGTATGTTTGACATGCTTCTTGGCATGTTTGGCATGCCGATTGGCATGTGCGTCTGGCATGCACGTTTGGCATGCCGATTGGCATGTGCGTCTGGCATGCACGTTTGGCATGCCGATTGGCATGTGCGTCTGGCACGCAAGTTTTGGCGGGTTTGGCATTCCAATTGGCATGTGCGTCTGGCACGCACGTTTCGGCGGGTTTGGCATGCCGATTGGCATGTGCGTCTGACATGCACGTTTGGCGGGTTGGCGCGGGTTTTTGGGAAACCAACTTAGTATGGCAACCTCTTTTAAGGCTGCGGAAGGTTTGGAGCAACCTAATTGGTCAATGAAAGTAGGGGGTCGTCCAAACATGAGCGTGGCTCCCCTTTTAGTGCACGTGGCGGCTTTAGAGAGACCTGATTGGTCGATGGGAAGTGGGGCCGGCAAGCTAGGGCGTGGCCACACTTCCAGTGCGCTGTGGCGGATTGCCTAGTTTGGCTAAGCATAGTTTCGACCAAGGGGTCTAGTATGCTGCGCGGGGCGCGAAATCCTAAGTTTTACAAGTTATTCGGGTTTATGAGTTTTTGGTGAGTTACCACAATAATTGGCTGGATTTTGTATGCTGCCAAAAAAATCCTTATTTACAGAATGCAGTGTGCTTCCCGTCTGAGCATTTTGTGCAATGGCCTTAATTTTGGTACTTGGAGGTTCATGCTACTCTGCTGCGAGCGAACACAAATCCGTCATTCCATACCGATATTAATGGTTCTGCTGGGGAACATAACGCAGGAAAGTACTCAGTAAGTCTTGTATTGGCGAGGTGCCGAAATTTCAGAGCGTTTGGGATGGTTGCTACATTCGCCAGTCTGGATAAATTTCATGTAAATATATTGAATGGATCAATAAATATGTTGGTGGAGAGGTTAGCACTCACGGCACCGTTTCCTTGCAGAGTGACGTCATATGCAAGGTTTTAAGATTTTGACCCTAAGCTAAAAACCACCATCAACAGCTACCTTGGTAACAAAGCATTCAATATTCACCTTTAGATGAAAACCTGATTAGATTCAAGCTAATATCTTTCAACCGTTAGATCGAATCTTAGCTTGTTATACACAAATGAAATGCACGTTCATTTAGGTTTGTGTAACCGTAACTAAACATGTACACCTAATAGGCTCAACGGTAGTTAACTAATGGTTATCCATATGAGCACTTTCATATCAACCTTAATCATCTTCAGTATAACTAGTTCAAATGACTCAAAAGAACTAGTTAGAAAGTTGTTAAATTGCTTATATTTCATAGAAGTATATAAGACACAATCGAAACAAAAATGATTTTGATTCACTCGAATCGATTCATGAACGTTATAGCCACGGTTTGCAAATATGCATTCCTTAGTTTATATATGTCTTAGTTCACGAATAAATCGTTGTTAGAAAATAACCCACTCAAGTATGCATACCGGTACGCATACTTAAGTACCCAGATTGAGTTTGTTTTCAGTTCACAAACTCCAGCAGAAATTCGCGGGATGTGAACTTCCGGCAGTACGCGTACGGGTACGCGGACTTAGCTTCCGGACATCCTGAACCAGTAAAGTATGCATACTTTAGTTCAAGGATTTTGGACTTACACAAGTATGAATTCACATACAATGTTTATATCCATTCAAGGTTATATATTCTAAACTCTCATTTCAATCATTGAAACATTCTTAGAGGATGTTAAATAGAGGTTATTCACACACTATTTTTCATCAAAGAGATTTTCAAAATATTGAAATAATCAACATGACTTTCGTCAATTGTAAAGATGAACTTGGCCAAAGCGAAAGCTTACCAACACATATTTCGAGAAATAGATAAGCGAGATAAACTCGACTCGAAATAGCAAATGTGTATAATCGAAGTTTATATAGCAATACGACTTTTGCATCAATATATGAGATAGAGTAGATATACTTTTGAGTGATAGATAAGTTCAAGTCTCCACATACCTTTTAGTCGATGAAGTTCCACCAGTTCCTTGAGTAGTTCTTCGTCTTTGCATGATGAACGTCGTGGAGTCTAGAGCTCAACTACACTTTCTATCCTAGTCCGAGACTTAGCTATAAGTAGACTAAAAATAAATACTTATAGTTTTGGCAACTAAACTTGACAAACAAACTTGAGATAGCAACGCTTGCGAGTTCGATCGAGCGGTGCTCTAACATTAATGTCCAAAGAAATCCTTCTTTTCTTGCAAAAGTAAGGTCGCTCTTGTTGTTCTTTCGGGAATGACATTATATGGGGGAGAATTCTTAATTTAACTTGTGCTTAATTGCCAAATCTTTGTGAGGAGTGCGGTTGTGGAATATTGTAGGAGTTTTCTTGTATCTTTATAAACTCCTCGATGAATACACTAAGTTTCGACTATGTGAAATCATCGAAACAAAGTTGATATGTTCTCTTTTAGTCATGAAGTATCTCTATGAGAATTTCATTATGATACCGCTAGTTTTCGTACCTTTGCCAATTTATATTGACAAAAGGGGGGAGAATTAATGTGTAGTTCACACTACAAATACATATGGTTTACAGATCATTATGTAATGGGGGTTGGTTTTCATTGTGAGATGAAGTATTGACTAAAGGGGAGTGATACATACTAAAGGGGAGTGATACATATCACCGTAGTATTATTGTCAAAGTTTATTGAACTTTGATGTTGTGTAATAATACTATGACATTGTATAACAATAATTGAGAATATTGTTTTCTTATTATTATGGCTACGGATCTTCAACAACTATGATGCTGAGTTGAACACGTTCAGAATCACTGGAGTACTTGGAAATGATGAAGATTTCGAGTAATATTGAAGAACCAAGGAAATAAATCATTTGGATAAGAATATACAAAGTTTATTTATTTTGTAATCCATATGTATTGATAGTTTTGTCACTAAAGTTGACAAAGGGGGAGATTGTTAGAGCACTGCTCGGTCAAACTCGTAAGCATTGCTATCTCAAGCTTGGTTGTCAAGTTTAGTTGTCAAAAGTACAAGTATTGATTTCTAGTCTACTTATAGCTATGTCTCGGATTAGGATAGAATGTGCAGTTGAGCTTTAGACTTCACGACATTCATCGATTGATGATGAAGAACTACTAAGGGGAGCTTGTGGAACTTCATCAAGAAAAGGTATGTGGAGACTTGAACTCATCTATCACTCAGAAGTCTATTTCTATTTTATCTCATATTGAGACAAAAGTCGGATAGCTGTATAGACTTTACATTATACACATTTGATATTTCGAGCTGAGTTTAACTCGCTCACATATTTCTCGAAATATGTGTTGATAAGATTTCGCTTTAACCAAGTTCATCTTTTATTCTTGACGAAATTGAAAAGATGATCATGTGAAAATCGTCTGGTAACATCTTACATGATTTGTGTGAGACAGTCATTTAACGTAGACTCGCAATGTTTCGTATTGATCATTTGATCACTTGAAAATTTCTTTGAAGCTAATAGTTTATGTGAGACAGCTATTCTCGTCTTCCAAGAATTTTTTTAATGATTGAAATGGGAATTTATAACAATTAACCTTTGATTGGATATAACACAGTATGCGTACTTTTATGCTAACTGTTGCATGTGTATTCCAAGTCCGGGAATTTAGTATGCATACCGGTATGCGTACTGATTCAACAGTTGAAATCCGGGAACTACAGTATGCATACCCGTAAGCGTTCTAATTCAATTGAGTTCGGTCATGAACGACAGTATGCGTACCCGTTGGCATACTGGTGAACAAGACCAAGTCCGGGAACTTAGATATGCGTACCCATTTGCATACCTGAGTGGGTTAAGTTCTAAAATCGGTTAAGTATGTTTACATACTCATGAAAAAATACATTTATATAATAAGGAATTCAATCTTTGGATACTGTGGCTATAATGTTCATGAATTGATTCGAGTGAATCAAAATTGATTTTGCTTCAACTGTGTCTGTATACTTCTATGAGAATATAAACAATTTAACAACTCTATAACTAGTTTCATTTGAGTCATTTGAACTAGTTGTGATTGAGATGAACAAGGTTGATGTGAAAGTGTTCATATGGCTATCTTCGGTTAACTACTGTTGATCCAACCAAATGTAAACGTTTAGGTAATCTAAATGAAGGTACATTTCATTTGTACCAGGTAAAGAAACAATTTTTAGAGGTTGGAGATGAGCTGAGTAGTGTTCTTCTGAATGAGGCTAAATTGGGTTTTGTTGCATATGATAACTTTTCCTTTATAACTTTAGTGAGTCTGTTTGATAGTCTAAACGCATGAGAAACATGAATTGGATGATTCCAGGTTATATGGATTGTATCCACACATTCCTGCTCATTTTAAAAGAGACCAAAATATTTATAAGGTATATGGTTAGAAAAGGATGTGGGATCAGTGGAGAGGAAAAAGGGAGATTAATGGTGAGAGCTATAATATGGGGGAGGTAAGTAATTTTATCACTTGGGAAGAGAGTGATCCAATCACCATTTTCCAGTCCACGATCCAATCGCTCTCTATGAGGTCTGTCCTCTCTTGTTGATTTGGCCAGGTAAAAAGAATCCTAAGAAACCTAGGTTTTTAAGTATAAGTTATCGAATAAAGTATTGAAATTTTTAAGAGCTTTCCCATTAACTTTATCTCCCCTCTTTTCTATTCCTTAGACATAAAGATGTTCATTGTTCAGGTCTCCAACGAAAAACGAAGGTAAGAAAACAGAAATACTGATATTTAATGTTCTACTCCAAGATTGATCTTTGCTTTCATCCTTATACGGGCTACCTTACACACCTAAGTGAGAATACAATTTAACTTAGTTTTCTTGTTATATATACTGCAGTCGGTCTGGTTTTTATCCTGCTAAAGAATATTTAATTTCAAGGTATTATCCAATGCAATTATTAAACCACCAGCTATACCCACCGGATGTTCAAAGGTATAATCGCAGTAATGATAGTTATGAATAACATCTTCTACAAAAGTTTTATGGTTTTTAGTTTATGATAAAAAGACGAGATTTCGAGAGTTGATCAACTTTATTAATTGGTTTCTAGTGTCTTACTGCATTAAACCTTGTCAATTCCATAAAAGCACTTTAACAAATTGTCAGAAATATATTACACATTAGGATACACAAGAATGGATAAATGATAATGATGGAAAAGGAGATAATCAAACAAATGCCAGCTCAGAAAAAACAAATGATTGAATGGGTGAGATTTTCTCTGACCTGAGTTTCTGATTCACCAGGCAAGATATCCCCAACATTTATGATTTCTCCAATAACACCATCCTTTTGTAGGTCACTGATTCCTTACTCATCGTTCAACTTATGTCTTCTAACATGCTTTTTTTGAATTTGCTTCTTTCCTTTTTCCAGGCAACAGATCCCATTGACAAAAATTAGGTTATTCGTTTCCATACAAAGAGCAGATGAATGGGGGTAATGGTCTCAGTTTTCGGAGATGTGAATTTTTCGTTTTTGAATTTGATCATTAGTGGTAGTGAGAGAAATAGGGGGAAGCCTTGAAATTTTTATCCTAGAGCTTGGAGTTTGGGGAAAATTTGAGAGACCAAACTTATTTTCCCCTCATAATAGCAGTTTTGATTTGTAATGATGTTTTGTGATCGAGAAGCTTTGATATGGATACCCTGAGAAGTACCTAAGATTTGTGCTTAGGTTTGACTTTTCTTTTTTCTTCTGTCTTGAATTCTCAATATATTAGGTTTGATTTCTAAATCCATGTTTTTTCTCTTTCCTGGTTAAGGAAATACGAGTTAACGTGACATTTCATATTATTAATTTCATTTTAACCGTAGCTAAATATTTAAAAGTAATAACAGTTATTTTGTCACGTGGGTTATCGTAAAATCTCACTTTAATGATGTGTATGCTAAATATGTAACGTTTCTTCGTAATCCATTTTTTGAGATTTAACATGTTCCCATAATGTGTATGCTAGATATGTAACGTGTCTTCATAATCCATCTTTTGAGATTTAACATGTTCTCGTAATTATATCGTGTGATAATTGTTTCGTGTCCGTATTGGTGCAGCCGGATAATTTGATTTCGGTTCCTAATATCCCGATCTGTTAGTCATCCCAACGCTCGACTGAAATTTGGTAAGCCAGTACGGTAGAAACCTTGATGAAAACTAATGCACTTGGTATACAGTTTACATTTTGCATTTTGCAATTTGTGAAGTTACCAGTGGTTACGTGGAATCATATGCCCGTAAGATTCAGCCAATACCTTTTCTCCTCCAGTACACACAAGCAGGAAAGATTGTATCCTTCCTCCCTTCACCTCAAGCTACCAAGACATTATCCCCCTACCACTGAGAAGTGGCTGTTCGCCACGTGTCAACTCATGATTGTACTAAATCTCAAAGTTTTGACGACATGATATGATTAATTAATTGATTGATTGATGGGATTTTTCATCACTTCATGACGTGATCATGATTCCCCAGAAAACGATTCCCATATAAGAAACCCTGTAACGCAATCAATAAGGTACCTCACAAAATCTATAACATGAGTTTTAGTGTGAACTTCTCTATTTGAATGTTTTCAAAGTAAAACCGGTACATAATTTAGCCGTCTGAGTGCTGTACACCTTGTTAGCTACTGTTGTTTTTCGGATGGTTTGGTTACTAGTGATTTTTATCACCGTTAACCACCTTGGAATTACTTTCAGAGTATTAACCGACTGTTTTCTGGGGTAGTTCGTTCAAAGAATTTCTCTCAAAATATCATTACCTTACTTTCTTTTCATGTCACCGTCTTCGATAATATATACCATCATCATCAAACAAACTTATGTATGAATTAACCGTGTTAAGAAAGACTAGTGCTCTTTTAGATACACACAAGTAAACTTCAAATGTTTTATTAAGTACAAAAGTTTACACAACTTAGACGATGAAGTCATCACCAACAAATATTACTCTCCTTCAACACAACAATCTGAATCATCATCACATAACTATTACAGAATTAGATGAACTATCCATAAAAGCCTACACAAAAAAAAACAACCAGAACCAACACCGACAAACACACCAAGCCAACCATATATGTTAGAGAAAGACGTAACGGTTTAGTAGCAGTAGTACTACTACTACATATCCTTAACAAGGAAAACGTTACGAGTTTTGACAACAATGTCATACATATGAATAGACCTAAATTTGGTAAAATCTTTAGGAAGAGAA
Source organism: Papaver somniferum (assembly GCF_003573695.1). Lineage (NCBI taxonomy): Eukaryota > Viridiplantae > Streptophyta > Magnoliopsida > Ranunculales > Papaveraceae > Papaver > Papaver somniferum. The sequence goes on along the minus strand of NC_039359.1, from coordinate 164,827,211 downwards.
ATAAGGTCGATAGAAGATCTCATATGGTATTGGATTAGACTGGGATCATCATAATACCTTTCCCAACCAAGTGCCATCAACTTCCTCTCCAGAACTGAATAAGATGTTATAACTTCATTACTAGGTAAGTGAACTAATACTTTCCCATGCTTGCTGTTAGATTCCGCCTTTGGGTTTTCGACTAGTCGAACTACTCCATTTTGCTGGAACATCCATACCCCTGACATATATCTCTAGCTAGTTGCTGAAATGGAAAGAAGGAAATGAAGACGGTTTTGAGATTGAGCTGTGTTGATGGAGTTGGCAAAAGAGTGTTCAGTATGTGGTGTATTTATAGGACACAAAGGAAGATTAAAATATTGATTTTCGTATGAGAAGTGGCAAGAGATGCCCACAAAAGAAAAGGAAAAAAGATGGGAAAAAGGAATAAGATTTAGGAATTAGCTAATTGTTGGGCTCTTGCAAAGTGTTGTCTTTCCTATCGATGTGAAAAGAAGCTATGCAACTCAAGTCTGAAATCCTTGTTAAAAAGCACTATACAAAAAACTAAAAGCATCGTTAAGAGTTAACAGTATGAACAGGTAATATGTAGTTCAACTCTCCCATTCATGCACCAACTGTTTCTTTAGCTTAATTTAAACCGTTAAATTCTTATGAACTGATGTGAAATTCTTTTTGAAGTGCTTTTTAAACATTACTGCCGGATTCAAAGTTATTCTTTAAGCCGGAAAAGGAACAATAATTTGGCGGATTCTTGGACTAAAAGTATTTTCCTTTCAAATGAAATGTTGTCGTTTTAGCCTGCTAGAGTGTTGGGCATGAAAAATACGCGAACAGTGACAAAATCAAGAGATGATGGGTTTCGAGCCCTTTACTGTTGTATGCACGATTTTTTTTTTCTTGTATTACTCTAGTAGAAATATTAAAAATATTTGTAAATTTGGGAAAAAAAATACCGATCACTTATAAACTTATAACATAATAAATAGTTTCTTTGCTTTCTGATAAATAACAATACCACATTTCATTCAATTTAAAAAGTGATTACATGATTGTTTATAATGATAAAATAAGAACATTAATAAATAGTTTCTTTGCTTTCTGATAAATAACAATACCATGTTTCATTCAATTTAAAAAGTGATTACATGATTGTTTATAATGATAAAACAAGAACATCAGAGTACAAGAATTAAAAACCGAAATATAAATAAAGAATTACATATAAATTAAGAAGTAACAAAGCAAATAATGTAAAGGATACCCAATTATTATATGAAAAGTATAGAGAAAAGATGGTATCATTTGAAATCAGATCTGACCATTTCGAATATTTGTCTTGTTCAATAAAAGATGCCCAAAAGAAAAGAAGTGCTTATTAAAGACGGTTAAAGATAAATCGTCAATATACTCATTGTAGGTAACGCTGACCCGATATAATTAAATATGAGGTGTAAAAGAATTGCAATGAAGTTTTAAAGATAACAACCAATAGGAAATTGAGTTTCGTTTGCCCTAGAATATTTGTACTAATCAAACTTTACCAAGTGTCCTCGCCAAAATTGTTAGATTACAAAAAAAGCTAATTTCAGGCAACAAAAAAGAACGGTCCCATCACCGTTCAAAGTGAGAGTTTTATTTATCTTGCATTTTAAGTGTTAACATGAAAACAGGAGCAAACTGAAAAGAAAAAGATTCTACAACAACTAACTAACAAGATTGAGAAAAAGTTGCTTCACTCTTTACATGAAAACAAAACGATCATCACAACATGGTCAATAGTTTTCCAATACTATTACTGATAATGTCGCATACCCCAGCAACTTTACGTTACTCCCTCTGTTTCGGGAAAAAAAAAGTAACTGTTGCTTTTCTAATTTAACTTATTTTTGGACTAAAATGAAGAAGTGATAGCACTTTCTTTTATAAACGGAGATAGTAGGATACGTGGCAGTACACCATCTAATAATTATTAATACAAAGTTACTCTAGTTTTTAAAATTAGAAATAAAATTATTTTTTTATCACGTTTTTTTCTTTTTTTTTTTGGAAGTGGGGGAGGCGGGTCTAGAGACATCATGCGGTTAAATTTCAAACTGATACTTCATGATCCATTTGCTTGCTGTAGTGCAAGTTGTGAAAGGCTTGGACAGACCGGCGTAAAACCTATGTTCGACTCTTAGAAGATATTCTCTAACCGACCCGGTACTTACTACTGAAAAAGGCTTTGTATTTGGATTTGGACTCCATCATCCATTACAGGACAATGAGTCAGAGAGCTTAGCTAGCTAGCCATGCAACTATTAGAATCAAAGGTGGAAGTGACCAAAATAAAAATGAATCTCTTTGGTCATTTTCATTCCCATACTTATTTGGATAGATAGGATGGATTATGGAGCTTTGTTCTTTTATTTGAAGAGAGTGATACATATCCAGAATACTTGGGAGAGAGAGATCTTCATCACGATATATATCCATTTTGGATGAATCCCTGGAAAAGTCAAGAGATGTAAAGAGAGAGAATGAAGAGGAGGAATGGGCCTATACTGACATAGATACGATCATATCATCCAACAATGGCGAACTCAATCTTAGCTTGCTAGCTTTTGCATGGTGGGTTTCAATTTAACATGTGCTGATAAGACTACGTATGATCCTATGCCTATCCATTATGTAAGTTTTGAGAGAGGCCAGCTAGCTTTTTTCTTCTCCATAACATGACTAAGAACTTAGCACATGTGTTTTGTATCTTCACCACGTAAGGTCTCAAACTCTCACGTTTTGCATGGGTCTACCGCGTCGATAATTATGATATGAATCCTGCAGTTGGACTCCAAGATGTTGGGCGTACAGACCTAACCCGATTTTTGTTAACTGCTAACGTCACGCGAACATAACTAAATTTCTAAACAATTTAACAGAAAACTAAGTTTGTGCCTGTTGTAGGCACTGTGCGTATTAAACTTTTTCTCGAAAATAGAAACTTGTAGTTGTGTAAAGCTATAAAATTAGAACGTAATACGTGGGCATATTAATCTTCCCCACCCAAAGTTGACCCCTGTTCCGATTAATGTAATTTTTTTTTTTCAATAGAAAAACTTAGGTCATGGGAGCTCAAAAGGATACATGCTAGAGCTAGTGGTAAATAAGGTACCACTGCTCCTAGTAATAGAGTTTTTACGAACCGTAACCAAGTTAAAGGAGTCCAAATTTTGAAGTCTATGGAGGTTATCCCTTTTAATAGCAGCAAGTGGATGTGGAACAAGTTCAAAATCTTAGATTAATTCTCCTTTTCTTCGAATTGTTCGCCGGTCTTAGAATTAATTTTGCTAAAAGCCAAATTTATGGAGTTGGTTTTAAGGGAGATATTTATGTGTATTCCTCTTTCTTGGGTTGTTACAATGGCGCTCTTCCTTTTACTTATTTGAGTTTACCTTTGGGGGAAATGGCACTCATAAATGGGACAAGATTATTGAGAAATTCATTTCTAAGCTAGCTGGATGGAAAAAGCCTTTGTTGTCTAGAGCAGGTAAAATCACTTTGGTTAACAGTGTTTTATCAAGCCTTCCTATTTATTTCATGTCTCAATATGAAATATCAAGTACAACTCTAAAGAAGATTGAAAAAATCATGAAAGACTTTTTGTGGCATGACAAAAAAGGAAAAAAGAAATTACATTTGGTAAAATGGATAGCCTAATAATGAGAAGGGAAAGATCAGGAGGTTTAGGCATTAAAAATTTGAAGAAAGTTAATCAAGCTCTGCTTATCAAATGGTGTTGGAGATATGCTGTTGAGGACAAGGCTTTGTGGAGGTCTATTGTTGATGAAAATATGGGTCTGGAAAAGCAGTCTGGATTCCTAAGATACCAACTTGCACTTATGGAAGATCAATCTGGAGAACCATTATGAAGCATCAGTCTAGTTTTTTGAAGCCTACCAGATTCAAAGTCAATACTGGGTTTCTTTGTAGGTTTTGGGATGATAACTGGATCCACAACACTCCATTAATTAGAGACTTGTTATCCAAATCTTTATGTTCTTTCTAGAGCTAAAAAGTTAATTTTTCGTAGAAATGGGAAAACTTTTGGTAACTCTGTGATGTGGGACCTGTATATTCCAAGAAGACAAAATGTTGCTGCAAAGCTGAAATTGCACTACTTACTGCGGATTTAAATGATTTCAGTTTCAACATGGGTGCTACTGATGATCTGCAATGGTCTCTCACTAAACATAACATGTTCTCTGTTAGTTCTATGTATGACAGGTTAATTTTAGAAGGTGATGCCACTCCAGCTGATTTGATTTTTTTCTCTCATTTGGAACCTGAACTGCCCCCTAAGATTGGTTTCTTTCTTTGGTTAATTGCTTATAGAAGAATTCTTATCAGAGATATTCTCATAAAAAGGAGAATTGATGTTCCATATACATGTTTCTTTTGTAATGAGATTGAGACTTGCTCTCATCTTTTGAAGCACTGTGTATTTTCCATACAAGTATGGGAGAAGATATTAACTCAGATGAACTGGTACTTTTCTATGCCTGCTGATATTCATTCCTTATTACATGCTTGGGGTCTTTTACAAAGCTAGAAGTGCAGTTTGGAACATGGTTCCTGCATCTGTTATGTGGTATATTTGGAAGGAAAGGAATGCGAGAAATTTTTCGGACAATGCTTGCAGTGCTACAACTGTTATGAACAAAGCAATCTAATGCTTGTTTACTTGGGCTTTGATAATTCAAGATTTTGAAAACATAGACTCTGCATAAATGATGAAAAAATGGTGTAGCATTTATTTTGATTCTTGATAAGTTTTGGTAGTCTGTTACCATCTTATCCTTTTCTTTCTTTCTTCTCTTGTAACCATTGTCAGGGTGGTATAACACTGTTATACCCTCTGTTTTTTGATCAATATATTCTTCTTTACCGATCAAAAGTAGCAAGCGGATAGCCACACGGAAGCAGGTGTTGATTTGAAAGGACGCATCTTAGCGGTCTGATCGACATACCAAGAAAACTGGGACGTCCGATTAAAAATAAAATTGGTGTCTACAATCAAAACCTAATACAAAAAAAAAGCTGGGGGACCCACAGACAATAAAGACCAAAACTCGGAGACCTGCAAGGCTGGAACAAAAACCCATTAAATTACCAATTAGCGCTACCTTCGCGGACGCGGGTCCAACATGTGTTGACAGAAAATAAAGACTACTGCCTTGATTTGCAAATTTTGTTGCTCATTTGCAACACTTAGTTGCTAAACAGGCGTGCCAAATATATTAGATTGATATATCCGTCCCAAATTTGAACACTTATATGAGTTGCTGACAGACCTACCAAATAAATTAGGAATGGATATATATCCCAAATTTGAGACACAAAATGTACCCCTACAAATCTCTGGAGAACCGACGCGCGAAGCGAGTGTTCACGACTAAGGACAAAAGAAATAACATTAATTATATTTTTTTATCTTCATCGGTTTCTCTTCTACTTTTTTCGTGGTAACTGAGACAAGCCGATTAATATAAGTACATTAGTACTACTGTTTTACAGAAACTACTAATTGGGCTTGATTGGCTTGCATTTATGGAAACGGTGTAACCTTCCAGTTGCCACCGGCATCATGATCGCAAACGTAACCGTGTTATTCATCGATGTGCTTACAAATGTTGTAGTTTTACATGTCCGGAGGAGAACGATGATAGGATTTAATGAATCTCCACAATACATTAATATTATCCGCATGTAAGAACACTCGAATGCTCAGTAAAACTCTAAAGTTTTATAAATTGCTTCTGAAAGGACCTGAAATGATAATGAATTCTATCAATTGTAGTTAATCCGTCTTAACTATAGAAATTGATTTTCATAAGTAAAAAATAAAATAGCTTAATCAACGGATACTTAATTACATTTATGGCATGTGTCAACAAAAACAATACACATGGATTTCTCCAAACTCAATGATTCTTTTTGTAAGCAATTAGGGCTTAACCCGTGCCGTAACGGCACAGGAAATGGTATGTTTTTCAAATATATCCATCGGTTCATACATATCATAACTGTTTGCTAAAAATCGATCAAGTTGAATCAAGTCTAAATGTTTTTGAGGTGTTGGTTAATAAACATGTATTAGCCTCAAATATTTAAATATTATATATGTAGGTCATACAATCCTTTAGGACAAATACAGTTAAACGTTAACCAATTCTTCAAAATCTTATGGGCCTATGGGTAATAGAACACGATTTCATTAACTTCTTCAGAACAAAGTAGTGTCCCTTATTCGAAAAGAAATAAATCATCAAAGGTCGTTCACCAAATTTATAACAAATATGAAACACAAAATTACTTTAAAATCAATCATATTAATCTTGCAAAATCTGTTAGCTTCAAGGATTATTTTTCTCCCTTTGGTGATATAAATTATTCTAAATTTACATAGATTTTTGTTTTCCTAAAGGTTAATAATCTGTAGTTCTTGATCCATTTCGTTTTTTATCTACTTATCTTCTCTCTTTACCTATTACCATGAACTATTTCTCAAGCATGCTTAATCATATGAAGTCGAGGAGAAATGGAAAAAACATAGATCATGACAAAAAATGAGAACATAGAGAGATATGATAAACTAATAAATCAATTAGAAATGATTCGCATGTAGCCTTCTAAACTTTTTTTATAGGTTTCATCTTCTTACCTGTCCGACCCGACAAGTTTAAAAACCATAGCTATTGATTTATTTTCTCCCTAAAAAAATCTGTCCTTTAATATTTACTTTAATTTAAACAAAAATAAAAAGAAAAACAAAATTTAAAAACTAATAAGAGCTCGCGGCGCAGCTTGTTGCTCGCTTGCCTGATGTGTAACTATTTTTTTATTAAATTGAAAAGATACTTTCTCAATGGATTTTCTCTGAAAAATTAATATCAAATAATTTTTTTTAATAAGGGAAACTAAATAACCTTAGGACACCTTTTTCATCCCACTACCACCACCACCATTAACGTCGTCACTCCACCATTCTCACCAACACCCACCACCATTATCCCCGGCGCCGATCCACCAGCCTTGCCCACCATCACAACTACCATTAACGCCTACTGATTTAATATAAAATAAATTTATTATGTATTGTATTGATGGAAATATATTTATTTGATTAACTAAAAAAATAATTATTATGAAATATCAATAGAACATTTATTATTGAAAGTTAGTTAAACTGATCATTTTACAACTGCAGATTTAGCTTTTCCAAGAATGAATCCATAATGGCATGGATGTTATATAAATTACGTATAATCATGTAAGATTATTTACTGAAAATAGCTTCTAGTCAAATTATTCTGGACTTTGAAACAGAAGCCCGAAGAACAGGGGATTTTTTATACATGTAAGATCATTTTGCAGATACCAATTTATTGTCAAAATATAACGTGTAATCTGAATAATCATATAAGTTTCTGTGTAAGTTTATCTATCAAGTGAAATCAAAATTCTATTTCCACTAATATCTAAAAAAAAATAGAAACGAAAAATTATTTCTTGAAAAAATCACCTTTCTAAACCAAAAAGTTTTGAATATATTGAAACCCCGACGACCTGTGATAGCCAAATTTTAGTCAAAAAATACATGCACCCCTAAATTTAACCACGAGGTTATTGTAATCAATAAGGCTATATTTGAAAATGGATACTTCAGCTAAATATACAACAAATGATATTCAAGAAAATGATATAAACCCCAAACATTCATACATGAAACAATGTAAAAAAGAAAATATTTTTTCAAATTTTGTTAGCTCAGAGTAGTTTGACTGGTCACAGATGTACGTTTTGGTGGACGAAGATTGAGAGAAAATTGAAAGAAGATTGAGCGGAACTATACTCTTGGATTTTTTCCTTTCTGCAATCTATCTCCTTCCCAACTTCATTTCTGATTTTCGTTTGCTCCAAAGTAAGGAATTATAGTTTTCAAACCCACTCATCATACCGAATGTGAGAGAGAGAATCAATTGTTCATTTTTATGGGAAGGTAGGTTTGTAATTTTCGGTTGATCAAATTTTTTCATTTTGATTTAGACTTTGAGATGGGAATAAGAGAATATGTAATGAATTTTTCTCAATTAAAGTGTGTATTCATGGGATCGAACGAAACCATGAATTTACCAATTGGGAGGAAAAATCAGAACCGGTCTTTATCTTTCCTCACTTAGCAAAGCTTCATTTTATAATACAGTACAAAGAAATAGGCATAAAAGTATACATAGCTAGGGTACAACCCTTACTGTAACGACACATCTCGATAATAAGTAAATTGTTTTGTATTGATTTTGACTTGTGCATGTTTGTTTGTAGTAATTATATAACGTGACATTTTTTGTGGGATTTTTTTTGCTTTTCTTTGATCTTTCATTAACCGAGTTTATTTTATTTTATTAATAAGACGATCAACTAACTTCTAATTTATAATGTTACCTATTTTTTAGCGATACAAAATTAGCATAGCCTATTGCTACTCACCAACCGTCGCCACCATTATAATACCATTTATTTCTTCACCACAACCGCCGCCTACCTCCCATTGGCCGTTTGTCGTACCTCTAATTATTAAATCACAAACATCATGAGTAAAATTACGGTTGAACAAACTTAGATCGTTAATTAATTTATTACATTACATTTTTATTGTTATATACTATGTTGTATTGCAATTAATTTTATTTTAACGGTTAGAACCATGATTTATACAACTGGGTGCTAAAGGTAGCAAGGGTACCATTTAGGTGATCCTGCGGTTATGATCATTTTTTTAAAATGGTATGGTATCATCCTAAATATATGATATTTGTTTTTGTCAGTCGTGATAACCAACTACATCTTTCACGATATAATGTTGCTTGTGTTGTAAATATAAAAAACTAATATTGTCCAAGACTATTCACCAACATCACCATCATAATACCACCCATTGGCATTATTTTTTCCACCACCATTGATATTATCGCCTCCACCACCACCACTTCTACCAGCCACTACTTCTTCCACCACTAATTTCTATTGATAAAGTAATTTTTTCTAAAATTATTTGGTAATGTAAAAATACATATTTATTAGATTAATTAAGAAGATATTTAATGATGAAATTTAATAAATTATTCATTATGAGAGATTAATGAGACACTAATTAGTAAAACACTCATAATGATTAATTTTAATTAGAGCAAACCACAACCATGGATTTAACTTTCCCCGGAATGCATCCTGGCCGCTCTTTATCTAGGCTAAGTTGTCCAAATTATGCTTTATATTCTAGATAATTTTTATACAAAGCATTGGAGGGGTCTCAGTTAGGTTCTTATATTAATTTTTGTAAGCAATAATTCTTATATTAATTGCTAGATTTAAAAGGCATTTTCTTAGTCAAGTTCGTAAAAGATTTGATTCGGACTAGATATGAAGCATTTGAGGGGTATCCTCTTATTTGGCGTAGTGATATATACATCCAGACTTAGTAGCAAAAAAGTGAAAAATCTTGCATGGAGCGTGCTACTATGGACAAGGTTAAAGTCGTTTCAAAGACAATATCGCCGGCAAATGTCAGTTTTGCAAAGCTTCGGAGGAGTCTTTAAATTATATTTTGTGGAACTGCAGTTTTGCAACTCGTATTTGTTGGGCGTGGATTTCAGGTATTTTTGGTTTGCAACCCCATTTGTTACTTACCACTTTATATTAAGATGCCAAAGGTAGAAGTCATATCATCAAAGACCTACGGATGCAATCTAACCTTGCCACTAAATCTAAATTGTGGAATATGCGGAACAAATGTGTTTTTGAAAAGAAAACATCAAGCTTGGTTTTCTTGAAGAAGCACGTCTTTCATCTGATTTATGAGTACTCAAATCGTTTGAGAAGCTTTATGCACAATATTGTGTCAGACTTGGGTATCCTTGCTTACTTCCATGTTAGAAACATGCAAGCAAAATAGGTTGAACCTCGCAAGGCTCTACGCAATTGATTACCTTCGCTTACGTTCTTTACAGCCTAAGAGTTGCTTTAACCTAAGTGAAATTTTTTGATACCAATATGCCTCTAACAGATAAGCATATTTTATTTCTCTTTAGATTATTTATATCAAGGTTTGAAAATCTGTTTGCAACAGAAAAATCTAGCAAACCTCACGAATCCGAAACACTTACACTCAGTTAGCTGAGAAGCCTGGATTACTAGCCACCTCTCAAAAACAATCTTAAACTGATCAACGAAGAAAAGTTTTTGATATCTATCTTGAGGAATCACAAAGTCTGAGACGAGAAAAACTTTGTGTTTTCTATATATCTCGTTCTTGATTGGAGATTGACGAAAACCTCAACAATCAATAAGAAAAAGATCAGGATACACGAACTATCAAGATAAAGATAGTCGTACCTAGCTTCACGAATCCCTAAGTGAAGTCTTTAAGTCGTAAACCTAATTATGTTTCTCTGAGGAAACCCGGGTTAATAAAGGACGAATGTAACATTTAACAAGGATACAGATATGCGCCAGGGATTGGAATTCTCAGTTATTTGAGTCTCTCTATTATAGAATTTCAAGACTATAGGTATTTTTGGATTCAAGCTAAGATAACTTGAGATTCAAGCAAACACATTCTCAGTTTAGATGAAACTCTTGTAGGGATTCCATGTAAGCATGTGAGAAGTTCGTCTAGAAATTACATAAAAGAATATACACTACGGTCCAGGGTACTGGAACCATGTACAATGATTATTCATGGAAAGTATGCCATGTGAATGAATAAGCATAATCGTGTTCATTTAACACTCAAGACTTGAAATTATGATTCACAAATACAGAGTGATTTAGTGATGAAAGATGTCTTAGAAGGGTTTATTAGCATTTGGAATGACAAACGGGTACCTGGTTTAACATAAACTTTAGAAAACTTTCAAACCACTTCAAACAACCAATTTACTTTAGTTTCGGAGCTAATTGATCAGGAAACTAGCTCTTGGAACCTAAAATTAGTAAACTCTATTTTCCCCGAGGAGATTGCTACTAACATTAGAAACATCTACCTTTTTTAAAACAAGAACCATGTACTTAAGAAAGATAATTTGCATTGGACATGAACAAAACCGGGAGATTACATAGTAAAATCCTTATATGATAAGCTAAATGAAACTGGAGTTGATATATTTAGTCTAAATTTACCTGACTCTTTATGCATTTCCTTATGGAAATTAGGCATCTCCCAAAGGATTAAACTCTTTCTTTGGAAATGTCTTCAAAACGCCTTATCTACAAACTCTAAGCTTTTTGGAAAGGTGAAAGATATTGATCCTTATTGTATCATGTGTCGAACTAAAATACAAACCGCCGAACACCTCTAATTTCATTGTCCTTATGCTAAAGAAATATGAAACTCAGCCCCAAACCTTATTATCCTTAACATAAATAGTTCTAGTACTTAGAGCTCTGTAAGGTTGGGATAAAAAATCCTAGAAAAGAAATTTCCATAGAATTGATGCTTACTAAAATGTAGTTTATTTGGAAGGAAAGATGTAATAGAGTTTTTGAAAGCAAAAATAACACCGTCAAGAATTTAGTCATGGAAATACAAGGACATGTAGATTTCTGGGAACACATAAGTAACTCTCAGAATAAAGCAAAAAAACCAAAGAATAAAACTCTGAAACCCTTGCGGCAGGCGCCTTCAAAAAACACTCTTAAGATTAATGTAGATGCAGCATGGATTTCTTACAGTTTACCTTCCAGTTATGCCTTAATTCTAAGAGATGATACTGGAAATTCAGGAGGAGGAAAAAGCGGGACAATCAGCAACAGCAGACCCACAAGAAGCGAAGGCTTTAGGAGTAATGCAGGAAGATATTTGGGCGCACGAAAAAGGTCTGGAAAATTCAGCATAGAAGGAGATTGCGAAAGTATTTTCAAGTACTTACAAGGAAAGGCAGCTGACATCTCCTGGCACTCAAGGAAAGGGGTGAATAATGTAACACCCCGTGTTTTTAGCATGGCGCATGCTAAATGATGCGCCATGGCCTGAGATGAAGCTTCATCCAAAGCTTCCGTTGCTTGGTAAGAGGTAGATTGGCTCAAGGCAAATACTGCGCCAAAATAGCGCATTATGTTTGGCATTTGGCTAAGGGCCAAATCTCGCATCAAATGATGTATTAGGCCAGTTGGGTAGGTGGTCTCGAGTTTGCATCGTAATTACTGCGCATTACGAAGGCTATTGGCCTTGAGCCAATACCGCACAATCATTGTGCATCAGGCCAGAGAGGGATGGACGGACAAATGTTGCGCAACCATTATGCGTAATCATTGTACGCAATCATTGTGTGCAACCATAGTACGCAATCATTGCATACGAAAGAAATCATTGCATATGAAAGCAATCATTTCATATTAAAGAAATCTTTTCATACGGAAGCAATCATTGCATGTCAATTTTGTCCCCAATTTGGTTCGTAGTTCCAACTTGTAGAAATTGCAAGTTAACATATATAGGGAGGGGTAGTTGGTTGAAGGTGCATATGCGGACTATGTACCAAGTAAGCTTCATAGCTTAGCCGGAAGAGTATAAATGATGCCTAAGGCTCATTTACAGTTGTGTAGCCTTGCCAAGAGGGAATTTGATGCTTAGGCATCATAATGCCATGTCGTGGACCCGATAATGCATAATCATTGTTCATTTTGACGAAACGACCTATACGGACGAGGACATTACCATTATTGCTAGGCCACGGCCTTGCAAACGAGTTTGGCTTAAGTTTTGGTCCCTTCGAGGATGAACTACGGTCTGTGATTGATCCCTTTATAGTTGGGAATGGTACGTAGGAAGCCACGATGAGTTGCAGCATTGCCGGTCCAGTACTTTGGCCCCTCATATCATCTAAACTCGGTAGCTCGATGCAAGAGATGAATGTGGCCATACTTGATGAGGCAAGTTGCATGCCAGTCAGTGGATGCTCATACTTCCTATCAAGCTATACGGAGTTAGTAGGCGTGGTAAGGTAGCGAATTGGCAAAAGGCTTAGAACGGCCTATGCCTAAGTCCAAAGTATATGCTCTATGCCTAGACAACACTCGGTAGTTTGACGGTTTCTCAGCTAGATAGGAAATTCAGTGATGAAATTCCTACGTTGAGGCAAAACCAGAGATGCATTGGCCTTCGCCTTATGGCCTTATACCCTTTTGCAGACAAGGGTAAGTTTAGAACGGTGTGGAACCTAAGTTAAGCGGCATCAAGCTCCTCGAGCATGCTTTCAAGGTAAAATGGACGTGTATTTGCTAGATTCGAGGCCCAGATCGTAGCATCATCATGGCGCATCGGGGAGATTATGGCTTGTGGGGCAACGCGCCAAAGGCGTAATTTTCTGGTCGTCACAACTCTTTTCAATTTTGAAACAGTCGTTATAGTTTTAATTATAACGACTCTGAAATTTTAAAACAGAAGTTGATCATAAAAAAATCGTCATGGTTCTTATTTATAGACTACAACGACTATGGTAAGTCGTCATGGTACAAATTTATTAACTATGACGACTTTATTTGTATTGACATCGTCTTAAATTTCAACCATGATGGTTCTTACCAATTCTAAAATAAAAAAGAACTGGAACAATTTCCTTTTATAGTCGCCATCATTCTAAAATTTAACTATGACAGTTATTTAATTTTAAAACAAAAAGTGACAACGAAAAGCCATCGTTGTTTAAATTTATAAACGATGACGACTCTTTAAAGTCGTCATCGTACGATGTTTCATGCAAATCTGGATAAAATAATTTAAAAAATCAAAAATAGTAATACAAAAAATCAACTCTAATAAGTAAGAGTAACACTAATTAAGTAAGATTATCCTTAATTAAATAAGGACAGCTTAGTCATTATGAAAATTATATGGATAAGGGGTTACAAGAATTACTTCTAAATGCTTCAGAGCACCAGTACTTCTTCAGCGACTATAGATAATATTTCCTTTCTGCAGCATATTCCAAAGTGTATTTTAGAAGAGGAGTATGAGAAATTAATGGGTTACCCGACGAAGCTGAAATTTATGACGCGGTTATATCCATGTAATCTTGGACTTCTCTTAGGCCAGATGGGTTTCCACCCGGACTCTATTAAACTCAGGAAGATAATCAAGCAAGTTATTATTCTTCTAGTACAGTAGTTTTTCTCTTCTGGTTTTCTTCCAATTTCTCTTATATATAAAAGACAAACTTCGCACAAACCGGAGGATTTTTAAGCCAATTTCACTATGTAATACTTCTTTCAAAACTATTTCCAAGATCATTGCTAGAAGAATGAAGTTACGTATTGAGAAGATAATATCTCCCATGCAGGTAACATATACTCTAGGTCGGCTTATTTCCAAGAATATTTCTCTTGTTCAAGAAATGGTGCACCGTATAAAAGAAAATTCAGTAATGGTGGTTCTATTTCTCTAAAGATGGATATGTTTATAGCTTCTGATAGGCTTGACTGGTCTTTTCTTATCGATGTGTTTAAGATATTTGGGTTTTTCCAGAAATGGTGTAATATAATCCACCAATGTATAAGTACTACTCAGGTGGAAGTACTTCTTAATGATTCTACGTACAAGCCTTTTCATCCTACAAGATGTATTCTGAAAGGGGATCCACCATCCCCTTATCTTTTTATCATCGCAATGGAGGCTTTTTCCAGGAAAATGGCCTTTTGTGATCAGAAAAACTTGGTCACTTGAGTTAAATTATCTAGGAGAGGTCGTAAAATAAATCATTAATTATTTGCGGATGACTGCCTATTATTTTGTAAAGACAATCTTTCCCAAACCAGGTATTTGTTACTAAGTTATTGATAAATTCAGCAAGTCTCTGGTCAAGTAATTAGTTTCCACAAATCCTCTTCAGTTATCACATGGATCCAGATGCTTCCCAAGATTTGGTAGGTATATTGCTAGTTCCCACAATGGATAAGAAAGAGTGGTACTTGGGTCTTCCTTTCTTTACTGACATAAATAAGAAAGTCTCTTTCTCAATTTTCATAAAGTAAATGGAGGTTAAGTTGGCGAAGTGGAGGTCTGGTAATTTATCAGAAGCGGGACGTGCAGTCATGGTAAATCATGTCCTTAATGTTATACCAATTCAAGACATGTATCTTTTTAATTACTGGATACTACTATGAAGTTTATGAATTCGGTTCAAGCTAAATTCTGGAAAAGGAAAGACTCTAATATGGGTGTTATTATTTCTTGGAGTTCTTTGTACAAAGATAAAGAAGATGGTTTCTTGGTTTTCGAGATTTAGATTGTTATAATAGGGATCTATTAACCAAATCTTCTTGGAGGTTAAGTACTAGACCAAAAGATACTTGGTCTAAGTCCCTAAGTGCTAAATACTTCCCAGATAGAGATGTTTTCAGTTATACGGAAGACCCGTATTACGCTTAGAAAAGTATAAGTGTTGAGCTGCCTTTTATCGAAGACATCAACTTTTGGTGTCTAGTCAATGGTACTAGAATCAGAATTTGGTTTCATAAGTGGATACCAAGTTTAGATCATCTACATACTCCAAGAATCGATGTCGTGAATCAATTGATTTACTTATTGGTTAGTCAACTGTTTAATTCTAGCAATGATGGTTGGAATCAAGTTTCCTGCAAGAATTATTCTTTCCAGAGGTAGTCAGGTTAATCTTGTTTATAACTATTCATCCAAGTCAGAATGATGCTTTGATATGGAAGCTCGAAAAGAATGGGTCGTTCTCCATTAAATCTACATATAGGATTATTACGAAGATAAAAATGGAAGAAACAATACTGATTCAGCAATAAAGAAAATCTGGAACTTGTTGTGGAGTTTACCTACAATCCCTAGGGTAACGTTTCCTTTGGAAAATTTATAGGAGTATTTTAACAACAAAAGAAAGACTAGAGAGGCGAAACAGAAACATAGATGGCAGCTATCCTTTTTGTGAGAATGTTGTTGAGAGTGACTCTCATGTGATTTTGCACTGCAGTTACAGTTGGGAAGATTTTTTTGCGATGTTTGGTTTGTACTTTGATAGTCGGATGACTATTTTTCAGTTTTTGTCAGATAATCTCACAAAGTTACAGGAGGGTTTACCTACTGCAGAACGCGTGGGAAAAACTGCTATAACTTCTTGGGTTTTATTGACTGAGAGGTGCAGTAAAGTGTTACAGAAAACCGATCTAAATCCTAACATGTTTGTTCATAGAATCAACAGTATCTTTTATGAGCAATATGTAGCAAAAACCAAACCATTAGTAAGGTAGGTTTCTGCTACGATAGAATGAGTGTTAAATGGTGTGCTCCAGTCAATGAAGTCCTAACCATCAACTGTGGTGGTTTTTATTCTGAGTTAAGTAATCAGGGGGGTACTAGACTGATTTTACGAAATTTTGCAAGTACAACTAAGGGAGCCAAATGCGCTTTCACCAGTGAAGCATTGAGTCCAGAATATGTGGAAGGCTTGACCTTTTTGGTGGCAGTGAAGTGGGCTCAAAATCGGAGGTTGGATGCCCTGAACTTCGAAACATATTTTAAATCCATATAATAGATGCAATCAACAAGGGCCAATTTAATAATAACTCGCAGATTCATAATTCTGTTTTTCATCAAAGTGCACTACGAACTGAAAATGTTATTATGTTCCCAAAAAAAGTAATAAGGTGACAGAAATTCTTTCCAAAATGGCTAGAACTCAAAAAGCCACTAAAGCATGGGTTGATAATACAAAAACAAATTATACCTGTTCTCAACTTTTGACGGATATGGAAGAAGTGGTTTTTTTTTTTTTTTGTACAAAGGGAAATTTCATTGAAAGAAATGGAGTATTACAGAAACACCAGAGACCATAACACTCTCAAATAATCTCAACAGACACGAACAACTGAAACAAACAAGAAGACTGCAAACTAGACTGACACTGGAGCAATATGATTGCCTTCTCTACTGAAAATTTCACTGATGATGTTTGGAGGTGATTCCCACCAGGACTGCATTCTTATGCTCCTTATAGCATGTTTTGCAAGCAAGTCTGCTGCAAGGTTGTGATCCTGTCTTTCAAAAGACACTACACACTGACTCAAGCCACTAAAGACTTGTTGACACTCTAGCATAAGACTATGATCTTCCCAAGGAACACTAACTAAGGTACCATTACATCCATTAATGACAGACAAGTTATCACCTTCAACTATGACTCTTTGAATATTCTGATCTTTAATCCATTGCAGAGCTTTCAAGAGTATCATAGCTTCAGCTTGCATCACATCCCTGGCTACTGCTGAGAAGGCCATTGCCCCCATGAATCCTCTTGTGCAATTGCGAATGACTAGAGCAAATCCTGCTTTAGAGAAATCAGAAATCATAGAAGCATCAATGTTAATCTTAAGCCAGTCTCTAGGAGGTTTTTGCCAATTTTCTTTTTTCCTGACCATTTTTTTGCTTAAGCTACTCCTGGAGCTAATGTTATCATTAATATAAAACCTAATTTTCTGGATAATTTCCCTAGGATGATGGATTTTGTTTTGGAAAAATTTATCACATCTAACTTTCCACAAATGTCAAAGAGTGCAAGCAGCTGTGTTAGCTAGATCAGGAAGAAGTGGTTTAATTGTAATAGATTTTCTTTTTGTATCAAGGAAAGAAAAAAAAAGTACATTTGTACCCCAAAAAAATAGAAAATAAATAAATGTCGCATATAAACAGGCATAAAATTTAACCTCATCAATAACTTGTGCTATTGTATTTTCAAAACTCTCTTTCTTCTTTCCTTTCTCTTCCCTTCTAAAAAAAACCCAAAAGTCTTTTCGTCTTTCTTGCTCAGATCGGGTCCTTTTTTGGACCAGATATGAGCAAGGATTATTATTTTTCTTTTGTTTTAGTAGATTATATGATTGAATAAGATTTTGTTTTTTAAGTTGTGGTGTCCTTTGACACGTTTCTTCACCGTTTTGGTGATTTTATCTTCGCTTTTTGGGCGATTCTTTTTTCGCTTTGAGAGTGATTATTTCTTCACTTTGATGGCGATTTGTTCAATCTTTGTTGGTTGGTGATAAGACCACTTTTTATGGAACATGTCAACGGTGTTGAACCAATGTGTCACTCAGGCATATTTGGCATATATGATCCTTTATACGGGTCAAGTCTCTCAAGATTGTGGAAGCCACCTGGCTAGCAATTGAAAGGCGCCGCGACCACACAAATTCAATGGAGGCACAAGGCATCGGATAAGATAGATTATTTATTATTAAAGATAATATATTTATTTAGGTATTTTATTATATTTTAAGTATTTAATTATTTTATTTAGAGTTTATATTTGTTTGGAATATTATTTTAGGAGTAGTATTGTTTTCTTATTTTCCAAGTAATGTAGCATGTAAATAGACCATATCAGTTAATTAATCATAACAAGAAAATTATTAAGCAAATTGCTACACTTTGGTTTATTGATTTCTTTGAATCATGAACTTTTGTGCTTGAGTTGCTGGCCGTTGAATAAGAAACAAATCGTTTCTTATCAATTGGTATCGGAGCAAGTTCGCTCCTATCCTAGCTTCCGCCGCCGTCGTCATCATCATCTGCTTCACTCATTACCATCACCACTTTCACCGTAGTCCAAAAAAAAAAAAAAAAAACAACGAGTTTCTCAAGCCGGTCAATCTACGAATTTGCTTGTTCCTGGATCATATCGAGTTGTTGTTGTTGCTTGCTCACATCGAGGAGATCAAACACGTGAGGGTCAATTGTGTTATTGGATTGTCGTCAGTTTTTTATTGGGTAAGTAAACATCCTATCCTGCTCCCACCATCGTTCATATATTCATCCTGTTAAACCTAGGTTTGGTAGCCTCCATTAATCATCAGCCTCCCACCATTCTCACCATCCCAACATGTTTTAGTTTTGGAAATCTTTTGGTTTACCAAACCTAAAAATAACCGAACACTATGCCTACTCCTTACAGCGAACCTTTCATCCCATATCCGTTTAGCCCAACGGCCAAGCCCAAGTACTAACCATTCTCACCGGAGTCATTCCAGAATAGTCCCACTTCAGTTTACTATGTACAAGCACAGCAGCACTAACTTGTTGTGTCAGCAATTCCATGGCCGAGATCCCGAGAATTGGTTATCTCAAGTACAATTAATTTTTGAGTTCCGTAAAATTCCGTTGAAAGATTCTGTGAAAGTAGCTAGTGATCACCTTATTGGTAGTCCGTTCAAATGGTACAAGTGGATGTAAGATTATATTTTGGGATCTTGGAATAATTTTTGTTTTGCTTTATTGAAGCCCTACGGAAATGATGACCCAATGCTAGCACTAGCTAATTTGCAACAAAATTTAGACGAAAATCGTGCTTATTGGAAATCTGCATTCCAAGAGTTCAAGGAGCATCAAAGAGCTAAAGTCGTGAAGCCAACCTGTTGCAACTACATCCGTTATCTTCACTATTGAGATTCCAAAACCCAGTGAGATTAATTTTTCTGATACCGTTAATGTTCCTTCGACGGTTGTTGACGAAGAAAACCAAATTGTAAGTGCCTCAAAATAGGACCTCGAGGGCAATGTCCTATTTAAGGAGGGTGGAATGATAAGATCACATGTGGAGCCAGTATCAATATATATAGTGGACTTTGAGGGAAAAGTCCCATTTAAGGAGGGTGGAATGATAAGACCACTTTTTATGGAACATGTCAACGGTGTTGAACCAATGCGTCACTCAGGCATATTTGGCATATATGATCCTTTATACGGGTCAAGTCTCTCAAGATTGTGGAAGCCACCCTGGCTAGCAAGTGAAGGTCGCCGCGACCACACAAATTCAATGGAGGCACAAGGCATTGGATAAGATAGATTATTTATTATTAAGGATAGTATATTTATTTAGGTATTTTATTATATTTTAAGTATCAAAACTAGTCACAAAACACCAAGGTGACCAAACTTGTGGAACAAAAAATCCAGCCATATTATCTTTAATAAATAAAAACCATTTGATTAAAAAGTGGCACAAAAACCCCATATCAAATAGTAATGAGTAAATTTAGTTTTTATTATTTTTAAAAAAGCCAAACATACCCTTTTATCTTTCTTCTTCTTCTTCTTCTCTCTTTTCTTTTTTCTTTCTTCTTTTCTTCCGCCACCTTCTCCCCACCACCATCACCACCACCAGCAGAAAATTGCTCTGCGAAAACCAGCAGCAACACCTCCGCTACCACCATCAGTTGTACCTTTGTCTCCTCTGTCTCCTCCACGAACAACTCCGTCTATTTTTCTTCTATTTTTATGTTCAGATCTATCATCTCCTCTTTGTTCCGCACCACCACCAAATCGACGACCATTTCCTGGTCCTCCGTCAACACCTTCTCCTCCATCCCCTCAAACCAAGACCGTTTAAAGATACAAAAGAAATTCAAAATCACTACTCGTCCCTCACTTACCCGTCCGTGCCGAAAATTCCTCTCAGATTCAATAAATTTTACCCTATTTTGTTATCTTTACAACCAAACACGTACAATCGAAGGTTGCAATTTCTTCTCCTCGTCCTATGAATCATCGATTTGGTCTTATAGGAACTTTTTAACCTAGCCCAGTGGTATGTATTTCAATTCCTTTTATTTAGTACTGCATGTCTGGTTTGAGTTTTTATTTCTCTGAAATTGGCTTAATCTGGTGAAAATATGATGAATTTGGTGGTTATATGATGTGGGTTTGATTGACTGTAATTCTTAATCATATTTTTAAAATGGGTTTTCAGTGTGATGTTTATGATGGTAATTCTTTGATTAGATGAGTTGAATATTGATGCACTATGATTAGAATGTGTTGTGCATTTTCATTGTCTTCTAAGGAGCTCATTTCATTTGTTGATTTACTTACGTGTTTGCTTGTCTTGGTGTTGGCATTTTTCTGGGTGATTTCGAAAATTTTGTTTTGAAAGTGATGATGTTGATTGGGTTTTTATAATCTGCCATTTTCTGGATGTGTGTGCTCAAAATGGGGCTTGTGTTTTTAAAATTTCAAATTGAGGTGTTCACTTATATTTTTGCAATGACCAGCTGAAGTTGTTTGCAAAGAAGGAAACTGGTGCCAGATTTGGGTTTGAGTAAAAATTGATAGACACGTCCTTCTTTCTTTCTACCTATACTAATTTTCTAAATTGCAGTTTGGATTTCATTTTTATATGTCGTGGAGGACCATCCAGATTTTGTATGGGTGTTAAATTGCAATCTGCTCTGGATGCTCTTTACTTAGCTTCATATGCAGGTAATCATGACATTTCAATGACGTCTTTCTATCAATGGACATGTATAATATCTCTTGTATTTTTTCTTGCAGTTGGACAAACATTTTCACGAGTTCAATTATGGTTTCATCGTATTTATCATGAAACCAAAATTTGTTTCATTGTATTTTTGTCGATCTCGAAAAGAAGAAAACTTTCAGTTCTTGAGGCTAAAAAGGGATTTGTTCCTAACAATAATATCTTGATTGTGTAGGCACAACATGGTTGCTTAAGGTCTAGTACGTTAAGAAATTTTTGGTTAAATCCAGATGCCAAGGACGAGGATAAAAGCGATATAGCTTTTTTGGAGGTGTAGACCCAAAGCACTATAGTGAAAAGGGATACTGGAAGGTGGGTGAATGAAATCATTCTCATTTAAATAATCATAAGATAGTTACTTATTCTTAAAACTGATTACACTTTTTTATTTGTCAAATGTTAAATAATGGTTTCTTGGTAGAATGGTAGTGTATGCTCCCTATTATATTATTTTTCATAATTGTTTAGGGAATTCAGAAACACTGCACCAGTTGCATTTCTGATAACTATAGGCACTAGGTAATTTTAATGGAACGTTAGAAATTATGAAACCCGATTACCAGTGCAGAGGGACAGTTGCATTTGATTTCGTGAGTTGTTAAAATTAACAAGTTCGTCCATGGGATTTTTGGGTTTGCGAGACACTGATTAATAAACTTAGATTGCAGTAAAACTTGTAAATTTTGTATCATATGATTTTGTAATTCATGGGTAGCGGTATTTCAGTAGTGATATATTTTGTATCATACATTTTATGTGTCCCTGCTTGTAGCTTTTATCATTGATTTGATTTATTCTTCGTTAATTAAAATGATCTGATCTCAACAAAAACACTGTAACTTAACAAGTCAGAGTCTTACGTACCCGTAGTACAATGAATTACCATTGTAGTTTTACCTTCTTTTGCATGTATGAGTTACCTTTGGGCTTCGGATATAATGAATGAATTGAATGACCCTGTTCTGAATATTGAAACCTCTATCTGTTCATGCCTTACAATATTTGTGCGAGTTTCAAGTTATTTTTTTTATAAGACAATGCAGGTTATTGCTATTGGTGTGGTCAAACAAAATGAATCATGGTTTATAATTTTTCTTGCAGTTGAATTCTGACGAAAACAATTATGGTTTCATCTAGTCTTATCCTTACTTAAATCGAATTTTGTTTATGAGTTTAAATTGTTGTCGTGTTTGATATATGTGGATTGGGATTTACAATGCTAGCTGTGATGGAGATTATGTGCTTTGAATCAAAGAAGTGGTATTTGTGTTTAGGTTAAGTCTGAAACAGAAAAAATTGAGTTACAAATTGTTGTTTGTGGGTGTTTTACAGAATGTTATGAAACTGAATTACCTGTGATAATGTTTAGGTAGTTGTTTGGTTTGAATTCTAGTTGTAACTAATGATGTTGCTGAGGTTTGAATGAAGTTTTTGTTTCATCTAATATGTGATTTTTTTTCTTCTAGATTTTTTGTCGACGAAACCAATCTTGTTGGTGTTTCATATAAATGGGTCGTGGAATCAGTTACGAAGGAGGTCAAAGTTCTTTAGGATATCTCTTTGCCAGTCCTGAGAAATCAAAACCATTTTGCACCTGTTGCACTTGCTGCTGCTTCAACTGCAACTGCTGCTGCTCAGGCCCCCCAGTTCAGGTGGAACAAAATGTACATGTGGTGCAAAAACATAAGTTGGGTCCATCAGGAGTGGTGCAAGGTTTTCTAGCCAATAACTATTATCGCGCTAATGGACAAAACGCTGGCAAATTCATCCGTTAGTGTTTTCGAATCTTTGTGAAATAGCATTTTAGGCATTCCATGTCAATCATGACATTCCAATGATGTCTTTTCTATCAATGAACATGTATAATGCCTCTTATAATTTTTTTCTTGCAGTTAAATTCTCACGAAACCAATTATGGTTTCATCGTATTTATGATGAAACCAAAATTGGTTCCATCTATCAATGAACATGTATAATACCTCTTATAATTTTTCTTACAGTTGAATTCTCACGAAACCAATTATGGTTTCGTATTTATGATGAAACCAAAATCGGTTTCATCGTATTTTTGGGAGGTGGTGGTGGTGGGCGGTCGTGGTGCTGGTTTTGGTCGGCGGTGGTCGAAAGTGGTGGTGCTGGCTGGTATTGGTGGTGCAATTACGTAGTATCGGTGGTGGTGGTGGTGGTCGGAGGTGGTGGCGGTGGTGGTGGTCGACAATGGTGGTGCTGGATGGTAGGGTGGCTGGCAGTGGTGGTGCAATTGCGCAGTATCGGTGGCGGCGGCGGAGCGGCGGAGCGGTGGTGGTCGGTGGTGGTCGGTGGTGGCGGTGGTGGTGGTCGGTGGTGGTGGCGGAGGTGTGGTGGTCGGAGGTGGAGGTGGTCGGTGGCGGCGGTGGCGGAAGGTGGCGGTGGTGGGAGGTGGTGGCGGTGGCGACGGTGGTCGGAGGGGGTGGCGGTGGTTATCGATGGCGGAGGCGGTCGGTGGTGCAAGGTGGCGGTGCTTATTGGTGGTTGTTTATTTCTTGTTGGGGGTGACAATATAATAAGAATTAAAGTGGGGTTGATTTTTATTTTTGTTGGGGTGATTTAAACTAGAAGGGTAATATAGACAGTTTATATTAAATGGGGTTTTTGTGAACAATTTGTTTTGTTGGAGTTTTTGTATATGGATAGTGACACCTTTGGGGTTATAACTCGCGGACCGTTTAAGTATTTAATTATTTTACTTAGAGTTTATATTTGTTTGGAATATTATTTTAGGAGTAGTATTGTTTTCTTATTTTCCAAGTAATGTAGCCTATAAATAGACCTTATCAATTAATTAATCATAACAAGAAAATTATTAAGCAAATTGCTACCCTTCGGTTTATTTTCTTTGAATCATGAACTTTTGAGCTTGAGCCGTTGGTCGTTGAATAAGAAACAAATCGTTTCTTATCAATTGGTTCATGACATGTTATTTTAGATCTGAGAACATCGATGATTCAACACGGCATCGCTTTGAGTTTATCTTCAACAAAAGGGATATATGGCATCCGGGTTTTTCGTTCATATATACAAGATTAAGGGCTAAGCACTCCTTTCTTTTTGGAGCATCTCTTGTTATAGAAGACAAACCTTCAAAATGGTCGGAATTGATTCCGGATTATACCATCTTTTCTCTCTACTTTTCATACAAAAATTCGATACCTTTGCGGTATTTTGCTCTTTCTCTTCGCGAATTACATGTAATTGGTATCTTTATTTGTATTTGGGTTTTAATCTTCTTGTATTTTGATGTTCTTTTTTTGTAAACAATAAGATAATCACCTTTTTGGATTGAATGAAATGTGGTCTGAATGTTCACCAAAATAAAAATAGTAAAAAAAAATAACTTGTGCTGCGAGATACTTATCCATCGGTAAGACATCAATGATTCTCCAAACCCGACAATCTACGGAAAGGGTCCATGACATATTCGAACTGATAACCTTTAACGAAGTTCATCCTTTTTTGTTTACTCTTTCTTTTTTTCGCTTTTATTTTTATTTTTTTCTGAATGTTGGATATGAAAAAGTCACTGAAGGAACAATATTTGAGTCCCCGTTCTCATTCCTAACATGCTCTTAACTTTTGTCCTTCGCCAACAAGAGCATCATGAAGGGAAATCAGAATCTAAGAATCAACTGAATTAGTAGGGACGTTCAAAATCGTAATGCAAAATTTATCAGTAAAGAAAAGAAGAGCCAAACTATCGATCTAAAAAAAAAAAGAGAGGCAAACTTGAACTTTCATCATTTAAGTATGAAATACTCCGTATGAATTATCTTTGTCTTGTTAATCGATTGCTTGGGATAATTTGTACCTTTATGTTTAAGAAATTCGTAAGTTCTGCCAATATCAAAGGGTATTCCCATGATTGGCGTTACCAAAAGAGAGTTAAGACGTGTACTTCCGTAGATGATAGCAGTGAACTTGTATTTCTCAAAATAAGAATTCTTCTTGAACCGCCACAAAAAAACAAACTATCCCAAAAGTGTATACTCGTATCTTCTACTTGGTGGGACACAAAAAACAACACAAAATTGGTTAAAAATAACAAAATCAATAATTCTTGGATGAAAAAGACATGTAAAACTTAATACTGTTTAAATGAACGAGAATGTAAAAATAACGAATGTAAACAGTTTCATCCTACCCATTTTCAAATACTTTTTCTTATTTTTAATTTACATCAGCATGCATCCAGTTTCATCCTCGCTCTTTTATAAGTTTAAGCCAGGATGAATCCAGTTTCATCCTTGCTACTTTTTTGGTGTCTATTTCACCCATACTAATTTTTACTCGTTCATTAGAACATGTTTTAAAAATATTTGACCAAATGACCCATTTTCTACAAAAATAACCCCTTACTAATCCCAAAAGGCACAGGGCCCATATTCATATGCGTATGGGGTTTTGTCGTGGTTTTTTTTCATTAAGAACCACTGTTCTAATTCATATGCGTATGCTAATGACAAGTTATTTTTTTAGTCGCAACTAAAAACCATTGATTTACCAAAAATGTAGGCACAGTGGGCAAATGATTCATGCCAGCCAAGGCTGTCTATAACTTTAATTTTATGCCAATTCTCTTATTATATATATATATATATATATATATATATATATATTAGTTATAATAGGAGTATAATCTTAACCTATATTCTCCAATCTCCATAGGTAGAAATTTGATTGATTGACAGGTGAATAAACGAAATTGTGATTGTGAAAGAAAAGATAGTGTTAGGATGGGAATAAGTTAAAGCACTATAAAAAAAACAATTCGGGGGTCTACTTAGGCAGCTATGAATTTATGCCCTAATTATTTGATTAGATAAAAGGTTTTAGTTGGAGTATATAGCAAAAAATTCTTGATTAAGACTTAAGTAGAGAATAAAGCTCTCTTAAATGTAGAGGAGGATCACGTAGGATCAATTCCCCTTACTAATAAGGGTTTATCAGTTTTTAATCTATCGTTTATCCCAAAAGTAATAATTGAATAATACTAAATTACTAACCAATTTCAATTAAACAAAAGTGAATATATATAAGTTTCTGAGTTTGATTCTTGTCTTTTCGAAAATGCACTGGACTATGAAATGAATTATTTATCAATAAACTTAGGGTCCGTTTAGCAACGCCAGTATTAACAATGCAAGTCATTCAGTATAGTTGTGATATCATGCATAAAAACTACATGTAGTTCAATTATTTTATTGTTTGGAACAAAAATAACATAGAGTTAATACAAAATATGTGATTCTTTTGAATCCAATAACAAAAATGTTATAAATAATTAAGTATAAATGCAAATAAAAATTAAAAGAAAAATTGAGAAATTAAAAATAGAGGATCCGCCTATCAGATGGCTCTTCATAACTTTATCCAGATATGTGGACTATCTTCTAACTATTGCGTTGACGATATTTCCTCCCTTCATCTATGTATTTCCTGGCAGTTACTTACTTTGATGCTGTTAAGAAGCAAATTCCCGTCCAATTTTCAATGTCTGCAAGAGATTCCTTTCTGTGAAAATGCAACCGTATTAAGCATGCACAAGATTATCTTTTGGTTGTTCTTATTAGTGGACTGAATCAGTGCCTTGGGCCAAGACACTTTAGAGTTGTAGTTTGTTATAGCCTTGGTATTCCCCTGTTCGTTGAAGGTGGTATGTTCAAGCTGCAATAGACTCATGGATATTTTCGGTATGACTTTGTACGTGATATAATCGCTGACGTATGTTATAAGGCTGGTGTGGCCGCGCGTAAAGAAGTGGCCCTTGAGTTTTTTTCATATGATAATAGAGACTTGCGTCAGGCGGATATTCTTGTTTATAATTGGGAGAACGGCCAAGATGTTTGTATGGATGTTATTGGCGTCTCACCCTTCACAGGTGAGGGCATTCCTGTTTTCATTCCGGGGAAGATTGTTTCGAATGTTGTATTGCGCAAACGTACTAAATATTTAGACAAATGTGTTTCAGACGGTTATGGTTTGGGTGTTCTAGCCTTTCCCGCTCTGGGGGAACTTAGTGGTGATACTTTGTGCTTTTTTAAGAGATTGAAGAATTGTCTAGTTAGTAATGACGCTAGTAATGGTGTAGGTAAATTTCTTTTTATATAGATTAGGTGTTGTATTCAAAAGGGTGTTGGTGCCCATCTTGTTGTTAGATTACCAACCAAAGGAATCTTGATTATTTATCCTTATTTAAATAGTAGTATAAGAATCGTTAGTAAGACCAAATCTTCTTCACTCACAAAATTTAAAAAAAAAATCATCAATTTTTTTTTTTGAAAATAATAATAAAAACTAAAAAGACAAAGAACTAAGAGAAGAAAAAAAAATACTAACCCTAGAACCCTCATTCAGGGGATTTCCAGGCAATTGAAAGCCTGAAAATTCTTCTTTTCATTCAATCCTAGAACTTCCATTAGATAACCCTGGAATCCTTTTTTTTCCTTTTCATCATCTTTTCCTCTTCAATAGGATACCAGTTTTCGATTTTTTCACCTTAGCGTGGAGGTGTTTGAGACTTTCTTTTTCAGGGTTTATAGGTTTCTCATGCCTAGAACCCGATCTTCCTCAATCTCTCAGAACCCATCTTCCTCTCAAGGCTCTATAACATATGTGAATGCTGGCTCGACCAATGCAGGGCGTATCCATTTTCCTTTCAGGAACTTTGACGGATGTTACAATGGTATTGGTGGCAATGGTTATAACAAATCTGGGTTCTATAGGCATTTGCACGATAGACATTTACCAAACTCAGAATGCAAGAACGCTTGTAGGGAGAGAATAGGCTCTTACAGATCTGTGTATGATGCTTGGGAGAGAACCTTAATCCAGTTGCAGATGTGGTTGTGTGTAACATGCATACATGCAGCTCTCATATTGGTGATGCCACTATTAGCCCTCTCAATGGTAGTTCTGTAGAATTTCTCATTCATGGGATCAAAAAGCATGTTGATACCCCTAACACAACTCCATCGGACAAGCAGGAAGATGTTGTTGCACTCAACCTAGATATGCTCAACACGGTTTTTTTAGAAGAGGATTACTACCATTTCTAGTATCCCTCCACCTTGCAGGTTTAACTTTTCAGGACCTTAAAGGTTGCGCTGGATAGGGTGTTGGATGATCCCATGGAGTTGTCAACATGGCTGCAACTCTTACTACTGCTAGTATGCACCTTAAACTTACACATGCCCAAGTGTTCAAGGGAGGAGAGAGCTAGCACTAGATTGAGGCTTCAGATGGACAACATCAACCAAGCTTTTCTGAAATTAAAGGAGAGTAATGATTGTATCCATATCATCGAACATATTTTAACTACATCCAAGCAGAGCCATCAGGTCGGCAAACCAAAGAGAAAGAAGAAGCATAATGTTAATGTGCAGGCCTGTAAGAAGAAATTGAGTCATGGTCACTACACTGCGTCTATACGGGTTTTATCCTCCAGTGGTATTGATCCTAACACTGCTGAAAATTTAAAAGAGATTAGCCAGAATCATCCTAATGCACCACCACCATCAATTCCTCTTGAGCATGTTGAAGCTGCTTCCTTAGTTGTTGATTCCAAAGTTGTTCTCGATGCCTTGAAGAGATTCCCTAAGGGTACTTCATGCGACGGAGATAGACTTAGGGCTCAGCATATCTTGGATGCATTAAGTGGCGCAGCTGCAGCGGCGGGTGAGGACATGTTGGCGTCCATTACGGGGGTGGTTAATTCATAGTTAGCTGGACATTTTCCATCTACTTTAGGAGAATACATTGTAAGTGCTCCGTTAACACCTCTTCTAAAGCCAGGTGGTGGGCTTAGACCCATTGAGTTTGGCACAATATGGTGGAGATTGTGTTCAAAACTGGTTGCTAAATCAGTTTGCAAGGACATGGCATCATATCTTGGAGATCATCAGTTCGGTGTAGGTGTGCCTTGCGGGGCAGAGGGCATTTTTCATTCTGCAAACAAATTTTTGGGGATGAAAGGTACACAAAACACAATAAGTATGCTTCTAATTGACTTCTCTAATGCCTTCAATATGGTTGATCGGACCACGTTAATCCATGAATTTAGATTAAGGTTCCCTAGCATCTCCAGGTGGGTGGAGTTTTGCTATGCTACACCTGCGAGACTATACTAAAATGAGTTTGTCCTTTCATCTTTCTTTGGTGTGTAACAAGGAGACCCTTTGGGTCCTTTATAGTTTTTCCTTGTTCTACACCCTCTTATGAATATGATTTCAAGTCAGTGCAGCCTTCACTTCCACGCATGGTACCTTGATGATGGTACTATTTCCGGTGACCCTATGGAAGTAACCAAAGCACTCTCGATAATACAAGCTGAAGGGAATAGTCGTGGTCTACATATTAACATAAATAGGACTGAACTATTATTCTTATGGTGTAAAGTTGTTGTTGGGGGAGGGGGTGGGGGTGGTTCCTGCAAGCCTTACCTTCAATTTTGCAGTGATTTGGTGAAGAGTAAGATCGACAAAACACTGTAGCTTATGGAGTCTGTCAAGCAATTACAAGACCCTCAAATTATAAGCTGCTATTGTTGCGAAGTTGCTCAGGTTTTTCGAAGCTTTATTTCAATTTGAGAACTACTAATCCTTTCTTTAACAGATTATTCCTTGCTACAGTTTCTGCGACATATAGTTACAGGTGATGGTGCAGGGTTCGGGACCTTAAAACAACGTATTGCCACGCTGCCAATGAAGGACGGTGTTCACACGATGGCAGATACAAATAATTTTTGTTATCTTGCGTCTTGTTTTCGAACTAAGAATCTACAAGAGATCATTATTAATCTCCCATTGGAGTCAGAACCTAGCCTTGGTTATTTGTAAGCTTTATCTAAGTTCATGTAGGTTTGTGGTTATCTTCTATCAACATCAATTCTAGTGCACCTCGTCAAATGAAATCCCTGGCAATACAGTACTTTGAAGTTGTGAAGAAATATATTCCCAGCAAATACTCTATATGATCGTGACGCTATACTTTGGTAAAGCAACAGACTCAACCACGCGCAAGACTATCTCAAGTCCATAAATATATGTGGGCTTAACCAATCTCTTGGACCTTGGCAGTTTAGGGTTGTTGTTTTCTGCAGACTTGGTATACCCATTTTAAGCAATGTTGAGATTTGTGCATGTTGTAAAAGTAATATGGATGATTATGGTGATGATGCACTTCGCTGCACAAGTGAGGTAGGGCTCAAGTTTAGGCATGACTTTGTTATGGATGTCATCGCTGATATTTGCTACAAGGCTGGAGTTGCGGCTAGGAAAGAAGTTACTCTTGGCTTTTTATCTGACAATAATACGGCTCTGAAGCCTGCCAATATTCTTATTTATAATTTGGGAAATGGCCAAGATGTTTGCTTCGATGCTACGGGGGTCTCACCTTTTTCTGGCAACATCGGGCGGTCTTTTACTCTGAGTGTTGCCATTTCCAATGCTATCTCTCGCAAGTGTACCAAATATTTGGATAAGTGCTCAGTGATTGGGTATGGTTTCGGAGTCCTTGCTTTCTCCACCTTAGGTGAACTCGGTGAAAATATCGTGGTCTTCTTGAAGAGGTTGGGGAATTGCATAGCTAATTACGACCTGAAATATAGATTAGGTATTTCTATTCAAAAAGGTGTAGTAGCTCAAATTGTTGCTAGGCTACCTATGATGCTCGCTGGTAGGATAGCACGAAAACATGTTCAATTAATGTAGTATTACGTTGTTGGAGCTTAGCTTGTTAGGCTTCCAACTAGTTAATGTAATACTCCCTATCTTATAAAATAAAAAACAATTGAAAATATGTAATATTAAAATAAACCAAAAAAAAAATCTAATATTTAAAAAAAAAATGGTTTATATTTGGCAATGGTGCAGTTAGAGGGTTCAATGCACATCTCAAAAGGTGGGTATTCAATGTAGCATTTTGGAGGTAGTATGAACCACATGTGATTGGATTCGTTCCAAACACCCACCATTTAAATGTATCCTTTAACCTCTTTTTTTTTAAAGTCAAAGAGAGGTTTTATTGATTAAGGAGGTGAGATCGGGAGAATATCCCTCGTATCTTCCTCTAACTGACTACAAATAAAAATCAGGAGCTATAACCTCATATTAATTCATTCACCTTATACTTCTTAGAGTGTTTAATTAGCTAAAATATCATCTACATAGTTGCACTCTCTTATTACATGCCTTACTTTCCATAACCTAATATTCTCAGGATAAAATTTAATCAGACAGAATCGGCACATTTCCCCATCATACTCTTGTATCAGTTCAGTTGATTTATGTTAGATGAATCATTTTCTAGAATCATACATTCCAGTTGTTCACTCACGGACCATCTTAATACCTCCAAAGCAGCAGCCATACATTCTGTCGCATCCGCCATCAGATATCCATTTCTGTAGATGCACTTGACCTTTGGTGTGTCCCTGCAAAATCCCTCATAATTAATCTTATACCCCAATCATTAGATAATAACTTAAAAGAAGCATCAAAGTTAATAGTAATAAAAGGTACAGTAGGAGGTAGCCATCTGCTATCTCTGGGTAGAGGGTTAATAGAATGGCTAGTCTAATACTAGAATTATCAGTCTTGATTGATTCTAAACTTTGAGCTTTGCTAATGCGGGAGATTGGGTTTGGTTTTGTCTTCTCAAAATTTTTTTTACACCTCTCCTTCCAAACTTCCTATAATGCATAGGATATTTGTATAATCCAGGTTTCATTAGCAGGAGCATGAGAACTTAACCATCTAATTACCCATTTTTGTACCCATTGACTTGAGTCATAGATCTGAGACCACCTGGAACAAAAGTAAGAACTGATCTTTTGAAGGAGTAATACATTGTAAAATATTCAGTTGTCTCCAAATCTTGTTGACAAAAATGACAATAGGGAACCTCCACTCAAATATTCCTCTTGAGTCTTTCACTGGTAGACACATAATCAGTGAGACACTTCCACAGAAATAACTTGATCTTTGTTGCAGTTTTTAATTCCTATAGTCTTTGCCATATTTTTTCATCTATCCCATAACCTTGTTGTGAATTGGGCTTTAACTCCACCATCTTGTTGTATGCAGACTTGACACTGAACAAACCATTATTTGTTAAAGTCTGGACCAAATTGTCCTTTGATTGTTGGGGAATTCTATCTTGTATAATCATGTCAGCTATATCTCTATGAAACAGACTATAAATTATCTCCACTTTCCAAGTTTTTGTATCCGAGTTTATGATATCAGAAACCATATTGTAGTCTTGTATGTTTAGAGTTGTATCAGCAGCTGGTATGATCAAATCTTCAATACCTAAGAACCCATTTTTCCATCCATATATAAATTCTTTTGACATCCCCCAATTGCCAGAAGCTAAATCTTTTGGTGAAAGCAACAGTACTGTACATGTTCTTCCATGCCAAAGTAGTGTTATTCTTTTCTGGTGCATGAAGAAGTGAATAATCTGGAAAATGCTTTTCCTTTAAAGCTTTTTCCCATAATTGACTCTCCTTCTTACATGCTATCCAAGTTGATCTTGCCTGTAAAGTTATATTAAAGCACTTCATATCCCTAAAACCCAATCTTCCAGGATCTTTGTCCTTACATAAATTCCTCCAAGCTGTGATGATTATACCCTTTTCAGATTCTTTGTTCCACCAGAACTGTCTTTGGACCTTTTCTAGTTCTTCAATATTTTTGTCTGGCAACTTATATATTCTCATTAATTTGGTGAACTGGCATTGCATTAAGAATATGATTTACCGGAGTGATCCTCCCTGACTGATTAACAAGCTTACCATTCTATCTTTCCATTTTCCTAACTATTATAGAAAAAGAACATGCTTTCCTCCTGTTTAGGAAAAACTGAATACCCATATACACTTCTTCCATGCTCATGTTTTGTACTTTTAGCCTTCTTGAAAGTAATATGTAATGTCTTGGATGAAAATATTTTGAGTAATAAACTGCAGATTTTTGTAGATTGACCTGTTTCCCTAAGCTTGTACCGAATTACATCTAATAAGTTATTCACATTGTGGATATTTGCCCTTGTAAAGAGCAAGCAATCATCTGCAAATAACATATGAGTCACTTGAGGAGCATCTCTGGATATTTTTACCCCTTGTATCTCCTTTGAATTTTCTGCATCAGCCATTGATCTTGTGAAGACCTCCATAGATAGAAGAAAAAGGTAAAGTGATAATGGGTCACCTTGACTTAAACCTCTTTTTGGTTTGTAAGACTTACACAAAGGTCCATTTAGTTTCATACTAATCTCAAATGTGCTAATGCATTCTTCAATAAGATCACACCAAGTGTTTGGAAATCCCATCTTTTGTATTATCCTTTTTAAGAAAACCCACTCAACTCTGCCAAATGCCTTTGACATGTCCAGTTTTAGATCCATATAGCCCCTTTTGCCTTTTTTCTTCTGCATTGTGTGTGTGATATCTTGTGCAAGGAATATGATATCTGATATTTGTCTTCCAAAAATATATGCATACTGCATGGGAGAGATGATCCTATTCATATAAATTTTCACCCTTATAGTTAGAATTATGGTAATCATTTTATAGGTTGTATAACATAAGGCAATTGACTTATACTCAGATGGAGTTTGAGGAAGCTTTACTTTGGGAATGAGTTTAAGATTGGTCTTGTTCATACTATTGAGGAGTTTTCCTATTCTAAAGAATCTACGAACCATATCCACCACATTATTGCCAACAATATCCCATTGAGTTTGAAAAAAATCTTGGTGGAAAACCATTTGGACCTGGTGTCTTCTACGGTTTCATAGATTTAAGCACATTATATATCTCATCTGTATATGGTATTCATGTAAGAAGTAAATTATATTCCTTAGTAATATATTCTGGGACCAGATTTATTAGCATGTCACTTACAGTAGGATTGGTTGTTGTACTGACTTGAATGAAGTGTTGATTAAGAAGTAACTCCAAATCATGTCTTCTAACACACCAATTTCCATTGATATCTTTCAAATATTATCAGTTCTATTCCATGATATTCTATGATTAGCCATCATATGAAATTGTTTTGTGTTATTATCCATGTCAATGATTTGACATTCACCAGATTTTTGTCTCTAGAACTGACTTTCTCTAGTATGCCACTCTTATATTTGTTGTTCCATATTTTTTTACTTCAAGAGTATTGTTTCCATCTGTGGAAGAACCTTGTAAGTTGGCCATCTATTGTTGCAAGTCTTTTATTATGTGATGAATATTCACAAATGTTGTCTTGTTCCATAAAGCTAGATATCTCCTTGTATAACTTAGTTTTTTCTCCAAGATAAAAGAAGAATAACCTCTTGCTTCATTGGCCCGAACTGAAGTAATTTGGGCACATGTATAATCTCTTAGACAACATTCAAAGAAACTCCATGATTTGTGTCCTCTTCAAAGTATTGACTGAGAGATTGAGAAGTATTGGACAGTGGTCAGAACATTTGAGGTAGATGAAATATATGAGAATCTGGAAAGAGGAGTAACCAATTTGCACTTGTCAATGTTCTATCAAGTATTGATTTTATCCTACTTGTACCATGCTTATTACTTATCCAGGTAAAAGGGTTACCATGTAACCCCAAATCAGCTAGCCATCCATCATCAATAAGATGAACAATACTAGAAGAGGTAGAAGATGATGCACTGTTAGAATAATAGTCTTCTAGATTTATATTTATGTTTAAGTCTCCTAGAATAATCAAGGTAAAGTTGGGTTTTCTCCTAGACTAATTATATAGCTCCATTGTTCATTCCTTAGATTGGGATATGGAGTACTATACATACAAGTTAGTAACCATTCTGGTTTTGGTGGGTCACTCACAATAAGGCAGTGTATCATGTTATTATCTGAGAAGGAATTTCTAATTTAAAACCATCTTTCCACATGATTATTAGACCAGCAATTCTACTTATACTAGGGACATAAAAAAGATTTTTGAAATTTCAATGGTTTAACAAAGTTTAGAATCTTATCAGAATTAATTTCACATAGAAAAACTATACCGGGTTGTAAAACTTGTTTAAGTCCTTTAAATGTTTCCTAGTGTTCTTGTGTTTTAAAACCATTGCAATTCCAACTTATGATTTTCATACTGACTAAGAAAGAGTTGCATATAGATATATTGTTTTTGGAATTGACAGACTGTAGCTCTAAATATTGAATAAAATCAAAGATATTTAAGATTTTATAAGAAGGATAAATTAATTGTAAATGAATTTGTCTAAAAAGTACCTGATCCTCCGTTGTTGCATTATTAGATTGTGCAGTTCTTAGATAGTTATATGTGGTGCAGAAATCTTCAGTTGTTTTCTATTACCAAGAGTAGAGGGGATTAAAAAGGATTGGTCCTGAGTTTTTATTTGATTTGTAGAGTTTCTCTGACGCTTTCCTAATATTCCTGTTTCCTTTAGAATGTCTTCACCACTTTTTGCTGATCCATTTCCAAATCTAACATATACTTCATCTTTTGGTGAAACAAAAGGTGTTTCTTTCACCAACTTCTTTTGACTGTATTGAGGTGTTTCATCAGAATTAGACTCATGTATTGCAGTGTTTCTTTTTTGAATTTTTGAACTCCCAAAGTAGTGTGGATTTTGATGAGCTAATTCCAGAAATTTTGTTGCAGAAACCCAAGCCTTTTTTGAGTGTTATAAGACAAACCAACTAGGGAAGATCTTGTGTGGTTGTTTCTCATAAAAGAATTGTACCATCTTGTGTTTCATGTCGAATTGAATGCTAAAATTCCTCTTTGTAGTGGTGTCTAGAGATTCATTTCACACATATCTTGACAGGGTTTCCTATAATAAGAATTGCATCTTTTGGTTTAATAGCATTTACTTCTCCCATGGTTTTCCCCATATCTTCAATAATCTTAACTTTCATAAATTTTGGAAGTAATCATTTTAGTTCAATCCAGGAATCTTGAGTATCCGATTAAAAATCCTTGTAAATACAACGCTCCCGGTAATTATGACGAACAACTAAATGACCATTAATGCTCCAGGGTCTTATTATGAAAACATTGTTTAGCAGTGTGCGATGTTTAAACTTGAACACCATCATGTTTGGGTCAAGCTAAATATCC
The DNA here is from genome assembly GCF_003573695.1 of Papaver somniferum. Classification (NCBI taxonomy): domain Eukaryota; kingdom Viridiplantae; phylum Streptophyta; class Magnoliopsida; order Ranunculales; family Papaveraceae; genus Papaver; species Papaver somniferum. The sequence goes on along the minus strand of NC_039359.1, from coordinate 164,790,693 downwards.
TCAACATCTTCCGGGAGGATAAAGTTCTAGGTGAACTGAATCTGATTCTCTACAGTCTTGTCACTCATTTTTCCCTATGAAAATAATTTTACTAATGAGGCAGATATTCCACTGGTATTCCTCTGCTTCTTCTCTTTCAGATTCATAGTGATGAACAATTGCTTCAGATACATTTCCAAGCTCAAGAGTTGCACTCTGAAATTTTTCAATGAGATCAGTTATAACTTCATGAGGATCTTCTGCGGTTCCAATGTTTTTTACAATGTTTTTATCATACTGTTGTTGCCTCCAAAATAATAATATTGTTTATTAAGCTTTGAACCTGTATTTTTAGGGTTAGGTTTATGAACAACCATGTCATGTGTTGGCTGCTGGATACTTGAGATATGATATATATTCATGGCTAAAAATATTGAACTAACTATGAAAATTTGGTTATGGTAAGTTGACTGGAAAAATGGGAGGAGAAATTGATTTTCAAATTTGTAACGGCTTTTCCGATGGGATGCAAGATGAATTACACTTGTTTTTTGTTTTTGAAATTGAAAAAAAGTCTAGAACGGGATCTTTGTTGACTCAGGAATCGGCTTAAGCACTAAACTTGGCAATAGAAACAATGAAGAGATCTTCAGCTTCAACGAGCTTGTAATCAACCACAACAAACACTATAACTATCATAAACACAAAGGCAAAGGCTTGTGTGACAAATATCGTATGGGCGAACATCATTTTACTAGAAGTTGCACAATATGTTACTACACAGGGAAGAAACCAGATAATTAGTGAGACATCCTACTAAACAGATAACAAACAGTTTAAATAATTAGATAATAGCACGCAAAAAGAGGCATGAATCATATAAGAATACGTGAAATACTCATGATATGAGAAAGATTAGAGAGTTTACAAAAACCCGATTTTGAGTAATTATAAGAATGCATATATGTTAAGAAAACATATACTTTGTATATAACTAACTGAAAAATAGTTAAAACTGTATATTATTGAAGATTAGAGATTACGCAGAGCATCAAAGATTTAGAAATCGAAGCTCTTGGAAGTAATTATAACCAGATACCAAAAGAAAATTGAGACTGAGTTAACTCAGGATGTTCGCCCAATTCTCAGAGACTCTCTCTCCTCCCATAAATTCTTTTAAATCGTAGTGTCTACCGAATGCACCCTTTAACTACACCCCTCCAATTATCTCCGCATTAAGCGTGCCAAACGGTAACCAGTGGCTAGGTTTACATTTTAATTACTAGTGCGCATACACCTACCCCAACTTGATTGGGTGAGGCATGTATTTTAAACAGACTAGTTTTTCATCCTAGTTATGTAATGGTATGATTAAGTATTCAATTCACAATATTGAAGAAAATACTTTGCATTGACTAGGGTACCAAGTACACCACAATCTTTTCGAACCTATACGTATGATACTTTGCGTGATCTAACATAGACAGAGACTATCAAGAAGATGACAACCACAAGGTATACACTTAGTATATAGTTTCTAATTCAAAACTAAACTTAAACTATAGGTATCAACCCAACTGTTTGGGATAAATGTACAATGTATTTACTTTTTATTATAACTAAAGCAATAATTATAATTAGGGAAAGTAAAAGTAAAGAAACAACAAGATTTTGTTAATGAGGAAACCACAAATTTAGAAAAACCCAGGGACCTAGTCCAGTTTTGAATACTCTCAGAATTAAGCCGCTATAGAAAGACACTACCAACTTCGTACAGTTAAGACCAAGTAAACTACACCTAATTATCTAGTTTCCTCAGTATACCTGCTCCTACAACTAATCTGGACAACACACGTGAATCCTAAGATAGAGTCCACTATCTTAAGTTTCTTCAGCCTCTCTGAAGACTTTAAGTACTCAAACCTTTCGTTCACCTTCCAAATAGTAAATGACTAAGCTATTTGGTAACCACTCTCATATATCAGGAAATCAATATGTGTTGAGTGTGACAAAGGTTTTGTGTTTAAAATCAATTAAATTTCTTGTCGGGTTTAGATCTTCTAAGATATGGATAAAACAAGTTATCCATATTGAGTCAAACAGAACTACCACATTCGGATACTGAAGAGTACCACCAAATGATAACTTTTCGATCTAAATACGACTAGCAATAACAAGTCTATCAAAATATAAACTAGATCTAGTCGGATCCTATCCAATCAAGTTTGTGCACGAAACAATTCACAAAGATACGAAACCAATAAGAAAAATCTTCTTGTCTTCAAATCTTCAATATTTTTCTGTACTTGCACAATAACAAACTTGATTCCTGACTTATGATCGATCATGCACAGAACGGAGTCTGTCAACAATGGATGATCACAAGTTAACATTAATCACTTGATCTAGTTTGAGAGACCTTATGTCAGAAGACAAGGCTCTCATGAATAATCAAACTAGGTACAATCAAGAGTTAACAACCGTTAATCAATCAAATCGATAATTGAAAAATAAAATAACAATGCAATTATAATTTCCCACCAATGGTACTAGTAGACGTTTCTTGATTCCAAAGAATTCTTTAAACTAGCGGACGTGAGAGATTTCGCATAATTAGGTTATTCTCCTCTCCGAGAATATTATTAGTTGGTTATACCAGAAACAACAAATATGAAGTTTGTCTGGCTCAAGATAAGTTTGTAAGAAGAACAAATTTCACTATTTATAGACCAAGATAGATTGGACACCAAGGAATTTCCATAACCGAAAATATTCTTAAGATATGCAACAAACCACCTAAATTCGGTTTTGTCTAATTCCAACCAATAACCTAAATTTGGTTTTTTTCTAATTCCAACCAATATATATCCAACTACATAACCGAAATCTTCATAGACAACTCAATATTAACTTGCACTTAACTAATATATCTTCCTAGAGGTATGTTCTGATTGCTGGTAAAACAAAACATAATAATTTCAGAAATCTCAAAAAGATTCTCTACTATTTCGGTTTGGGATCTCACCTTGAGTATCAAGGAATATCTTTGAACAATTAGAAAATAAGATTTCATTACATGTTCAAATTACTCATTATGTGGACATCTTGAACTTACCTATTCTGCAAACCCAGTTTCCAAATCACACAAACCCAAAGTGTATGCGACTTGAAAAAATCGGTTTTGCCTATTAGGACCGGTTCTACCATGACTACTAAACCAAGTTAGGATCGGTTATACCTTGACTCCCAATATGGGTAGGGATCGGTTCAACCTTGACTCATAACATAAGCTAGGATCGATTCTAGCTTGATTCCCCATATATGTTAAGATCAGTCTAAACTTAAGATCTTTAATGAAAATCAGGCCATCAATCCTTTTGATTTCCTTTCGACTATAAAACAAGTTTGTATGTCTACTTCCTTAAACTCGTATAATTAAACATAGTTTTCTAGGTATGAAATCAAACCTATGTTAACTACACAATCTAGTAACGAGTTTCAAAGATTATGTCGATGTCGCAATTATGGAGTTCTTCGTAATTCAATATACCAATATAAAGCACTTATCACTATTGATATATTGCTTCTTGACACTGTGATTGCAATATAACGATCAGGTCTAATATACTAGAGTTTCATATATATAACTTCGCATGTTATGTTTTTCAATCAGAAGCTGTTATAGCATTTCTCGGTCGAACTCACAAGTGTTTCTATCTCAACCTTGTTGTCAAATTTAGTTTTCAAAACTATATATTGATTTATAGTATACATTTAGTCAGTCTCCGATTAGGATAGAAGTGTGTAGTTGAGAATTGGATATCACTGCGTTCTACCGTTTGAAGGCGAAGATCAACAAGAGCTCTGGAGAATTTCTTCAACAAAAGGTAAGTGAAGACTGAACCACGTATTTCTCAAGTTTTCACCTTTCTATCTATGACGCATGACTAAATTAGACAGTATATGCATAACAAAAATTTCGAGTCAAGTTTATCTTGAATATCATTCTCGAAATATGCTAAGCTTATGAATATTGGTTCATACTTGATGAATTTGGAGACAAGTAATTTATTGCTTATGACATAATTATGACTCAAGATTTAATCATTTGAAAATAGCTTGGAATAGTGATATGTGTCATTGATGTTATTCGGGATTGTTTTGAATCGATTATTAGCGAGATATAGAACTACTGTAAATATGGATACATGACAGTATGCATACTAGTCCATGTACTGGGAAAACTGTTATAGGTCCGGAACAGCAGTACACGTACCGGCATAGTTATAGTTCGGAAGCGACTTTTATGTAAGCATACCCGGTATCCATACCATTAAAAGAATGTGAACTCGTGAACCAGAAAAGGTACGTATACCTAGTTTGGAAACTAGAAAAGATCTGTTGGTTTCAAAACCAAATAAGGTACGCATACCATAAAAGATTTGTGAGTTCCTGAACTCATTTTTGTCTTAAGGGTACACATACCCAAAATACATACACGAATAGGTATAGTACACGTACCCGGTACATGTACCACCATGTCGAATATTTTCAGATGCATCAGAGTTATTTCTACGATATAATCGGCATTTGAATAACTCTCTAAAAACACTATCTAGATATTTTTGATCATATACGTGATTCAAAAAAATTCTAAAAGTGTTATATGAAAATGATTAAGCTTATTGTTTATTTGGCTAGTTTCGACTAACCTTCATGAACATGTCATTATACACAGTTTGGTTATGGTTCATCCTAACCAGAGTGTATATTCTGCTATGTTAATCTCAAGTCAAGTTTTTCATCTAACGGTAATTATTGATTACTTGGTCCCAAAGATATCTTAGCTTAAATCGAAAGCAGCATTGATCTTGAAAGTCTATAAAAGGGGAACCTCAAACAACTGGGATCTTTGAATCCCTGATACTATTCTTGCATGTCCTAGGTGTAAACTATAGTCGTCCTTTCCTTAAAACCCTTCTAGGGTTTAGCGACTAAAAATACTTCACTTAGGGATTCATGAAGCCAGGTCCAACTATCTTTATCTTGATAGTTCGTGTATCCTGATCTTGTTTTGATTGTCGAGCCTTGATCCAACAAACAAGATAGATATAAATCACAAAGTTTATTCGTCTCAGACTTTGTGATTCCACAAGTTTATACTTGTGAGATGAATAATAATCTAGGTTGCTCTTCGGGAGTCATCAGACTGGATTTTGAGGTTAATTGGACTTTGTCCATTGTTATCAATTTCCTACCTCACCTTGATATTTGATCAGAATGGAAATCACATATAAGATAATCTGTGGTAGCCAGATTGGTTTAAAGTCTTCAATTAAGTTGAACCAACTCTTAGTATGTAAAGGACGTCAGCTAAGGGAATCAATTGCGCGGAGTCCTGCTGAGATTCAAGAGGCGTAAGGAGCGCGATTGTAATTGAATTGTTGTGACGGTTTAATTCGCTCTCAACTACATTCCAGTCCGAAGTTCTGATAGTAGTCTAGTGTCTCTAGCGGCTTAATACAGTTTGGTGTTCAAGTCTGGACTAGGTCCCGGGGTTTTTCTGCATTTGCAATTTCCTCGTTAACAAAATTTGCAACGTCTGCGTTATTTCTTTTCCCGCATTATATGGTTTATCTTTATAATTGAAATATCACAAGTTGTACGTTAATCAATCAAAGTAGATATATCCATCCTTGTTGAATACGACTTGATTAGATATTGATCTTTGGAGTCATCCAAGTACTCTCACACATAATTAGGTTCACATACTTGGTTCTGTAAGCATTCTAATTATGAGATAAAGTGATATAATATCTTCATATAATTCCTTGATTGAGATTCATTAAGTTGAACTCTTGGAATTGTATTCGAGTTTAGTCCAAACAGGTTGCTTAAGAAAAAGTTGGCGGTGTATGAGATGACAGTTGTACAACAGGTTCATTAACTGTCATAACAAACCTGTAGTTAGAACTGTCTGTGCAATCAAGGACTCTAACCATGAAACGTGCTCTCAATCCTTTCTTCATGACAGAGTTAACCTTCTTGAAGAACTACTTCAATCAAAAGAGAGAAGCAATGTTTTTCTTTAAAAAAGACTTGAGGAAAGTAATAAAATTGAAAACCTCTTGAAAAAAAATCCTAATGATTCAAGAGATGATCTATCACAAGCACTTAAAACAATTGAGTACTTGGAAAAAGAGTTATCTAGACTAGAACCACTATGTGGTCAAGTAAGAAAAGACTCATTGTGCTCACCAGAGAATTCTCTAGAAAGCGCGAGAAACATTATAGTTGTGTTCGATCAATTGTCTGCATCTAAAAGGGATGTCAATCTCTTTAAATAAGAGTTGGGAAAAGCATTTGATGATCTTGGTTCTCTCAAAAATCAAGTCGCAGACTACATATGAGTTGTAGTTCTCTTTATTTTGTTATCGTGTTTTTATGTACTAGGAAACTTCTTGTGAGAATTTATTCTTGTGTTCAAGAAGGATAAATAGGGTTTGGTATAGTAAATATTGTGATTACACAAGCTATTTCCAACGATTTTCATCTTCAATGTTTTTAGATGAATTTGCATACGTAATCATTATTGGTTTAATATATTGCAAAGTCTTATGAGATATATGTGTCCTTTACTTTGTGTAAATTGAACTGATATCTCACATATGCTCAAAATTTAAATCTATTAAGTTTTATAAACTGAAAGTAGAACAAGCTTTGTGAGAATTTTTCGCAGTATTGATATGCTCGTGATCACACTTTTGTGAAATACTGTTGTTGATGATGGTTTTTAGCTTAGGGTTAAAATCGTAAAACCTTAGTCAAACAGTGACGTCACACTTGAGTAATAATGTCACCACTAGAAAATTTATTGAAACATTCAACATGTGTGCGTAAAATTACCGGGGTACCTTTTTTAAGTATATGCCATGCTCCACGACAGGGCCCTCGGTACTGAATGACATCATCTCTACACATGGAAGCCACGCATTCTAGCCAAACGTGCCAATGGCATCCTACGCCAGCCACATCTCCGCGCCAAAAGCATGTCGACCATGCCAACCGCACCACCATGCCGATGGCCTTCCGTGCCAGCCACATCTCCGCGCCAAAGGCATTCCAACCATGCCAGACGCACCACCGTGCCAATGGCATGCCATGCCAGCCATATCTCCGCGCCAAAGGAATGTCGACCATGCCAGCAGCACCACCGTGCCAATGGCATGCCATGCAAGCCACATCTCCGCGCCCAAAGGCATGCCAACCATGCCAGCCGGACCACCGTGCCAATGGCATACCATGCCAGCCACATCTCCGCACCAAAGGCATGCCAACCATGCCAGCCGCACCACCGTGCCAATGGCATGCCATGCCAGCCACATCTCCGCGCCAAAGGCATGCCAACCATTCTAGACGCACCACTGTGCCAATGGGATGCCATGCCAGCCACATCTACGCACCAAAGCCATGCCGACCATGCCTCCATACCGCTGGATGCCAAATGAAGGGTTGCAACAATCCACGACCACCCTTCCTTCTGAGATGCAAATCTCAGCCGTCCAAGTTTGCCACCAAACATGTGGAAACTTTTGGACCAATGCCAAGCCCTAATTTTGGCCGTGCATGAACTATGCCAAAACCCTAATTTTGGTCGCGCCTAAAACTATGCCAAAATCCTAGCTTGGCCGCGCCTAAACCATGCCAAAGCCATGCCTCCATGCCGCTGGATGCCAAACGAAGAGTTGCAACAATCAACGTCCACCCTTCCTTCTGAGTTGCAGATCTCAGCCGTCCAAGTTCGCCACCAAACGCGTGGAAACTTTTGGCCCAATGCCAAGCTTTAATTTTGGCCGCGCCTGAATTATGCCAAAACCCTAATTTTAGACGCGCCTAAAACTATGCCAAAATCCTAGCATGGTCGCGCCTAAACCATGGCAAAGACATGCCGGCCATGCCTCCATGCCGCTGGCTGTCAAACGGAAGGTTGCAACAATCAACGACTGTCCTTTCTCCTGAGATGCAGATCTCAGCCGTACAAACTTGCCACCAAACGACTTGTGGCAATCTCTTGTCTACGGCACCAACTCTTGGCCATGGTGCCAAATCCCTAATTTGGCCATGCCAAAACCATGTCGGCCATGCCTCCATGCCGCTGAAGGTTGCAATAATCGACGGTTATCCTTTCTACTGAGATCTTAGCCGTACAAACTTGCCACCAAACGACTTGTGGCAACCTTTGGCTAGGCTGCCACTCTTTGGCAACGACACATACGTAGCTATGCCAATTCTTTGGTCACGGCACCAAACCCTAATTAGCCACGCTAAGAGCATGCGGAATCCATGCCAGCATCGTGGCCACTCCACTGGCTACCAACGGAAGGTAACCACAATCAACGGCTAACCTTCCTCTCAAGATGCGAAATCTCGGCCGTCGAAAGTCACCACCAAACCGGCAAGCCTCTCAATCTTAACTTTCCAAACAATAGCAACATGCTACACGTTTTCCACGAAAACACTCGAGACATCAAAACATGTCACAAACTGGGGGATGCTCATCAGGGTATTGGTTTGGCGGTTTACAGCGTACGGCATACACTACGCCCGTTACAAGAAAGTGGCATTGAGACGGTTAGTAAATACAGGAAGTAACGGTGAAACATTTCCTTCATTATGGAAACATCAATTCCAGGTGTTACTCATTACCGCTTTCTTCCATTTACTCAACCGTTTCCACTTCTTACGAGACCAGGGTACGTTTTTGTTGCGACTTGTATAAATAGGTCTCATCTATTTCCACCAAAGGACAAGTTTTGGTCAGGAGAATACAACACTCAGAAATCACTTGTTAGCTTTCCCATCTGTTAGCTTTCCACTTTCTGATAAAAGTCGTCAAACAACTACTCTTCCCGAATCAACTATTCTGGTCTCAACACTCTCTTCGCTTCCCTCCCTAGACCAACCCTTCTCATTCACTTTGTGACCGAAGCAAGTCTGGAACGACCATTTCTTGGTTTAGGCCGGATTTGTATAGATTGATCTCCCGAATCAAAGTACTCCCTTGCAGTACATTGTTTAGGGTTTAGACTCGTTTCTCACCCACACACTCGAAATTACCAAAATCAGCAGGAACTGTTTTCACTCTCAAACAATTGGCGACCACGGTGGGAGATCAGTCTCTCGGTTGCAATATCAACTTCTATCTTTCAATTTCATCTTTCAATTCCAAACTCAATATGGTAGAACATAGATCCGAGTCAGCAACGAACCTTGAGAACACCAGCGCGGAAACCGTCCCTATTACTAACACTCCTCCCAACGGCATTAACACGCCGCCTACTAATCCCAGCAGTACGGAAAGCGCTCTTTCAGGTACTATACCGCCAATCACCAGGGCCAGAGTTGCTGCCACCCCTAACGCTTCTACGCCGCCTACCAACCCCAGTAACACAGAAAGTGCTCCTTCAGATGTTACACCACAAGTCACCAGGGCCAGAGATGCTGCTTACGCCCCTAATGTTTCGTCGAGTATGGCACCACCGACAATCACTAGGACTACAGTTACTCCACCATCAGGACGAGAAATCGGAGGAGTCATAGGAACCCGCCCCTACATCAGTATTGCTGATTTGATGGAAAGACAGGAGGTTCTGGCTAGAGCCCACACTGACATGGCTTCGACTCAGAAAGAGGTACTTGTCTTTTTCAAGACCCTAACGGAGCGGCTACCACAGGAGACGCGCCATCCAGAGTCGATGAGGAACACCTCCAATACCCCTGGAGCCCGCACCTCAACGGGGCATACCTTTGTAAACGAAGAAACTCACGCCAGAACCCCATTGGAGAGAAATCAACCGTCCAATTTCTTCACATGAGAAGATTTAGAGAAACTTCTTCGGAATCGAATCAAAAGTGATGATGTAGACATGCATCAGCATAAACCCCCTTATCCGCCTGAAATACAAAGAATTCCTCTTCCAAGAGGATACGCTTCTCCTCAATTGACCTTATACGATGGTACCGGGAATGCATGTGAACATATCTCTCGATTCTTGGAGTCCCTAGGCGAACAAGAATACAACCACGTCCTTCGTCTGAGGGAGTTTTCGAAGTCGCTTACCGGAAGAGCATACACGTGGTACAACAACATCACACCAAACAGCATCCCCAACTGGGGTGACATGGTTACGGCTTTCTACAAAAAGTACTTCTTCGTGTCTGAGCAGGTTACCTTATCGGATCTAGGAAGGATGTTCCAACAATATAACGAACATCCAAATGATTTTGTCAAGAGATTCAGGGTTCAAGCGCTAGGCTGCCATGACCCAAACGTGACCGAACAACAATTGGTGAATTCCTGCATCAACGGTATGGCTCCCATATATCGCTCCTTACTAGAGAACCTGTGGTTCCAGACGTTCTCCGAACTCCATGAGGCTGCCAAAAGATCGTCCACGACGGCACCAGCGTTGTTAGAAAGAACCAGGCCAATTAGAGGCGAGGACATACGTGAAACTCGAGGAAGTAGACGTCTCGTCAACAAGCAATACAACACTGGCTCCTCCTCTGTGAGTGTAGTGTACGAAGAAGGGAAAAGGAAGGCCCCAGTGGCAGATCAACAGCCTAAGCGCGCGACACCAGCACAACGGGCGGCTCTGCCATAGAGGGCCGCCGCTAAGGCTCCCATGCATCGTCATGAATCTAGAGAAAACGTCCTGGATTTCCCATTCCCGATCGAGGAAGTGATCGAACTCTTAGAGGCATGGGTCCAGGACGATGTCATCAAACTACCACTCCCCAGACGCCCACCGACTGAGGCAGAGATGAAGCACCCCAAATACTGCCGCTATCACTGATTTTTTCCCCACCCAACCAGCGACTGCAACATACTAAACCACATCTTCAAGGAGAAGGTACATGCAGGGGAAATTCAATTGGGAAATGAGGGAGTGCATAGAGATCCCCTTCCAGTCAGAAATTGCGGAATCTCTGGTGACTCCATACACGAAACTGTACAATCTATGATGCAACATGTATGCGAAATTCTCTATCTTTCCAAGACGTAGCGTCAAGACATCTTCACGACCCTCAATCGTGTTGTGTCGGGCAAATGACTTTTTCCAGTTACGAAAGCTACGCCAGAAGCCTCGGCTCTTTTAGGGGACATCGCTGAAAAACACAATTGAGGACTGCTAACCACGGTCTATCTAAGGGGCACTGGGCTCGGCAACACTTTGATCGATGCAGCCTCTGACTTCAATATCATTATCATCAAGACTCTGAGAGCTGCAGGAATTTTGAAGCAAGAGGCTACCCACTCTCCATCAGTGGTTAAGAATTCATAAGGAGAAGCGATGAACGCATACGGCTACATTAGCCTCGAAATCAAGATGGGAGATGCTATAATGCGTGGAAAATTCCACATTGTCAAAGAACTTTCAAGTTATGACATGATCCTGGGGCGTTCTTGGGTATTCGACAACAAATCCAAATTGGGAGCATCGCCTCTGCCAGTGTCAACGCCCGAAAGATTTTCCAACAAGTCGTCCAACCCGCTGCCGTATCAACAACTTACCAATGGAACTCGATCACCCGAGGAAAGCTCGTCCGCTCTCGCTCATAAATCCCAAACGCAAGTAAGTCTGGTCAAACAACCTTCTCTGCAACTAGTCATTTCTTCTCTTAACCCTTCGTGGGGACTCGATATGATTATCAACACGGACACATTTAAGAGATGCGAGTGGGGTGTTGGGCCCTTTAAATGCTTCACCAAGAATTTGGAAGCTGCAGTGAAAGATGATGGGACCAAGAGTCAAATGGTTACGCAACACTCAAACTCGTTTCAAATTGGAGACGTGGTAGTCAAGGCAACCTCATTTCAAGTCGGGAACATAACAGTAAGGATGGTTGTTCGAACTGGTTTGCCCGAAGAAAAGGAATATGAGTCGTATCTGGTGGCAGACGTCCTCTTAGGTGGTTACTGCAAACTCACCAATGCCGATAAGTTGGAAGGCGTGACGATTCATTCACGATGGCTCAAGCCCTTCAATACCTAAAGCGTTGTGCTACTTTCTCCTCCAACGTTCTTTTTTTTTCCTTTTAGTATTTCCTTCAGCTATTTCCCTTTCCACTCAATATTTGTAGTTTCTCCAAGATGAATGCACCATTTGCATTCTTAATTGGGGTTTCGATTCCTATTCAAAAAAGCATACCTTTCCTTTCTAACGAGTTTTCTGAATCTCAAAGGAAAAACACTAAATAAATCCCGAATCATCAGGAAACCATTACCCATCAAATGACGACCAGAAAAGTCGAAGACCTGCAAAAAATACTTTACTCGAAACTTTGAAGGGAAGAATATACAAGGAACCATCAAACGGCAGGAAAGGTGTGGAATATCAAACAACTTATTTTGATGAAGGCTTTTTCGAAAAAGAGGTTTTATTCAAAGAAGCTAAATAAGCGAGATGTTATTTGGCGAAACCCTAACTTCGCCATGAATACAAAGAAGATAAAAATGAGTCTGTGAAACATCAAAGCGGCTACACGCCAAAGAGAAACGGCAAAAAGGGAAACTAATCATCGAAAGCAGACGCCCGGATCGCCAACGCCTCTGTCAGATCCCTTTCAAGCACTCCCCCCTCATTATGTAAGGGGGAGTGGTTTCCATGAGAGATGGATTATTGACTAAGGGGGAGTGACATATGACCATAGTTTTGTTGTTAAAGTTGTGATACAATTGAACTTTGACGTTGTGTAATGATATTATGACATTGTATAACAATGATTGAGAACTCTTATTTTCTCGTTGTTATAGCTACGGATTTTTAACAACGATGATACTAAACTTACAACCTTTGGGATCATTGGATTACTTGGAAGTGACGAAGATTTGAAGTAATGTTGAATATTAGGCATGTGGAATAGGAGCTACAAAAGTTTATTTATATATTTTTTGTATTCCATATGTATTGATAGTTTTGTCACTAAAATTGACAAAGGGGGAGATTGTTAGAGCATTGTTAGGTCGAACTCGCATGCGTTTCTATCTCAATCATGTTTGTCAATGTTAGTGGTCAAAAGTTTTGTCAATGCTAAGGTCTCGGACTAGGATAGAAAGTGTAGTTGATCTCAAGAACTCCATGGCAATCATCATACAAGATGAAGGACTACTCAAGGAACTGGTGGATCTTCATCGACTAAAAGGTATGTGGAGACTTGAACTTATCTATCACTCAAAAGTCTATTTATCTCTTATCTTGAGAGAAAAGTCGTTTTGCTATATAGACTTAGATTATACACATTTGGTATTTCGAGACGACTTTATCTCGCCTATCTGTTTCTCGAAATATGTGTTGGTAAGCTTTCGCTTTAGCCAAGTTCATCTTTACCTAGTGACGAAAGTCATGTTATGTTTCAATCACTTTGAAAATTGCTCTGACGAAAAGTGGTTTGTGAATAACAACTATATAACGTCCTCTGAGAATGTTTCAATGATTGAATTGATAGATTAGATATGTTAGAGCATTGCTCTATCGAACTCGCATGCGTTGCTATCTCAAGCATATTTGTCAATGTTAGTGATCAAAACTATAAGTCTTGATTTCTAGTCTATTACATCTAAGTCTCAGACTAGGATAGAAAGTGTAGCTGAGCTCAAGGACTTCATGGCGATTCATCATACAAGTAGAAGAACTACTCAAGGAACCGGTGGAACTTCTCGACAAAAAGGTATGTGAAGACTTGAACTTATCTGTCACTCAAAAGTCTATCTACTCTATCTCATACTCTTTGAGACAAGAAGTCATGTGCTATATATATAGACTTGGATTATGCATATTTGGTATTTCGAGCCGAGTATACCTCGCCTATCTATATCTCGAAATATGTGTTGGTAAGCTTTTCGCTTCGAGAAAGTTTATCTTTATCATGCGACGAAAGTCATCATATGTTTCAATCGTCTTGAAAATTGCTTTGACAAGAAATGGTGTAATAACTATATAACGTCCTCTAAGAATGTTTCAATGATTGAAATGAGAGTTTAGATTACATAATCAATGGTGGACATAAGCATTGTACTGGAAGCACATTTATGTATAAGTCTTATTCCTTGAACTAAAGTTTGCGAACTTTGTTGATCAAGAGAACCGGAAGAATGGCGTGAGCCAAGTCCGCGAACTGCCTAAGTTCTCAAACCCGAGAATTTCAGCTGGAGTTGACAAACTATGTGCGTGAAGTTAAGTCCGAACCGGCGAAGTTCTCATTCTCGAGAATTTCTGCTAGAGTTTGTAAACTCTGCCCGGTAACTTAAGTCCGCGAACCTAGTCTGCGAACTTGAGAAGGTTATATATCTGAAGATGATTTCTGAACTTAAACTTAAAAAGACTAAGGAATGCAGTTTGCAAACCGTGGCTGTAAAAGTTCATGAACCGATTCAAGTGAATCAAATCATATTTGATTAAACTGTGTCTTGTGTAGTACATAAGATTTTCTTGCAATTGAACAACTCTCTAACTAGTTCATTTGAAGTCATTTGAACTAGTTATGGTGAATAAGAACATGGTTGATACGAAATGCTCATATGGCTAACCTTTTGGTTAACTATTGTTGAACCAACAAGTGCATACGTTTGGGTACAGTTAACAAACCTAGAAGTGTGCATTGTCAAGTGTGTGTAACAAGCTAAGTTTTCGATCTAATGGTTGAGAAATATTAGCTTGAATCTAAATCAGGTTTTCATCTAATGGTGAATATTGAATGCTTTGTTACTAAGCTAACATTGATTGCAAACCCTGATTTGAAAGACTATATAAAGGAGACATCTAGTATTGTGCAAACCTAATCCCCACACCTCACGTGTGATACTAGTTTCATACTAGATTCGATTCTTCTTTAACCTTTGGTTTTCTTCTTCTAAAACCAGGTTAACGACTTAAAGACTTCATTGGGATTATGAAGCCAGACCGATACTACTTTTATCGTAGTTGTGTGATCTGATCTTGCATATTTTATCGTACGGGTACAATCAAATTGATTGGCTTGAGATTGATATCTCCGATAGGCAAGATATAAAAAGTAATCACAAACATCTTCGTCTCATTGTTTGTGATTCCGCAACATCTTGTTTCGCTACCATACGATTAAGATTGTTGTGAGGTGATTGATAACTCTAGGTGTTCTTCGGGAATATAGACCGGATTATCAATTGGTTCCTGTTCACCTTGATTATTATCAAAAACGGAACAAAAACTTTAGGGTTTATCTGTGGGAGACAGATTGATCCTTTGATAGACTTGTCTGTGGAGACAGATTTGTTTATTGTCAAAACCTGCGATTTGGGGTCATAGCAACTCTTAGTTGTGGGTGAAATCAGCTAAGGGAATCAAGTGTGCAGTATCCTGCTGGGATGAGAGGCGTATGAGCATAATTGTACCTTGGATTAGTGGGAGATTGATTGGGGTTCAACTACAGTCCAGTCCGAAGTTAGCTTGGAGTAGACTAGTGTCTGTAGCGGATTAATACAGTGTGTGTTCAGTCTGGACTAGGTCCCCCGGTTTTTTCTGCATTTGCGGTTTCCTCGTTAACAATATATGGTGTCTGTGTTATTTCAATTTCCGCATTATATTGTTTTATCTTTATAATTGAAATAATACAGGTTGTGCTTTAGATCATCAATTAGAGTAATCCAACCTTTGGTTGTTGATTATCAATGATTGATCATTGGAGATTGGTCTTTGGTACCATCCAAGTTATTCCTTGTGTTGGATTAATGACTCGCTGATTTCTATTAGCTCGAGTAAATCAAAACAAGAAGAGATATTAACTCCTTGAGATACTTTTACCTAGATTGAGTCTGACTGTCTAGTTGATTCTCTAGAAAATATTTCGGATTTAGTCCATACAGATTGCTAAGTGAAATATTGGGTGGTGTCGTTAGACCCTCTCTTTTTCAATTGGTATCAGAGAAGGAAAACACGTTCAAGACCTCAAAAGCCTGTGTTTATAGCGATATGACTATATGGACCATAAAGTCTCAATTGACGCTTCACTAGGTTTAAAAACCAATTGTAGAAAAAAGTCTGATAAACTGGTTACTCTTCAAAAGTGGTTGGATGAACAAATCCGGATCAACTCTGGTCTTGTTGCAGAAATTGGAACTCTTAAGGATTTGATATTTGATAATAGTTCCCTTGATGAATCTGAGAAACTCCAGTTGTTCCTCTTTAAAGAATAGTCGTAAATCAGACGGTAATCAACGACCGGTTGTTGTGAAAACTGATATGACTAGGAACCACTCAGACAAACTTCAAAGTTTTGGCCCGCATTGTTGTTGTGATTCTTCCAATAACCTTCAACAAGTTTGTATGTCGTTTCAAAAGAGTCTGAATGTTGCAAGTAATCTTTGTAAGAAAACTAAACAACTTTTTGATACTCTGAAAGGACATACAAAACTATCAGGAAACTCTAAACAGATAAGTATTAATAGTATGGGTGCCTTTTCTTTAAGATCTACGTCTCCTTTTCAATGGTTTCTTGATAGTGGATGTAGTAGACATATGACAGGCGATCTCACATGGTTTGTTTCGTCTATTGACTATGAAGGAGGTCATGTAACGTTTGGAGATGGGAGTTGTTGCTACATCAGCAAGAAGGGAACGATCAAACTGCCCGGTGTTCCAGAAATTCATGATGTAGTATACGTAAAAGTATGACTGCTAATCTTCTTTCTATTAGTCAAATTTGTAACAAAGGCCATCGAGTTGTCTTCAATGCAAATGGATGCGACATTGTAGACAAAACTGGGAAAGTAATTTTTCAAGGAACTCGTGGTAAAAACAATTGTTATCTACTTGATACTCAGTTTAGCAACCGTTGCAATTTGACTAAGGTGGAATCTACACATCTTTGGCATGAATGTTTTGGTCACATCAATTATCGTCTTCTAACTAATATCATTAACAAAGAACTTGTTAGAGGCATTCCCAAAATCAGTGCAAAGATTGAAGGTGTGTGTGGTGCCTGCAAAAGGGTAAGCAAACGAAAGTTCACCACAAATCATCTCGGGATATTCTCACTAAAGCTCCACTTGATTTAATTCAAATGGATCTCTTCGGACCAATTCAACAATCCACTGTTGCTGGTAATAAGTATGCTTTAGTTATGGTAGATGATTACACCAGAGTCACTTGGGTTGCATTTCTATCTCATAAGAATGAAACTCTTAGTGAATTCAAGATTATTGTTAAAAGGATTCAGAACGAACAAGGTCGCAAACTAAAGAAAATTAGAAGCGATCGTTGAACTGAATTCAAAGACACCAAGGTATTTGAATTCTATGACGAACTGGGGATCATTCAACAATACTCACCACCTATCACTCCTCAAGCTAATGGAGTTGCTGAAAGAAAGAATAGGAATATTTAGGAAATGGCCAGGGTAATACTCCATAACAAAAACTTACCATTAAGGTTTTGGGGAGAAGCTGTTTTTACAACATGTTACTTGATCAACCGTGTGTATTTACGGTCTAAAACCCTTAACACTCCTTATGAGTTGTGGTACGGAAGAAAACCCAACCTACACTATCTCAGGGTGTTTGGAAGTAAGTGTTATATTCTGAAAGATCGAGAACATAAAGGGAAATTCGACACCAAAAGTGATGAAGGTATCTTTCCTGGATATGCTTCTGATAGTCGTGGTTTTCGAGTGTTTAATCTCAGAACACAAGTCATGATGGAATCTTCTAATGTTATCATCGAAGACATTAGTAACTTTCGTCATGATAATCCTCCTGTTGAATTGCCTCCAACCGAGACAAATGAGAAAGTCAAAGAAATCCCAAAATCAGTTGAAGTTATCCCAGCTATTGCGGATCCTGGCATTTTTAGTGACGAGGAGAAGAGCACTGATCAATCCATTCCTGACGAACAAGAACGTATCCCTCCACGACATCTCTGGGTTCAAAGGAATCATGATCCCAACAGTATTATTGGGGGAAGAGATTCTACAGCCAAGATAAGAGGACAACTTCAAAATATATGCAATTCTGGTTGTTATCTTTCGCAAGTAGAACCAAGAAATATTGATGAAGCTCTGAATATCCCATTTGGGCGAATGCAATGCATGAAGAGTTAAATCAATTTCAAAGACAAGATATGTGGGAACTTGTACCTTGTCCCTCCAATATCAATATTGTTGGTACCAAATGGATACTCAAGAATAAGTCTGATGAATTTGGCACGACTGTCAGAAACAAAGCTAGACTTATCTCTCAAGGATATTCACGGATGGAAGGGATTGACTTTGACGAGACCTTTGCTCATGTGGCACGCCTTGAGTCCATTCGTCTTTTGTTATCTCATGCTTGTTTTCTTAAGGTTAAGCTGTTTCAAATGGATATAAAATCTACGTTCCTAAACGGAATTTTAAAGGAGAAAGTCTATGTCGCTCAACCTAAGGGATTTGAAAACCCTAATTTCCCAGATCATGTGCTAAAACTCAAAAAGGCACTGTATGGGTTGAAACAAGCACCTAGAGCCTGGTTTGAAAAACTTACCACTTCTCTCATTAGAAAAGGTTTTTAAAGAGGCGGAGCTGATAAAACCTTGTTTACCAAATGGGGTGGGAAATATGTTGTCATTGCTCAAGTCTATGTAGATGATATTATCTATGGATCAACTTCTGAAAAATTTGCAAAGGACTTTCAAGTCTCTCTTGCTAAAGAATTTAAAATGAGCAATGTTGGTGAATTAAAATTCTTTTTAGGATTACAAATTCAACAACATAAGGATGGAATTTACTTATCCCAAGAGAAGTATGCTCGAGATCTTATGACAAGGTTCGGCCTGGATAAGTCTTCTCCAAAATTGACACCTATACCCACTACTAGTAAATTACATAGAGATGAGAAATGAGCAAAAGTGGATCAAAAGATGTATTGATCTATTATTGGTAGCCTCTTGTATCTTACAGCTTATAGGCCTGATATTTCTTTCAGTGTTGGTTGTTGTGCTAGGTTTCAGGCGAATCCAAAGGAATCTCATCTTGCAGCTGCAAAAATGATTATTCGATATACTAATCACACTGTTGGGTATGGTCTATCTTATACTTGTGATACTAACACTGACCTTTCAGCTTATTCAGATGCTGATTGGGCAGGATGTGTAGAAGACAGAAAAAGTACATCAGGGGGTTTCTACTATGTAGGACTGAGTCTTGTAGCTTGGCATAGCAAGAAGCAAAATTCTCAATCCATATCTACATGTGAGGCAGAATATATTGTTGTTGGATCATGCTGTACTCAACTCCTGGTTGGATGAACAAATCCGGATCAACTCTGGTCTTGTTGCAGAAATTGGAACTCTTAAGGATTTGATATTTGATAATAGTTCCCTTGATGAATCTGAGAAACTCCAGTTGTTCCTCTTTAAAGAATAGTCGTAAATCAGACGGTAATCAACGACCGGTTGTTGTGAAAACTGATATGACTAGGAACCACTCAGACAAACTTCAAAGTTTTGGCCCGCATTGTTGTTGTGATTCTTCCAATAACCTTCAACAAGTTTGTATGTCGTTTCAAAAGAGTCTGAATGTTGCAAGTAATCTTTGTAAGAAAACTAAACAACTTTTTGATACTCTGAAAGGACATACAAAACTATCAGGAAACTCTAAACAGATAAGTATTAATAGTATGGGTGCCTTTTCTTTAAGATCTACGTCTCCTTTTCAATGGTTTCTTGATAGTGGATGTAGTAGACATATGACAGGCGATCTCACATGGTTTGTTTCGTCTATTGACTATGAAGGAGGTCATGTAACGTTTGGAGATGGGAGTTGTTGCTACATCAGCAAGAAGGGAACGATCAAACTGCCCGGTGTTCCAGAAATTCATGATGTAGTATACGTAAAAGTATGACTGCTAATCTTCTTTCTATTAGTCAAATTTGTAACAAAGGCCATCGAGTTGTCTTCAATGCAAATGGATGCGACATTGTAGACAAAACTGGGAAAGTAATTTTTCAAGGAACTCGTGGTAAAAACAATTGTTATCTACTTGATACTCAGTTTAGCAACCGTTGCAATTTGACTAAGGTGGAATCTACACATCTTTGGCATGAATGTTTTGGTCACATCAATTATCGTCTTCTAACTAATATCATTAACAAAGAACTTGTTAGAGGCATTCCCAAAATCAGTGCAAAGATTGAAGGTGTGTGTGGTGCCTGCAAAAGGGTAAGCAAACGAAAGTTCACCACAAATCATCTCGGGATATTCTCACTAAAGCTCCACTTGATTTAATTCAAATGGATCTCTTCGGACCAATTCAACAATCCACTGTTGCTGGTAATAAGTATGCTTTAGTTATGGTAGATGATTACACCAGAGTCACTTGGGTTGCATTTCTATCTCATAAGAATGAAACTCTTAGTGAATTCAAGATTATTGTTAAAAGGATTCAGAACGAACAAGGTCGCAAACTAAAGAAAATTAGAAGCGATCGTTGAACTGAATTCAAAGACACCAAGGTATTTGAATTCTATGACGAACTGGGGATCATTCAACAATACTCACCACCTATCACTCCTCAAGCTAATGGAGTTGCTGAAAGAAAGAATAGGAATATTTAGGAAATGGCCAGGGTAATACTCCATAACAAAAACTTACCATTAAGGTTTTGGGGAGAAGCTGTTTTTACAACATGTTACTTGATCAACCGTGTGTATTTACGGTCTAAAACCCTTAACACTCCTTATGAGTTGTGGTACGGAAGAAAACCCAACCTACACTATCTCAGGGTGTTTGGAAGTAAGTGTTATATTCTGAAAGATCGAGAACATAAAGGGAAATTCGACACCAAAAGTGATGAAGGTATCTTTCCTGGATATGCTTCTGATAGTCGTGGTTTTCGAGTGTTTAATCTCAGAACACAAGTCATGATGGAATCTTCTAATGTTATCATCGAAGACATTAGTAACTTTCGTCATGATAATCCTCCTGTTGAATTGCCTCCAACCGAGACAAATGAGAAAGTCAAAGAAATCCCAAAATCAGTTGAAGTTATCCCAGCTATTGCGGATCCTGGCATTTTTAGTGACGAGGAGAAGAGCACTGATCAATCCATTCCTGACGAACAAGAACGTATCCCTCCACGACATCTCTGGGTTCAAAGGAATCATGATCCCAACAGTATTATTGGGGGAAGAGATTCTACAGCCAAGATAAGAGGACAACTTCAAAATATATGCAATTCTGGTTGTTATCTTTCGCAAGTAGAACCAAGAAATATTGATGAAGCTCTGAATATCCCATTTGGGCGAATGCAATGCATGAAGAGTTAAATCAATTTCAAAGACAAGATATGTGGGAACTTGTACCTTGTCCCTCCAATATCAATATTGTTGGTACCAAATGGATACTCAAGAATAAGTCTGATGAATTTGGCACGACTGTCAGAAACAAAGCTAGACTTATCTCTCAAGGATATTCACGGATGGAAGGGATTGACTTTGACGAGACCTTTGCTCATGTGGCACGCCTTGAGTCCATTCGTCTTTTGTTATCTCATGCTTGTTTTCTTAAGGTTAAGCTGTTTCAAATGGATATAAAATCTACGTTCCTAAACGGAATTTTAAAGGAGAAAGTCTATGTCGCTCAACCTAAGGGATTTGAAAACCCTAATTTCCCAGATC
Source organism: Papaver somniferum (assembly GCF_003573695.1). NCBI lineage: Eukaryota > Viridiplantae > Streptophyta > Magnoliopsida > Ranunculales > Papaveraceae > Papaver > Papaver somniferum. The sequence goes on along the minus strand of NC_039359.1, from coordinate 164,769,025 downwards.
ATGTGCTAAAACTCAAAAAGGCACTGTATGGGTTGAAACAAGCACCTAGAGCCTGGTTTGAAAAACTTACCACTTCTCTCATTAGAAAAGGTTTTTAAAGAGGCGGAGCTGATAAAACCTTGTTTACCAAATGGGGTGGGAAATATGTTGTCATTGCTCAAGTCTATGTAGATGATATTATCTATGGATCAACTTCTGAAAAATTTGCAAAGGACTTTCAAGTCTCTCTTGCTAAAGAATTTAAAATGAGCAATGTTGGTGAATTAAAATTCTTTTTAGGATTACAAATTCAACAACATAAGGATGGAATTTACTTATCCCAAGAGAAGTATGCTCGAGATCTTATGACAAGGTTCGGCCTGGATAAGTCTTCTCCAAAATTGACACCTATACCCACTACTAGTAAATTACATAGAGATGAGAAATGAGCAAAAGTGGATCAAAAGATGTATTGATCTATTATTGGTAGCCTCTTGTATCTTACAGCTTATAGGCCTGATATTTCTTTCAGTGTTGGTTGTTGTGCTAGGTTTCAGGCGAATCCAAAGGAATCTCATCTTGCAGCTGCAAAAATGATTATTCGATATACTAATCACACTGTTGGGTATGGTCTATCTTATACTTTTGATACTAACACTGACCTTTCAGCTTATTCAGATGCTGATTGGGCAGGATGTGTAGAAGACAGAAAAAGTACATCAGGGGGTTTCTACTATGTAGGACTGAGTCTTGTAGCTTGGCATAGCAAGAAGCAAAATTCTCAATCCATATCTACATGTGAGGCAGAATATATTGTTGTTGGATCATGCTGTACTCAACTCCTATGGATGAAACAAATGCTAGTTGATTATGGAGTTGATACTGGAATAATGAAGATCTTTTGTGATAAATCTAGTGCGATTCGAATCACTGAGAATCCCGTTGAGCACTCAAGAATAAAGCACATTGACATAAGGTACCATTTTATTCGTGATCTCTATGAAAACGGTATCATAAGTATGGAATTTGTGCCTTCCGAACAACAATTGGCTGATATTCTCACCAAACCATTAGACACTGCTACGTTTCAACACTTGCGGCAGTCTATTGGTTTTTTTTTGGTTCATTAAAACGTTTCTATAACTCTTTCCCCTATGCTTATCTCTATCTTTTGGGCAATTGAGTTTGAAACTCCATTAGGTATACTCCAGTTCAGTTTCTGTAGAATTGTTTTTATTTTGTTAGTGTCTTTTTTTGTTTCAAAATCCTTCTTTTCTTTTGAAATTATGGTCGCTCATGTTGTTTTTTCGGGAATGACATCAAATGGGGGAGAGTTCTTTTGAACTTATGCTTAATGGTCATATCTTGAGGGGTGTGCGGCTGTGGAATTTTAGAGGGGTTATCTTGTATTTTTAAACTACTTGATGAATGCATTTAGCTTCGGCTTTATGATTGCATCTAAATTAGTTGGTATGTATTTTTTTTATTTTAGTCATGAAATGTCTCTTTCAAAAATTTCATTATGATCCCGTTCTTGTACCTTTGCCAATTTTATTGACAAAAAGGGGGAGAATTAATATGTAGTTCACACTACAAATACATATGGTTTTCGGGTCATTATGTAAGGGGGAGTGGTTTCCCAGACGGTAATCAACGACCGGTTGTTGTGAAAACTGATATGACTAGGAACCACTCAGACAAACTTCAAAGTTTTGGCCCGCATTGTTGTTGTGATTCTTCCAATAACCTTCAACAAGTTTGTATGTCGTTTCAAAAGAGTCTGAATGTTGCAAGTAATCTTTGTAAGAAAACTAAACAACTTTTTGATACTCTGAAAGGACATACAAAACTATCAGGAAACTCTAAACAGATAAGTATTAATAGTATGGGTGCCTTTTCTTTAAGATCTACGTCTCCTTTTCAATGGTTTCTTGATAGTGGATGTAGTAGACATATGACAGGCGATCTCACATGGTTTGTTTCGTCTATTGACTATGAAGGAGGTCATGTAACGTTTGGAGATGGGAGTTGTTGCTACATCAGCAAGAAGGGAACGATCAAACTGCCCGGTGTTCCAGAAATTCATGATGTAGTATACGTAAAAGTATGACTGCTAATCTTCTTTCTATTAGTCAAATTTGTAACAAAGGCCATCGAGTTGTCTTCAATGCAAATGGATGCGACATTGTAGACAAAACTGGGAAAGTAATTTTTCAAGGAACTCGTGGTAAAAACAATTGTTATCTACTTGATACTCAGTTTAGCAACCGTTGCAATTTGACTAAGGTGGAATCTACACATCTTTGGCATGAATGTTTTGGTCACATCAATTATCGTCTTCTAACTAATATCATTAACAAAGAACTTGTTAGAGGCATTCCCAAAATCAGTGCAAAGATTGAAGGTGTGTGTGGTGCCTGCAAAAGGGTAAGCAAACGAAAGTTCACCACAAATCATCTCGGGATATTCTCACTAAAGCTCCACTTGATTTAATTCAAATGGATCTCTTCGGACCAATTCAACAATCCACTGTTGCTGGTAATAAGTATGCTTTAGTTATGGTAGATGATTACACCAGAGTCACTTGGGTTGCATTTCTATCTCATAAGAATGAAACTCTTAGTGAATTCAAGATTATTGTTAAAAGGATTCAGAACGAACAAGGTCGCAAACTAAAGAAAATTAGAAGCGATCGTTGAACTGAATTCAAAGACACCAAGGTATTTGAATTCTATGACGAACTGGGGATCATTCAACAATACTCACCACCTATCACTCCTCAAGCTAATGGAGTTGCTGAAAGAAAGAATAGGAATATTTAGGAAATGGCCAGGGTAATACTCCATAACAAAAACTTACCATTAAGGTTTTGGGGAGAAGCTGTTTTTACAACATGTTACTTGATCAACCGTGTGTATTTACGGTCTAAAACCCTTAACACTCCTTATGAGTTGTGGTACGGAAGAAAACCCAACCTACACTATCTCAGGGTGTTTGGAAGTAAGTGTTATATTCTGAAAGATCGAGAACATAAAGGGAAATTCGACACCAAAAGTGATGAAGGTATCTTTCCTGGATATGCTTCTGATAGTCGTGGTTTTCGAGTGTTTAATCTCAGAACACAAGTCATGATGGAATCTTCTAATGTTATCATCGAAGACATTAGTAACTTTCGTCATGATAATCCTCCTGTTGAATTGCCTCCAACCGAGACAAATGAGAAAGTCAAAGAAATCCCAAAATCAGTTGAAGTTATCCCAGCTATTGCGGATCCTGGCATTTTTAGTGACGAGGAGAAGAGCACTGATCAATCCATTCCTGACGAACAAGAACGTATCCCTCCACGACATCTCTGGGTTCAAAGGAATCATGATCCCAACAGTATTATTGGGGGAAGAGATTCTACAGCCAAGATAAGAGGACAACTTCAAAATATATGCAATTCTGGTTGTTATCTTTCGCAAGTAGAACCAAGAAATATTGATGAAGCTCTGAATATCCCATTTGGGCGAATGCAATGCATGAAGAGTTAAATCAATTTCAAAGACAAGATATGTGGGAACTTGTACCTTGTCCCTCCAATATCAATATTGTTGGTACCAAATGGATACTCAAGAATAAGTCTGATGAATTTGGCACGACTGTCAGAAACAAAGCTAGACTTATCTCTCAAGGATATTCACGGATGGAAGGGATTGACTTTGACGAGACCTTTGCTCATGTGGCACGCCTTGAGTCCATTCGTCTTTTGTTATCTCATGCTTGTTTTCTTAAGGTTAAGCTGTTTCAAATGGATATAAAATCTACGTTCCTAAACGGAATTTTAAAGGAGAAAGTCTATGTCGCTCAACCTAAGGGATTTGAAAACCCTAATTTCCCAGATCATGTGCTAAAACTCAAAAAGGCACTGTATGGGTTGAAACAAGCACCTAGAGCCTGGTTTGAAAAACTTACCACTTCTCTCATTAGAAAAGGTTTTTAAAGAGGCGGAGCTGATAAAACCTTGTTTACCAAATGGGGTGGGAAATATGTTGTCATTGCTCAAGTCTATGTAGATGATATTATCTATGGATCAACTTCTGAAAAATTTGCAAAGGACTTTCAAGTCTCTCTTGCTAAAGAATTTAAAATGAGCAATGTTGGTGAATTAAAATTCTTTTTAGGATTACAAATTCAACAACATAAGGATGGAATTTACTTATCCCAAGAGAAGTATGCTCGAGATCTTATGACAAGGTTCGGCCTGGATAAGTCTTCTCCAAAATTGACACCTATACCCACTACTAGTAAATTACATAGAGATGAGAAATGAGCAAAAGTGGATCAAAAGATGTATTGATCTATTATTGGTAGCCTCTTGTATCTTACAGCTTATAGGCCTGATATTTCTTTCAGTGTTGGTTGTTGTGCTAGGTTTCAGGCGAATCCAAAGGAATCTCATCTTGCAGCTGCAAAAATGATTATTCGATATACTAATCACACTGTTGGGTATGGTCTATCTTATACTTTTGATACTAACACTGACCTTTCAGCTTATTCAGATGCTGATTGGGCAGGATGTGTAGAAGACAGAAAAAGTACATCAGGGGGTTTCTACTATGTAGGACTGAGTCTTGTAGCTTGGCATAGCAAGAAGCAAAATTCTCAATCCATATCTACATGTGAGGCAGAATATATTGTTGTTGGATCATGCTGTACTCAACTCCTATGGATGAAACAAATGCTAGTTGATTATGGAGTTGATACTGGAATAATGAAGATCTTTTGTGATAAATCTAGTGCGATTCGAATCACTGAGAATCCCGTTGAGCACTCAAGAATAAAGCACATTGACATAAGGTACCATTTTATTCGTGATCTCTATGAAAACGGTATCATAAGTATGGAATTTGTGCCTTCCGAACAACAATTGGCTGATATTCTCACCAAACCATTAGACACTGCTACGTTTCAACACTTGCGGCAGTCTATTGGTTTTTTTTTGGTTCATTAAAACGTTTCTATAACTCTTTCCCCTATGCTTATCTCTATCTTTTGGGCAATTGAGTTTGAAACTCCATTAGGTATACTCCAGTTCAGTTTCTGTAGAATTGTTTTTATTTTGTTAGTGTCTTTTTTTGTTTCAAAATCCTTCTTTTCTTTTGAAATTATGGTCGCTCATGTTGTTTTTTCGGGAATGACATCAAATGGGGGAGAGTTCTTTTGAACTTATGCTTAATGGTCATATCTTGAGGGGTGTGCGGCTGTGGAATTTTAGAGGGGTTATCTTGTATTTTTAAACTACTTGATGAATGCATTTAGCTTCGGCTTTATGATTGCATCTAAATTAGTTGGTATGTATTTTTTTTATTTTAGTCATGAAATGTCTCTTTCAAAAATTTCATTATGATCCCGTTCTTGTACCTTTGCCAATTTTATTGACAAAAAGGGGGAGAATTAATATGTAGTTCACACTACAAATACATATGGTTTTCGGGTCATTATGTAAGGGGGAGTGGTTTCCATGTGAGATGGAGTATTGACTAAGGGGGAGTGATACATATCACCATTGTATTATTGTTGAAGTTGTGATACAATTGAACTTTGACGCTGTGTAATAATACTATGACACTGTATAACAATGATCGAGACCGATGCTTTCTGATTGTTATAGCTACGGATCTTCAAAAACGGTGATTCTAAACTTACAACCTTTGGGATCATTGGAGTACTTGGAAGTGACGAAGATTTCGAGGAATGTTGAAGATTCGACATGTGGAATAGGAGCTACTAAAGTTTCTTTATCTTTTTTATATTCCATATGTATTGATAGTTTTGTCACTAAAATTGATAAAAGGGGAGATTGTTAGAGCATTGCTCGGTCGAACTCGCATGCATTGCTATCTCAAGCATGTTTGTCAATGTTAGTGATCAAAACTATAAGTATTGATTTCTAGTCTATTATAGCTAAGTCTCGTACTAGGATAGAAAGTGTAGTTGATCCCAAGGACTTCATGGCGATTCATCATACAAGTAGAAGAACTACTCAAGGAACCGGTGGAACTTCTCGACAAAAAGGTATGTGAAGACTTGAACTTATCTGTCACTCAAAAGTCTATCTACTCTATCTCATACTCTTTGAGACAAAAAGTCGTATGCTATATATATAGACTTGCAATATACACATTTGGTATTTCGAGCCGAGTATACCTCGCCTATCTATATCTCGAAATATGTGTTGGTAAGCTTTTCACTTGGATCAAGTTTATCTTTACCATGTGACGAAAGTCATGATATGTTTCAATCATCTTGAAAATTGCTTTGACGAGAAATGGTGTAACAACTGTATAACATCCTCTAAGAATGTTTCAATGATTGAAATGGGAGTTTAGATTACATAACCAATGGTGGACATAAGCATTTTTATGGAAACACATTTATGTATAAGTCCTATTCCTTGAACCAAAGTTTGCGAATTTTGTTGATCAAGAGAACCGGAAGAATGACGTGAGCAAAGTCCGCGAACTGCCGAAGTTCTCAAACCCGAGAATTTTAGATGGAGTTGACAAACTATGTGCGTGAAGCTAAGTCCGCGAACCGGCGAAGTTCTCATTCTCGAGAATTTCTGCTGGAGTTTGTAAACTCTGCCCGGTAACTTAAGTCGTGAACCTAGTCTGCGAACTTGAGAAGGTTATATATCTGAAGATGATTTCTGAACCTAAACTTAAAAATACTAAGGACTTCAGTTTGCAAACCGTGGCTATAAAAGTTCATGAACCGAGTCAAGTGAATCAAATCATCTTTGCTTCAATTGTGTGTGTAGTACATAAGATTTCCTTGCAATTGAACAACTCTCTAACTAGTTCATTTGAAGTCATTTGAACTAGTTATGGTGAATAAGAACATGGTTGATATGAAATGCTCATATGGCTAACCTTTTGGTTAACTATTGTTGAACCAACAAGTGCATACGTTTGGGTACAGTTAACAAACCTAGAAGCGTGCATTGTCAAGTGTGTGTAACAAGCTAAGTTTTCGATCTAACGGTTGAGAAATATTAGCTTGAATCTAAATCAGGTTTTCATCTAATGGTGAATATTGAATGCTTTGTTACTAAGCTAACATTGATTGCAAACCCTGATTTGAAAGACTATATAAAGGAGACATCTAGTATTGTGCAAACCTAATCCCCACACCTCACGTGTGATACTAGTTTCATACTAGATTCGATTCTTCTTTAACCTTTGGTTTTCTTCTTCTAAAACCAGGTTAACGACTTAAAGACTTCATTGGGATTATGAAGCCAGACCGATACTACTTTTATCGTAGTTGTGTGATCTGATCTTGCATATTTTATCGTACGGGTACAATCAAATTGATTGGATTGAGATTGATATCTCCGATAGGCAAGATATAAAGTAATCACAAACATCTTCGTCTCATTGTTTGTGATTCCGCAACATCTTGTTTTGCTACCATACGATTAATATTGTTGTGAAGTGATTGATAACTCTAGGTTGTTCTTCGGGAATATAAGACCGGATTATCAATTGGTTCCTGTTCACCTTGATTATTATCAAAAGACGGAACAAAAACTTTAGGGTTTATCTGTGGGAGACAGATTGCTCCTTTGATAGACTTGTCTGTGGGAGACAGATTTGTTTATTGTCAAAACCTGCGATTTGGGGTCATAGCAACTCTTAGTTGTGGGTGAAATCAGCTAAGGGAATCAAGTGTGCAGTATCCTGCTGGGATGAGAGGCGTATGAGCATAATTGTACCTTGGATTAGTGGGAGATTGATTGGGGTTCAACTACAGTCCAGTCCGAAGTTAGCTTGGAGTAGACTAGTGTCTGTAGCGGATTAATACAGTGTGTGTTCAGTCTGGACTAGGTCCCCCGGTTTTTCTGCATTTGCGGTTTCCTCGTTAACAATATATGGTGTCTGTGTTATTTCAATTTCCGCATTATATTGTTTTATCTTTATAATTGAAATAATACAGGTTGTGCTTTAGATCATCAATTAGAGTAATCCAACCTTTGGTTGTTGATTATCAATGATTGATCATTGGAGATTGGTCTTTGGTACCATCCAAGTTATTCCTTGTGTTGGATTAATGACTCGCTGATTTCTATTAGCTCGAGTAAATCAAAACAAGAAGAGATATTAACTCCTTGAGATACTTTTACCTAGATTGAGTCTGACTGTCTAGTTGATTCTCTAGAAAATATTTCGGATTTAGTCCATACAGATTGCTAAGTGAAATATTGGGTGGTGTCGTTAGACCCTCTCTTTTTCAATTGGTATCAGAGAAGGAAAACACGTTCAAGACCTCAAAAGCCTGTGTTTATAGCGATATGACTATATGGACCATAAAGTCTCAATTGACGCTTCACTAGGTTTAAAAACCAATTGTAGAAAAAAGTCTGATAAACTGGTTACTCTTCAAAAGTGGTTGGATGAACAAATCCGGATCAACTCTGGTCTTGTTGCAGAAATTGGAACTCTTAAGGATTTGATATTTGATAATAGTTCCCTTGATGAATCTGAGAAACTCCAGTTGTTCCTCTTTAAAGAATAGTCGTAAATCAGACGGTAATCAACGACCGGTTGTTGTGAAAACTGATATGACTAGGAACCACTCAGACAAACTTCAAAGTTTTGGCCCGCATTGTTGTTGTGATTCTTCCAATAACCTTCAACAAGTTTGTATGTCGTTTCAAAAGAGTCTGAATGTTGCAAGTAATCTTTGTAAGAAAACTAAACAACTTTTTGATACTCTGAAAGGACATACAAAACTATCAGGAAACTCTAAACAGATAAGTATTAATAGTATGGGTGCCTTTTTAAGATCTACGTCTCCTTTTCAATGGTTTCTTGATAGTGGATGTAGTAGACATATGACAGGCGATCTCACATGGTTTGTTTCGTCTATTGACTATGAAGGAGGTCATGTAACGTTTGGAGATGGGAGTTGTTGCTACATCAGCAAGAAGGGAACGATCAAACTGCCCGGTGTTCCAGAAATTCATGATGTAGTATACGTAAAAGTATGACTGCTTCTTTCTATTAGTCAAATTTGTAACAAAGGCCATCGAGTTGTCTTCAATGCAAATGGATGTGACATTGTAGACAAAACTGGGAAAGTAATTTTTCAAGGAACTCGTGGTAAAAACAATGTTATCTACTTGATACTCAGTTTAGCAACCGTTGCAATTTGACTAAGGTGGAATCTACACATCTTTGGCATGAGTTTTGGTCACATCAATTATCGTCTTCTAACTAAGATCATTAACAAAGAACTTGTTAGAGGCATTCCCAAAATCAATGCAAAGATTGAAGGTGTATGTGGTGCCTGTCAAAAGGGTAAGCAAACGAAAGTTCACCACAAATCATCTCGAGATATTCTCACTAAAGCTCCACTTGATTTAATTCATATGGATCTCTTCGGACCAATTCAACAACCCACTGTTGCTGGTAAGAAGTATGCTTTAGTTATGGTAGATGATTACACCAGAGTCACTTGGGTTGCATTTCTATCTCATAAGAATGAAACTCTTAGTGAATTCAAGATTATTGTTAAAAGGATTCAGAACGAACAAGGTCGCAAACTAAAGAAAATTAGAAGCGATCGTTGAACTGAATTCAAAGACACCAAGGTATTTGAATTCTATGACGAACTGGGGATCATTCAACAATACTCACCACCTATCACTCCTCAAGCTAATGGAGTTGCTGAAAGAAAGAATAGGAATATTTAGGAAATGGCCAGGGTAATACTCCATAACAAAAACTTACCATTAAGGTTTTGGGGAGAAGCTGTTTTTACAACATGTTACTTGATCAACCGTGTGTATTTACGGTCTAAAACCCTTAACACTCCTTATGAGTTGTGGTACGGAAGAAACCCAACCTACACTATCTCAGGGTGTTTGGAAGTAAGTGTATATTCTGAAAGATCGAGAACAGAAAGGGAAATTCGACACCAAAAGTGATGAAGGTATCTTTCTTGGATATGCTTCTGATAGTCGTGGTTTTCGAGTGTTTAATCTCAGAACACAAGTCATGATGGAATCTGCTAATGTTATCATCGAAGACATTAGTAACTTTCGTCATGATAATCCTCCTGTGAATTGCCTCCAACCGAGACAATTGAGAAAGTCAAAGAAATCCAGAATCAGTTGAAGTTATCCCAACTTTGCGATCCTGACATTTTAGTGACGAGGAGAAGAGCACTGATCAAGCCATTCCTGACGAACAAGAACGTGTCCCTCCACGACATCTCTGGGTTCAAAGGAATCATGATCCCAACAGTATTATTGGGGAAGAGATTCTACAGCCAAAAAGGGACAACTTCAAAATATGTGCAATTTGGTTGTTATCTTTCGCAAGTAGAACCAAGAATATTGATGAAGCTCTGAACGATCCCTTTTGGGTGAATGCAATGCATGAAGAGTTAAATCAATTTCAAAGACAAGATATGTGGGAACTTGTACCTTGTCCCTCCAATATCAATATTGTTGGTACCAAATGGATATTCAAGAATAAGTCTGATGAATTTGGCACGATGTCAGAAACAAAGCTAGACTTGTCTCTCAAGGATATTCACGATTGAAGGGATTGACTTTGACGAGACCTTTGCTCCTGTGGCACGCCTTGAGTCCATTCGTCTTTTGTTATCTCATGCTTGTTTTCTTAAGGTTAAGCTGTTTCAAATGGATATAAAATCCGTTCCTAAACGGAATTTTAAAGGAGGAAGTCTATGTCGCTCAACCTAAGGGATTTGAAAACCCTGATTTCCCAGATCATGTGCTAAAACTCAAAAAGGCATTGTATGGGTTGAAACAAGCACCTAGAGCCTGGTTTGAAAAACTTACCACTTCTCTCATTAGAAAAGGTTTTTCAAGAGGCGGAGCTGATAAAACCTTGTTTACCAAATGGGTGGGAAAGATGTTGTCATTGCTCAAGTCTATGTAGATGATATTATCTATGGATCAACTTCTGAAAAATTTGCAAAGGACTTCCAAGTCTCTCTTGCTAAAGAATTTAAATGAGCAATGTTGGTGAATTAAAATTCTTTTAGGATTACAAATTCAACAACATAAGGATGGAATTTACTTATCCCAAGAGAAGTATGCTCGAGATCTTGTGACAAGGTTCGGCCTGGATAAGTCTTCTCCAAAATTGACACCTATGCCCACTACTAAAATACATAGAGATGAGAAAGAGCAAAAGTGGATCAAAAGTGTATCGATCTATTATTGGTAGCCTTTTGTATCTTACAGCTATAGACCTGATATTTCTTTCAGTGTTGGTTGTTGTGCTAGGTTTCAGGCGAATCCAAAGGAATCTCATCTTGCAGCTGCAAAAAGGATCATTCGATATATTAATCACACTGTTGGGTATGGTTATCTTACACTTTTGATACTAACACTGACTTTGCTTATTCAGATGCTGATTGGGCAGGATGTGTAGAAGACAGAAAAAGTACATCAGGGGGTTTCTACTATGTAGGACTGAATCTTGTAGCTTGGCATAGCAAGAAGCAAAATTCTCAATCCTGTCTACATGTGAGGCAGAATATATTGTTGTTGGATCATGCTGTACTCAACTCCTATGGATGAAACAAATGCTAGTGATTATGGAGTTGATACTGGAATATGAAGATCTTTTGTGATAACTCTAGTGCGATTCGAATCACTGAGAATCCCGTTGAGCACTCAAGAACAAAGCACATTGACATAAGGTACCATTTTATTCGTGATCTCTATGAAAAGGTATCATAAGTATGGAATTTGTGCCTTCCGAACAACAATTGGCTGATATTCTTACCAAACCATTAGACACTGCTACGTTTCAACACTTGCGGCAGTCTATTGGTTTTTTTGGTTCATTAAAACGTTTCTATAACTCTTTCCCCTATGCTTATCTCTATCTTTTGGGCAATTGAGTTTGAAACTCCATAGGTTACTCCAGTTCAGTTTCTGTAGAGTTGTTTTTTTTGTTAGTGTCTTTTTTGTTTCAAAATCCTTCTTTTCTTTTGAAATTAAGGTCGCTCTGTTGTTTTTCGGGAATGACATCAAATGGGGGAGAGTTCTTTTGAACTTGTGCTTAATGGTCATATCTTGAGGGGTGTGCGGCTGTGGAATTTTAGAGGGGTTATCTTGTATTTTTAAACTACTTGATGAATGCATTTAGCTTCGGCTTTATGATTGCATCTAAATTAGTTGGTATGTATTTTTTTTATTTTAGTCATGAAATGTCTCTTTCAAAAATTTCATTATGATCCCGTTCTTGTACCTTTGCCAATTTTATTGACAAAAAGGGGGAGAATTAATATGTAGTTCACACTACAAATACATATGGTTTTCGGGTCATTATGTAAGGGGGAGTGGTTTCCATGTGAGATGGAGTATTGACTAAGGGGGAGTGATACATATCACCATTGTATTATTGTTGAAGTTGTGATACAATTGAACTTTGACGCTGTGTAATAATACTATGACACTGTATAACAATGATCGAGACCGATGCTTTCTGATTGTTATAGCTACGGATCTTCAAAAACGGTGATTCTAAACTTACAACCTTTGGGATCATTGGAGTACTTGGAAGTGACGAAGATTTCGAGGAATGTTGAAGATTCGACATGTGGAATAGGAGCTACTAAAGTTTCTTTATCTTTTTTATATTCCATATGTATTGATAGTTTTGTCACTAAAATTGATAAAAGGGGAGATTGTTAGAGCATTGCTCGGTCGAACTCGCATGCATTGCTATCTCAAGCATGTTTGTCAATGTTAGTGATCAAAACTATAAGTATTGATTTCTAGTCTATTATAGCTAAGTCTCGTACTAGGATAGAAAGTGTAGTTGATCCCAAGGACTTCATGGCGATTCATCATACAAGTAGAAGAACTACTCAAGGAACCGGTGGAACTTCTCGACAAAAAGGTATGTGAAGACTTGAACTTATCTGTCACTCAAAAGTCTATCTACTCTATCTCATACTCTTTGAGACAAAAAGTCGTATGCTATATATATAGACTTGCAATATACACATTTGGTATTTCGAGCCGAGTATACCTCGCCTATCTATATCTCGAAATATGTGTTGGTAAGCTTTTCACTTGGATCAAGTTTATCTTTACCATGTGACGAAAGTCATGATATGTTTCAATCATCTTGAAAATTGCTTTGACGAGAAATGGTGTAACAACTGTATAACATCCTCTAAGAATGTTTCAATGATTGAAATGGGAGTTTAGATTACATAACCAATGGTGGACATAAGCATTTTTATGGAAACACATTTATGTATAAGTCCTATTCCTTGAACCAAAGTTTGCGAATTTTGTTGATCAAGAGAACCGGAAGAATGACGTGAGCAAAGTCCGCGAACTGCCGAAGTTCTCAAACCCGAGAATTTTAGATGGAGTTGACAAACTATGTGCGTGAAGCTAAGTCCGCGAACCGGCGAAGTTCTCATTCTCGAGAATTTCTGCTGGAGTTTGTAAACTCTGCCCGGTAACTTAAGTCTGTGAACCTAGTCTGCGAACTTGAGAAGGTTATATATCTGAAGATGATTTCTGAACCTAAACTTAAAAATACTAAGGACTTCAGTTTGCAAACCGTGGCTATAAAAGTTCATGAACCGAGTCAAGTGAATCAAATCATCTTTGCTTCAATTGTGACTTGTGTAGTACATAAGATTTCCTTGCAATTGAACAACTCTCTAACTAGTTCATTTGAAGTCATTTGAACTAGTTACGGTGAAGAAGAACATGGTTGATATGAAATGCTCATATGGCTAACCTTTTGGTTAACTATTGTTGAACCAACAAGTGCATACGTTTGGGTACAGTTAACAAACCTAGAAGCGTGCATTGTCAAGTGTGTGTAACAAACTAAGTTTTTGATCTAACGGTTGAGAAATATTAGCTTGAATCTAAATCAGGTTTTCATTTGATGATGAATATTGAATGCTTTGTTACTAAGCTAACATTGATTGCAAACCCTGATTTGAAAGACTATATCAAGGAGACATCTAGTATTGTGCAAAACTAATCCCCACACCTCACGTGTGATACTAGTTTGCATACTGGAGTCGATTATCCTTTAACCTTTGGTTTTCTTCTTCTAAAACCAGGTTAACGACTTAAATACTTCATTGGGATTGTGAATCCAGACCGATACTAATTTTATCGTAGTTGTGTGATCTGATCTTGCATCTTCTATCGTACGAGTACAATCAGATTGATTGTTTTGAGATTGATATCTCTGATAGGCAAGATACAAAGTAATCACAAACATCTTCGTCTCATTGTTTGTGATTCCGCAACATCTTGTTTCGCTACCATACGATTAAGATTGTTGTGAGGTGATTGATAACTCTAGGTTGTTCTTCGGGAATATAAGGCCGGATTATCAATTGGTTCCTGTTCACCTTGATTATTATCAAAATACGGAACAAAACCTTTAAGGTTTATCTGTGGGAGACAGATTGATCCTTTGATAGACTTGTCTGTGAGAGACAGATTTGTTTATTTTCAAAGCCTGCGATTTGGGGTCATAGCAACTCTTAGTTGTGGGTGAGATCAGCTAAGGGAATCAAGTGCGCAGTATCTTGCTGGGATCAGACGCGTCGGAGCATAAATGTACCTTGGATCAGTGAGAGATTGATTGGGGTTCAACTACAGTCCAGTCCGAAGTTAGCTTGGAGTTGGCTAGTGTCTGTAGCGGCTTAATACAGTGTGTGTTCAATCTGGACTAGGTCCCGGGGTTTTTCTGCATTGCGGTTTCCTTGTTAACAAAATTTCTGGTGTCTGTGTTATTTCAATTTCCGCATTATATTGTTATATCTTTATAATTGAAATAATACAGGTTGTGCGTTAGATCATCAATTAGAGTAATCCAACCTTTGGTTGTTGATTGTCATTGATTGATCCTTGGATATAGGTATTTGGTACCATCCAAGTTATTCCTTGTGTTTGATTAAAGACTCGTTGATTTCTGTTAGATCGAGTAAATCAAAACAAGAGAGAGATATTAACTCCTTGAGATACTTTTACCTAGATTGAGTTTGATTGTCTAATTGATTCTCTAGAAAGTATTTCGGAGTTAGTCCATACAGATTTCTAAGCGAAATATTGGGTGGTGTTATTAGACCACCGCTTTTTCAAGATTATATAACCATTGGAGGATATAAGCATTGTTGTGGAAACACATATATGTATAAGTCCTTATTCCTTAAACCAAAGTTTGCGAACTTTGTTGATCAAGTGAATCGGAGTAGTGCGTGAGCTAAGTCCGCGAACTCAGTCCGCGAACCCAGTCTGCGAACTGGCGAAGTTCTCAAACCCGAGAATTTCTGCTGGAGTTTGTGAACTCCATCCGGGAACTTAAGTCCGTGAACTTGAGTAGGTTATATCTAAAAACGATGATTGTGAACTTATTCATATTAACTAAGGAATGCAATTGCAAACCGTGGATATATTGTTCATGAACAGATTCAAGTGAATCAAAACGTTTTTGCTTCAATTGTGTCTTGTGTAGTACATGAGATTTTCTTGCAATTGAACAACTCTCTAACTAGTTCATTTGAGTCATTTGAACTAGTTATGGTGAAGAAGAATATGGTTGATATGAAAGTGATCATATGTATAACCATTTGGTTAACTATTGTTGAACCAAATAATGTACAAGTTTTGGTACGGTTACACAATCCTAGAAACGTGCATTTCATTTGTGTATAACAAGCTATGTTTTCGATCTAACGATTGATAAATATTTGCTTGAATCTAATCAGGTTTTCATCTAACGGTGAATGTTGAATGCTTTGTAACCAAGATAACATTAATTGCAAACCCTGATTTGAAAGACTATATAAGGGAGAACTCTAGCAACTAGGAAACCTACTCCCCACACATTCTGTGTGATACTAGTTGTGCTAAGATAGAGTCGATTCTCCTTTAACCTTTGGTTTCTTCTTATAAACCAGGTTAACAACTTAAAGACTTCATTGGGATTGTGAAGCCAGACCGATACTACTTTATCGTAGTTTTGTGACCTGATCTTGTTGTTTCTATCGTACGAGTATAATTTTAATCATTAGCTTGAGATTTCTATCTCCGACATGCAAGATAAAAAGTAAACACAAACATATTCGGCTCATCGTTTGTGATTCCATAATATCTTTTTTCGCTTCGTCGATTAAGACTATTGTGAGGTGATTGATAATACTAGGATGTTCTTCGGGAATATAAGTTCGGATTATCAATTGGTTCTTGTTCACTTTGATTTATCAAAAGACGGAACAAAACTCGTAGGTATATTCATGGGAGACGGATTTATCTATTACCATAGACTTTTCTGTGTGATACAGATTTGTTTATTAAAGTCTTTGACTTTGGGTCGTAGCAACTCTTAGTTGTGGGTGAGATCAGCTAAGGGAATCAAGTACGTAGTATCCTGCTGGGATCAGAGACGTAGGAGCATAACAGTACCTTGGATCAGTGTGAGATTGGTTGGGGTTCAACTAAAGTCTAGACCGAAGTTAGTTTGGATTAGGATAGTGTCTGTAGCGGCTTAATACAGTGTGTGTTCAATCTGGACTAGGTCCCGAGGTTTTTCTGCATTTGCAGTTTCCTCGTTAACAAAATTCTGGTGTCTGTTTATATTTTGTTATATAATTGAAATATCACAGATTGTGCGTTGTTCAATCAATTAGAATATCCGACCTTTTGGTTGTGGATTTAATTTGATTGACACTTGGATATTGGTCTTTGGTACTGATGTGATTTGTAGATAGTGGTAAAAGTGGTTCGATTTTCATACTTGTGAAGGATATTAATTAGACTTAAATTCTAATATTAAAATAGAAAACTCACTAAAAATTATAGCAAACTCAATCAAAGATGACATCAATACTAAAAGAAACACTGAGGCTAAGACTCCACTATTTTCCAAGTTCAAAGTGATTAAACCAATACTTATATTTATGCAATTTTCTTGTTTAATTTGATTCTAAAATATTGCAACAAGTACATTTTCAAAAGTAATAATTGTAAATACCAAGTATGAAGCATCAAAAGTCTTAAAACTAAGCATACTCCATCAAAATAGATCGCAATCACTCAAATAAAAATCATATTCAATAATAGTTCAAGGCAAATAATCATAAAATTATTGCAAATAAAAAGATAAAATATAATATACCACTTTTTGTTGGAAAAATAGCTTCCTCTATCGCCTCAGCAATGGGGTTTAGCTCCTCATATTAATCATGATCTCAAAATATGTGTTTGTTGCTCAAAAGATGATTAAAAGAGTGAAAAGTAATAAAACAGACTGTTTGCAACAGTGTATTTGTGTTGCAAAACAGCTGTTACAATGGAACTGTTACAGAAAAACTGTTGCTTTGTCGCTGATTTTAAGACCCTAGAATACGACTGCCCTGCACAGCTCAATGTTCTTCAGCTGTTAAACAACGACACTGTTCTGCGACTGTTTCCCGTGCATCAATGTTCTTCGTGTTCTTCCTCTTCAGCAGCAGCAGCAGCAGAAACAGAGTTTGGTAAAGCTCTGATTTCTTCTTCTCTGGCTTTCCTTAGGTTCCCAAACTCTCGACACCTCTTCTATATGACCCAAGACATCTATTTATATCAAAAATACCGATTAAATCTCTCCCAAATCTTCCAAAATCTCTTTCCTTCTCTTCACGGCCAAGTTGCGAAAATTTCTTGTTTTATAATTTCTACGCGTTTCTGAGCTTTCTTTTTTATTCTAAACTCTTCCTTAGATAGATACAAATCTTTGGGAAGGTTTACAGCGCTTTAATCTCTCTAAAATTCCCTAAAACAGGTCACACGCGTGACTTTCCATATTTTCTGTTGTGAGAAAAATCCGTTGATTGAGCCCAGTCTAATCGATTTAAACACCCATATCAGATTCCTAGACCCATAAGGAGTCTATCCTATGAAAATCAGAGGTTTAATCGACCTCAAACTCCTCCAAATCACGATTGCCAAAACTGTTCTTCACTGCACTATTTTCCCGCCAAAACCTGGTTTTTGAAATGTTGAAGATGGTTTACCTTTATACCCTTTGAAGAGACGATGTGCCCTAATACAATTCCTGATTTAACCATGAAATGGCATTTTTCCCAATTAAGCACTAAATTTTTTTCCTTACACCTAGTCAACACTAATGTCAAATGATGCAAGCACTCATCGAAAGATGAACCAAACACTGAAAAATCATCCATAAAGACCTCTAAGAACCGTTCTACCATATCAGAAAATATGTTCATCATACAACGCTGAAAAGTTGCAGGGGCATTACATAGCCCGAAAGGCATGCGTCTATACGCAAAGGTACCAAAGGGACAGGTAAAAGTGGTTTTCTCCTGGTCTTCTGGGCAATAACGATCTGATTATAACCAGAGTAGCCATATAAGAAGCAATAGTGACTATGTCCAGCTAATCGCTCTAGCATTTGGTCGATAAAAAGAAGGGGAAAGTGATCCTTCCTTGTGACCTTGTTCAATTTCCTATAGTCAATACACACACGCCATCCCTTGGTCACTCGGGTTGGGATTAATTCATTATTATCATTTTGGACTACAGTGATACCTGATTTCTTGGGGACAACCTGAATAGGGCTGACCCACTTACTGTC
Source organism: Papaver somniferum (assembly GCF_003573695.1). Taxonomy (NCBI): domain Eukaryota; kingdom Viridiplantae; phylum Streptophyta; class Magnoliopsida; order Ranunculales; family Papaveraceae; genus Papaver; species Papaver somniferum. The sequence continues at coordinate 164,750,390 of NC_039359.1, read as the reverse complement.
TAAAATTGGCTAAATAATACCTGCATCTAACAACTTAAGCACCTCTTTTCGAACTACCTCTTTCATGTTAGGGTTCAGTCGACGTTGCATCTCCCTAGAAGGTTTGGAGTCTTCCTCTAAATAAATCTGATGCATACACACAGTAGGACTTATACCCTTAATGTCTGCTATAGTCCACCCTAAAGCTTCCTTATTGTCTTGAAGTACATTTACTAGCCTACTTTCCTGATCACTATCCAAACTGGAAGCTACAATCACAGGTAAAGTCTCATATGGGCCTAAAAACACATACTTTAGAGTATCGGGTAGTGGTTTAAGGTCCAACTTTTATGGCTCTTCTAAAGAAGGAATTAGGGTAGTCTCAGAAACTGGTAACGGTTCGAATATAGCTTTCCATCTATCAGTGTCTAACACAGGGGTAGAATCTAATAGAGCATTCACCTGTTCAATAGTGTTATCGTCGTCAAAATCTAAACCAAAATGGTATAGACAACTTTTTAATGGGTCTTCATACAAGATGTTTGGTAATGACTCCTGAACTAAGGCTTCTATCATGTTCACCTCCTCAATACATGTGTCATCTAGCTCATGAGGTTGCTTACTGACATTAAAAATGTTCATCTCCATAGTCATATTACCAAAAGATAAACTCATCACACCATTTTGACAGTTAATGATCGCATTAGAGTTGCTAAAAATGGGCGACCTAAAATCACAGGTATCTGGTTCTCTGGGTCAGGGACAGGTTGGGTATCTAGGACCACGAAATCCACTGGATAAATAAACTTGTCGACCTCAATAAGAACATCCTCGATAACACCTCGAGGGATTTTAACAGACCTATCAGCTAACTGCAGTATCATCTGAGTAGGTTTCATTTCACCAAGTCCTAGCTGTAAGTATACATTGAATGGCAGTAAGTTCACACTGGCTCCTAAGTCAAGTAAAGCTTTTTCTACTCGGAAGTTACCTATTGTGCAAGCAATGGTAAGAGAACCTGGGTCTTTGTACCTTGGAGTTGTGGTGTTCTGAATGATTGAACTTACGTGACTAGCTAAAAAGGCTTTCTTATGGACGCTAAGTTTTCGCTTTCGCGTACACATATCCTTAAGGAACTTGGCATAAGCAGGAATTTTCCTAATTGCATCTAATAAGGGAAGGTTTATGGTAACTTGCTTAAAAACCTCCACTATGTCATTAAAGTTCGATTCCTTGTTTGTTGGTACTAATAGCTGAGGAAATGGGGCTCTAGGCCTAAAATCAGACCTTTCAGGAACCGAATTCACATCATCAGAAACTTTATCAGTCTCTTCAGCTACTGGTTCTGAGAGGTGAGATCCTGAGTGGTGAACTACAATATGTTCACTATCGGGAATGGTTACCTTATTGTCTACAACTCTACCACTTCTAAGGGTTCTAACATCATTCAATTGATTCGATGGTTTTGCACCTAATTCATGAACTCCTTTAGGGTTGGGTTGTGTTTGACTAGGAAACTTACCTTTTTCCCTCAAATAATCACTTATCAGACCAACCTGGGTTTTTAACTCGGAAATAGCCTGACTATTTTCTTATCCTATCCTGTTACTAGCTTGTAGACTCTGTTCTACGGATAACTGGAATTTTGCAGTTTGCTGAGTTAACAAGGCGAGAGATTCCTCTAAACATAGGATTTTCTTATCTGAATGATTCTGAAACTGAGCTAGTCCTGAAGGATTCTTAGTATATCCAAAACCTGGGGGAGCATTAGAATTACTAAACTGACCTTGACTTTGGCCCTTAGACCACGAAAGGTTCGAATGGTTTCTCCAACCAGGATTATAGGTTTCTGAATATGGGTCAATCTTTTGATGATTATCAAACCTAGTGTTATTATAAAGAGCATTGGCCTTCTCTTCAATATTATGGCCTTCCCAAAAAGGCTCCACTCTACCACTAGTCTGGCCCACTTCTAAGGCTTCTAACCTTTTTGCTATAGCAGCAATTTTGGCATCTGATTCATAGCCTCCTTCTACCCTATTAACGTTTCCTCTACTTAAAAGAATTATTTTCTGGGGTGCCCTACTATTTTCCCATTGCTGGGTTTTTTCGGCGATTTCATTAAAAAATTCCATCGCTGCATCAACAGTTTGGTTTTCAAATCCACCAGTGCATAGAGACTCAACCATGGTCGTGGTGGAATAATCTAAACCCTCATAAAGGATCTAAACTAGCCTAACCTTTTCTAAACCATGATGAGGACACTAGGATAATAAATCATTGAACCTTTCCAAATACCTATATAAAGATTCTCCCTCTTGTTGTGAAAATGTGCATATTTGCGTCCTAATAGACGATGTTTTGTGCCTAGGGAAAAACTTATTGAAAAAGGCAGATGTAAGTTGTTCATATGTCTCAATTGACTCGGAGTCCAAACTATACAGCCACGGCTTGGCCTTATCTTTCAGGGAAAATGGGAATAACCTAAGTTTCAAAGCATCATAATCTAAGCCTATAATTCTTAGAGTATTATAAATTTCCTCAAAATCCCCAACATGGTAATAAGGGTTTTCATTTTTTTTCCCTAAAAAGATTGGGAGCATCTGTAAGGTCTCAGGTTTCAGTTCATAGGGTGCCTCCGTTTCAGCTAACTTAATACACGAAGGACGGGTAGTCCTAGTTGGATTCAACAAAGCTTTCAAAGTTGTCATTTCTGGTGCTATTGGAGCAACAGTGATTCTCTCCTCAGTCAAAGAACGTTCAAAAACAGACTCTTCAAAAGCCGAACTTTCTAGATTAAGGTAATCGAGACGCTTAGAACTACTAGGTTTCTATTTAACAAATCTACCTAGTGCGTCTCTTTGACGTTCAGGCATACAATAGAATTTTCTAAATTGGAAGGGTAAGCAAACATAGATCAAGGCCGACTCAACCAAATCAAACCTATTGATTTCTAGCAAACAAAATGCATGATGGCTCCACTTAGATTGTTTCTAGACCAGCTTCTAATCCTTCGAACGGGAATTCGTTACAATTTAAGCAAACCCCTCTGGAATCAATCCGAGTTAACGTAAGTTGAATAGAGGCGAGGGAAGATCGGTGGATCTTTGATACCCAAGGCCTCACCGGTATTACAAGGCGACGCAGTCACGCGTTCAACTTACAGAAACCGTCAAGAACTTCGAAGTATGCTTAAAAGAGTAACCAATATTTTTCAAATGACTTTCCTGTTAAGCTCGTTACCTTATCGGTCTCGTTCTAGTAAAAATTTTAGGCTTAGGTTCGCGTAGGTTACGGGTTCCTAAAGCGGGCAAGAAAAGAACGGTGATGAAATCCGAACCCTTATCTTGTATGGCCAGGCCTTACCCTTTACTAGAAAAATAAATGTCCGTATTCAGTCCTCAACATATATGCATACGAAGGAGTCCAGTAACTTGCTGACAGGGGATTCGCGAGTGTTTAGAATCTTACCTCCCGTTCCATACGGGGGATGAATCGGTTGTAGTCGACTCGGGCCACTGACTCCGATGTCTAGTGTACGAACCCAAGGTGCAGAGACAATATCGTAATTGTCCTCCTTCTCTGAAAACAGTTTATATTTAAAGTACCCTTCCGTAGGGTAATAAAAAAAATAATGTCCAAAACTCCAAAACTCCAAAAAAATAAAGAAAAATTACAAAAATAATAAACCCTAATACAGTTTTTTTTTAATCAAATAAACAAACCCTAAAATAAAATTGTCTTCTTTTCTGTTCTTTTTGCTTAAATCTTTAGCTCCAAGTCTTTATGAAATCAACAAACTCCTTGGATCAATTTTCTTTATGATCCAGAACCTGTAGACACAAGATAAATACCCAAAAACATAAAAAAGGACAAAATTAATAAATAAAATAAAATAAATCTAAAACCCTAAAAACAAGTCCTCTTCGGCGGTGCCAAAAATTGATGTGATTTGTAGATAGTGGTAAAAGTGGTTCGATTCTCAGACTTGTGAAGGATATTAATTAGACTTAAATTCTAATATCAAAATAGAAAACTCACTAAAAATTATAGCAAACTCAATCAAAGATGATATCAATACTAAAAGAAACACTGAGGCTAAGATTCCACTATTTTCCAAGTTCAAAGTGATTAAACCAATATTTATATTTATGCAATTTTATTGTTTAATTTGATTCTAAAATATTGCAACAAGTAGATTTTCAAAAGTAATAATTGTAAATACCAAGTATGAAGCATCAAAAGTCTTAAAATTAAGCATACTCCATCAAAATAGATCACAATCACTCAAATAAAAATCATATTCAATAATAGTTCAAGGCAAATAATCATATAATTATTGCAAATAAAAAGATAAAATAGAATATACCACTTTTTGTTGGAAAAATAGCTTCCTCTATCGCCTCAACAATGGGGTTTAGCTCCTCATATTAATCATGATCTCAAAATATGTGTTTGTTGCTCAAAAGATGATTAAAAGAGTGAAAAGTAATAACACAGACTGGTTGCAACAGTGTATTGGTGTTGCAAAACAGCTGTTACAATGGAACTGTTACAGAAAAACTGTTGCTTTGTCGCTGATTTTAAGACCCTAGAATACGACTGCCCTGCACAGCTCAATGTTCTTCAGCTGTTAAACAACGACATTGTTCTGCGACTGTTTCCCGTGTGTCAATGTTCTTCGCGTTCTTCCTCTTCAACAGCAGCAGAAACAGAGTTTGGTAAAGCTCTGATTTCTTCTTCTCTGGATCTCCTTAGGTTCCCAAACTCTCGACACCTCTTCTATATGACCCAAGACATCTATTTATATCAAAAATACCGATTAAATCTCTCCCAAATCTTCCAAAATCTCTTTCCTTCTCTTCAAGGCCAAGTTGCGAAAATTTCTTGTTTTAGAATTTCTACGCGTTTCTGAGCTTTCTTTTTTATTCTAAACTCTTCCTTAGATAGATACAGATCTTTGGGAAGGTTTACAACGCTTTAATCTCTCTAAAATTCCCTAAAACAGGTCACACACGTGACTTTCCATATTTTCTGTTGTGAGAAAAATCCGTTGATTGAGCCCAGTCTAATCGATTTAAATACCCATATCAGATTCCTAGACCCATAAGGAGTCTATCCTATGAAAATCGGAGGTTTAATCGACCTCAAACTCCTCCAAATCACGATTTCCAAAACTGTTCTTCACTGCACTATTTTCCCGCCAAAACCTGGTTTTTGAAATGTTGAAGATGGTTGCCCCTTATCTAGAATATGGGTGCGATTAGCAACTGCCTGGAAATGGGATGTCCCTTAGTAATTAGGTTACCCTTATCCAAAGTGAGAGTCTGAACAACAAATGTCCTCCGAGTGCTTTCCGACAACTTTTCGAGCCAATTTTTTCCAAAAATGTGTATTGGCCAAAAACACCTACAAATAAATAAAACACCATAATAAGTACAAAAATGAGCCCTAACAATATATAGAATCGAGACAAATCGGACACAAAAATGTGTCTATCAAGTACCATCCAAGTTATCTCTCTAGTATTTGATAAAGACTCGCAGATTTCTATTTGCTTGATTATATATCAAATCGAGAGATTGAGATATAAACTCTTTGATATACTTTTTATCTAGATTGAGTCTGACTATCTAGTTGATTCTCTAGAAAGTATATTGGAGTTTTTCCATACAGATTGCTAGGCGAAATATTGGGTGTGGTTGTTAGACCCCCGCTTTTTCATTTTGTATAGCGGCTTAATTCTGGGAGTATTCAGGACTGGACAAGGTCCCGGGGTTTTTCTGCATTTGCGGTTTCTTCGTTAACAAAATCTTGTGTTACGTTATTTACTTTACTTTCTCATTATAATTGTTATACAATAAAGTAAATACACTTGTGCGTTAATCTTAATCACTTGAGATTGATCCTATAGTAAATCGGCTTCAGACTGTAACTATTATCAAGTGAATATCAAGTTAGTATATTGTCTCAGCTTTGTCCATAGACGATCACAATTGGTATCAGACTTATAGGTGGATAATTAAAAGATTGTGGTGTATTTGGGTACCCTTGTATTTTCAATAGTCTTTTCACTAAATTGACAAATGGGGAGATTGTTAGAACATTGCGTGGTCGAACCCACAAGTGTTGCTATTTCAAGTTTGTTTTCAAATTTAGTTGCCAAAACTATATCTTGATTTCTAGTCTACATTTAGTCAGTCTCGGATTAGGATAGAAGTGTGTAGTTGTGAATCGGATATCACTGGTTCTATTGTTTGAAGGCGAAGATCGACAGGAGCTCTGGAGAACTTCTTCAATAAAAGGTAAGTGAAGACTGAACCACATATTTCTCAATTTTTCACCTTTCTATCTATGAGACATAGTCGCATGACTAAATTATACAGTATATACATAACATAAATTACGAGTCAAGTTTATCTTGAATATCGTTCTCGAAATATGCTAAACTTAAGAACATTTGTTCATACTTGATGAACTTGGTGAAAAGCAATTTATTGCTTATGACCTAATTATGACTCAAGATTTAATCATTTGAAAATAGCCTAGAACAGTGATATGTGTCATTGATGTTGGAATGTTTCGAATCGATTATTAGAGAGATACAAAACTATTGTAAATCTGGATACAAGACAGTATGCATACCAGTTCATATACTGGGAGAACTGTTATAGGTCCGGAGTCGCAGTACATGTACCCAGTACACTTACCGGTGTAGCTACAGTTCGGCAGTGACTTTTTGGTACGCATACCCGGTATCTATACCATCAAAAGTCTGTGAACTCGTGAACCTGGAAAGGTGCGCATACCTAATATGCAAACCAGAACAGATCTGTTGGTTTCAAAACCAAATAGGATACTGTTTGTGGATGAAAACGGTTTCTGCTGATTTTGGTAAATTCGTGTATGTGAATGAGAAACGAGTCTAAACCCTAAACAATGTACTGCACGGGAGTACTTTTGATTCGAGAGATCAATCTGTATAAATCTGGCCTAAACCAAGAAATGGCCGTTCCATACTTGCTTCAGTCACAAAGTGAAGGAGAAGGGTTGGTCTTAGGGAGGGAGGCGAAGAAAGTTCTGAGACCAGAATCGTCGTTCTTTAAGTGTGGGTGTTTTGTGACTTGTATCAGAAAATTGGACTTCCTAGATGAATGAAAGAGCTATCAGGTGATTTATGAATGTTGTATTGTTCTCCTGACCAAAAAACTTGTCGTTTGGTGGAAATAGGTGAGACCTATTTATACAAGTCGCAACAAAACGTACCCTGGTCTCGTAGGAAGTTGGAACGATTGAGTAGTAGAAGAAGGGAGTAACGGATAACGCCTGGAATTGATGTTTCCATAATGAAGGATACGTTTCACCATTACTTCTTGCCATTACTAACCGTCCCGCTTTATGACACTTTCTTGTAACGGGTTATTGCACGCCTCACGCTGTAAACCGCCAGACCAATACCCTGATGAGTATCCCGCAGTTTGTGACATGTTTTGATGTCTCGAGTGTTTTCGTGGAAAACATGTAGCACTTTGCTACGTGTGGCAAGTTGAAATTGAGAGGCTTTCCGCAGGTAAATAGCATGTGATGCGATTAGGATCATCTTGGCTAGTCGCCTAAAACTTGCCACAAGCTCGCCGGCTTGGTGGCGAACTTTGATGCCTGAGATTGCATCTTATGAAATAAGGGTAGCCGTTGATTTTGGCTACCTTGTGTTGGCGCCTGAAGATGGCGCAGTGGCGTTTTTTGTGCACGCCAGTAGCAATGCAGCATGGCTGGCATGGCTCATGCATGCTAGTGGCACGGTGGTGCAAGTGGCGCTAGACGTAGCCATGGCCATTAATTTTAGGCGCCTGGTCGCCTGAAAGTTGCCACAAGTCTGTCATCTCTGTGGAGAACTTGGATGGCTGATATTGCATCTCATGAGGGAGGATAGCCGTTGATTATGGCTAACTTCTGTCGGCGCCCGAAAACTTTGTCTAAATTAGGGTTTAGCATGCCGAAACCCTAATTAGCGTATATGGCATGCCATTTGGCATGTGCACCTGGCATGCGCGTTTTTGGCAAGTTAGGCATGTCGTTTGGCATGTGCGCCTGGCATGCGCGTTTGGCGAGTTTGGCATGCTGCTTGGCATGTGCGTCTGGCGGGTTTGGCATGCTGCTTGGCGTGTTTGGCATGTCGATTGGCATGTGCGTCTGGCACGCGCGTTTGGTGGGTTTGGCATGCTGCTCGGCATGTTTAGCATGCCGATTGGCATGTGCGTCTGGCATGCGTGTTTGGAGAGTTTGGCATGCTGCTTGGCATGTTTGGCATGTTGATTGGCATGTGCATCTGGCACGCGCGTTTGGAGGGTTTGGCATGTTTGGCATACCGATTGGCATGTGCGTATGGCACGCGCGTTTGGCGGGTTTGGCATGCCGATTGGCATGTGCGTTTGGCATGCGTGTTTGGCATGGGTTTTGGGAAGCCAATTGGCTTTGCGACCATCTGGAGTCGTTTCCTCCTTTTCAACGTTGTGGCGAGTTTGAAGCAACCTGATTGGGTAATATAAGAGGGTCGGCCAAGCATGGGCGTGGCTACACTTCTGTGTGAGTGTGGCGGATTTAAAGCGACCTGATTGGTCGATGGGAAGTGGGGACGGCAATCTAGGGCGTGGCCACACTTCCAGTGTGTTGTGGAGGATTTAATCGCCTAGTTAGGCTAAGCATAGTTTTTCGACCAATGGGGTCTAGTGTACTGCGCGGGGCGCGAAACCCTAATTTTGAAAATTAGTCGGTTTTAAGAGTTTTTTTTGAGTTATCACAATAATTGGCTGGATTTTGTATGTTGCCATAAAAATCCTTATCTACAGAATGCATGTGCTTCCCGTCTGAGCATTTTGTGCAATGGCCTTACCTTTGGTACTTGGAGGTTCATGTTACTCCGCTGCGAGTGAACACAAATCTGTCATGCCATACCGATATTAAGGGTTCTTCCAGGGAACATAACACAAGAAAGTACTCAGTGATTCTTGTATTGGAGAGGTCCCGAAATTTACAGAGTGTTGCTACATTCGCCAGTCTGGATAAATTTCATGTAATATATCGAATGGCTCAATAAATATGTTGGTGGAGAGGTTAGCACTCACGTCACCGTTTCCTTGCAGAGTGACGTCAGGTGCAAGGTTTTATGATTTTAACCCTTAGCTAAAAACCACCATCAACAGGTACGTATACCTAGTACGCATACTATAAAAGATCTTCCTTAACTCGTTTTTGTCTTAAGGGTACACATACCAAGTATACATACTATGACAATAATATTCACGAATAGGTATAGTACAACTACCCGGTACATGTACTTACCATGTCAGATATTTTCAGATACATCAGAATTATTTCTATGAGATAACCGGCATTTAAATAACTCTCTAAAAACACTATCCATACATTATTGATCACATGTGTGATTCAAGAAAAGTCTTAAAGTGTTATATGAAAATGATTAAGCTTATTATTCAATTGGCTAGTTTCGACTAACCTTCATGAACATGTCATTATACACGTTTTGGTTATGGTTCATCCTGTTAGAGCATTGCTCGGTCGAACTCGCATGCGTTGCTATCTCAAGCATGTTTGTCAATGTTAGTGATCAAAACTATAAGTCTTGATTTCTAGTCTACTATAGGTAAGGTCTCGGACTAGGATAGAAAGTGTAGTTGAGCTCAAGAACTCCATGGCAATCATCATACAAGACGAAGGACTACTCAAGGAACTGGTGGATCTTCGTCGACTAAAAGGTACGTGGAGACTTGAACTTATCTATCACTCAAAAGTCTATTTATCTCCTATCTTGAGACAAAAGTCGTTTTGCTATATAGACTTAGATTATACACATTTGGTATTTCGAGCCGAGTTTATCTCGCCTATCTATTTCTCGAAATATGTGTTTGTAAGCTTTCGCTTTAGCCAAGTTCATATTTATCTAGTGACGAAAGTCATGTTATGTTTCAATCACTTTGAAAATTGCTCTGACGAAAAATGGTTTGTGAATAACAACTATATAACTTCCTCTGAGAATATTTCAATGATTGAAACGAGAGTTTATATTATATAACCATTGGAGGATATAAGCATTGTTTTGGAAACACATATATGTATAAGTCCTTATTCTTTGAACCAAAGTTTGCGAACTTTGTTGATCAAGTGAACCGAAGTAGTGCGTGAGCTAATTCCGCGAACTGGCAAAGTTCTCAAACCCGAGAATTTCTGCTGGAGTTTGTGAACTCCATCCGGGATCTTAAGTCCGCGAACCCAGTACGCGAACTTGAGTAGGTTATATCTAAAAACGATGATTGTGAATTTATTCATATTAACTAAGAATGTAATTTCAAACCGTGGCTATATAGTTTACGAACCGATTCAAGTGAAATAAATCGTTTTTGCTTCAATAGTGTGTTGTATAGTACATGAGATTTCCTTGCAATTGAACAACTCTCTAACTAGTTCATTTGAGTCATTTGAACTAGTTACGGTGAAGAAGAATATGGTTGATATGAAAGTGATCATATGGCTAACCATTTGGTTAACTACTGTTGAACAAACTAATGTACAAGTTTGGTTACACAAGCCTAGAAACGTGGATTTCATTTGTGTATAACAAGCTATATTTTCGATCTAACGGTTGATAAATATTAGCTTGAATCTAATCAAGTTTTCATCTAACGATGAATATTGAATGCTTTGTTACCAAGCTAACATTGATTGCAAACCCTGATTTGAAAGACTATATAAGGGAGAACTCTAGCAACTGTGAAACCTAATACCCACACATTATGTGTGATACTATTTGTTCTAAGCTAGAGTTGATTCTCCTTTAACCCTTGGTTTCTTCTTCTAAACCAGGTTAACGACTTAAAGACTTCATTGGGATTGTGAAGCCAGACCGATACTACTTTATCGTAGTTGTGTGATCTGATCTTGTTGTTTCTATCGTACGAGTACAATTGTAATAATTGGCTTGATATTTCTATCTCCGATAGGCAAGATAAAAAGTAATCACAAACATCTTCGTCTCATCATTTGTGATTCGACAATATCTTTTTTTGCTGCGTCGATTAAGACTATTGTGAGGTGATTGATAATATTATGCTGTTCTTCGGGAATATAAGTCCGGATTATCAATTGGTTCTTGTTCACCTTTGATTTATCAAAACACGGAACAAAACTCGTAAGTATACTCGTGGGAGACGGATTATCTATTACCATAGACTTTTATGTGTGATACAGATTTGTCTATTAAAGTCTTCGACTTTGGGTCGTAGCAACTCTTACTTTTGGGTGAGATCAGCTAAGGGAATCAAGTACGTAGTATCCTACTGGGATCAGAGACGTAGGAGCATAACTATACCTTGGATCAGTGTGATATTGGTTGGGATTCAACTACCGAAGTTATCTTGGAGTAGGCTAGTGTTTGTAGCGGCTTTACACTGTGTGTTCAATCTGGACTAGGTCCCGGGGTTTTTCTGCATTTGCGATTTCCTCGTTAACAAAATTCTGGTGTCTCTGTTATTTCTTTTCCGCATTATATTTTGTTATATAATTGAAATATCACAGGTTGTGAGTTGTTTAATCAATTAGAATATCCGACCTTTTGGTTGGTTATTTAAATTGATTGACACTTGGATATTGGTCTTTGGTACCATCCAAGTTATCTCTCTGATATTTGATAAATACTCGCAGATTTCTATTTTCTTGATTATATATCAAATCGAGAGATTGAGATATAAACTCTTTGATATAATTTTTTATCTAGATTGAGTCTGACTGTCTAGTTGATTATCTAGAAAGTATATTGGAGTTTCTCCATACAGATTGCTAAGCAAAATATTGGGTGTGGTTGTTAGACCCCTGCTTTTTCACATCCTAATAACCAAAGTGTATATTCTGCTATGTTAATCTCAAGTCAAGTTTTTCATCTAACGGTGATTATTCATTGCTTGGTTCCAAAGGTATATTAGCTTAAACGTAAAAGAACTTTGATCTTGAAAGTCTATAAAGGGAGAACCTCAAACTATTCTTGTGTGTCCTATTTGTAAACTAGATTCGTCATCTCCTTAAAACCATTTCAGGGTTTAACGACTAAAAAGACTTCACTTAGGAATTCGTGAAGCCAGGTCCAACTATATTTATCTTGATAGTTTGTGTATCCTGATCTTGTTTTAATTGTCGAGCCTTGCTCCAACAAAAAAGATAGCTAGAAATCACAAAGTTTCTTCGTCTCAGACTTTGTGATTCCACAATTTTATACTTGTGAGGTGAATAATAATCTAGGCTACTCTTCGGGAGTCATAAGAATAGATTTTGAGGTTATCTAGACTTTATCTATTGCTATTAATTTCCTACCTCACCTTGATATTTGATCAGAACGGAAATCACATGTAGGATTATCTGTGGGAGACAGATTGGTTTAAAGTCTTCAATTAAGTTGAAACAAATATTAGGTTGTAAAGGACGTCAACTAAAGGAATCAATTGCGCGGAATCCTGCTGGGATTCAAGAGGCGTAAAGATAACGAATGTAATTGAGTTGTTGTGACGGTTTAATTTGGTCTCAACTACATTCCAGTCCAAAGTTCTGATAGTAGGCTAGTGTCTATAGCGGCTTAATAATTTTTGGTGTTTAAGTCTGGATTAGGTCCTGAAGTTTTTCTGCATTTACGGTTTCCTCGTTAACAAAATTTCTGGTGTCTGTGTTATTTATTTTTCCGCATTATATTGTTTATCTTTGTAATTGAAATATCACAGGTTATACGTTAATCAATCAAAGTAGATATATCCATCCTTGTTTGTTGGATACGACTTAATTGATTCTTGAATATTGATCTTTGGAATCGTCCAAGTACTCTCACACATAATTAGGTTCACAGACTTGGTTCTGTTAACATTCTAATTGTGAGAGAAAGAGATATAAGCTTCTTTATACAATTCCTTGATTGAGATTCATTAAGTTGAACACTCATAATTATATTCGAGTTTAGTCCATACAGTTTGCCTAAGAGAAAGTTGGTGGTGTATTTTGGTACCCCCACATTTTCAGAAACAACTTGAAATCTTAAGATATATAAATGAAAACAAGTCAATTAGTGTATCACTAACCTCACATAGAAGGATGATGTCATCGTTGATGTCGATACGTCTTCGGAAGCTTCAGGTCTTCAGAGTAATACTTGTATGTCTCAATATTTCTAGACTTCCAAATCTAACCTAAAGAAGTTGATTATAGTAATCTAATCAAGTGACTTATGAGTTTTGATACTAAAATATGACAACCAACCTTGACATACCAACGCTTGGTGGGTTCATCCAAGCAATGTTCTAACAGACTTTATAGCAGACTTGCGCTACACATAGTTAGTACCATCAAATATTTGTGGTACATTAATTGAACTCGATTCGTGCGAACCAGAATTCATTATTTTATAGGTTGGATCGTACCAGACACAAATTGTTATATCTTATCCTAATCTGATACCAATTGAAATGACAAGGATCCCAAGAACACTATAATCTTTTTGAGCTATGCAAATCACACTTTGTGTAATATAATAAAGATACGAAATATCAAGGTGAGATTACTTAAAAAAAATGCACACTTGGTTTATAGCGTAAGTTCGAATCCGAGCCAATCTGTGGGACCAAACCAAGTGTTGATTAACGTACAATGCTACCACTTTAATTATAACTATAACAATAATTATAATGCGAACAATAAAGTACCCAACTAGATTTTGTTAACGAGGAAAATTGTAAGGCAGAAAAACCCCGAGACCTAGTCCAGTTTTGACTACTCTCAAAGTTAAAGTCTCTATACAAACTGATTACAACAACTTCGTATAGTTGAGACTAAGTAAATACTACTTCGTTACTCAGTTCCTTTAGTATCCATGCGCCTACAACCAATCTAGTCTACACATGTGAATCCCAAGATAGAGTCAACTATATCAAGTTGCTTCATCTGCTGTGAAGACTTCAGCAACCCACTCCTTTGAATCATAGTTGTTTTGGGGTAAAAACTGATTCTGCTGTTTTTGGTAAATTAGGGTGTGTTGATGAGAAACGAATCCAAACCCTAAACAAACGTACTGCACATGAGTACTTTTATATTCGAGAGATCAACAGATTCAATTCGGTCACAAAGTGAAGGAAAATGGTTGATCTTAGGGATGGAAGCGAAGAAGGTGCTTGATATCATAATGTTGAATTATGAAGGTGTGGTTGTTTTATGAATTGTATCGGAATGTAAAACTGGCTTGCAGAACGTAAGTTATCAGTTCTTGGTGTTTTCTGGATATTGTGTTGTTAACCCAAAAACTCCTCATGTTGGTTGAAATTTATGCAAGTCATAGTTGAACGCACCTTGATCTCATATGAAGTGGGAGTGGTTGAGTGATGGAGAAGTATGATCGTGTGAAAATGTAGAAAACCACGTCCCTACTATGAGGGAAAGACGGGTCAGTTTACACGCACTACTTCTCTGCCGCCACTAACTGTCCGCTTTCCTGACACTTTCTCATAATGGGCGTGTTACACGCCGCACGCTGTAAACCGCCAGACCAGTACCCTGATGATCATCCCCCAGTTTGTGACATGTTTGATGTCTCAAGTATTTTCGTTGGAAAATATGCAGCAGGTTGTTGAGTAGGTCTTGTTTGCAAGACCTAGTTATTTTGACCAATCACGCGCAAGCCAGGCAGCGGGTGGTCATGTGTGACGAGTCAAGTCATGAGACTTTCCGCAAAGAATAGCATGTAAGGATATTAGGTTAAATAACTAAGTTATTTGTGAAATTGATATTCGTAAAATATCGTATGTATTCGATGCATGTAAAGCATCGCTTTTAAGCAAGCAGCTCAAAATGATCGATGTTCATGAAGCATCGTTGTTTAGAGCTCGTCTAAGTTAGTCGCGGTGCTTAATGTCTTAAAAGGAGTATGACCACCCTTTTTCAGGGAGTTGGTAGGAGCTACGCGCGCATCCTATGGCTTGGACGATCGCTCCTCATGGAAGAGGGGTAGTCAGTGATCATGCCGTCACCTTGTTGGCCATTTGAAATTAAATCTAAGCCATCTGACTAGGCTAGCGAAGTTGGAAGGATGAGATGATTTGTGGAAGTTGTACATTGTCGCTGATAGAATTTTAGGGTATAAATTCATGTGACCAACCTACCTTTGGCCAAACGATTTGGGGGGTTTGTCGCTGATTACGACAAGTCGATTGAGTACACATAAAAATGGTTTGTCGGCGAGCTTTCCAGCATCTCATTGGTCGCCTGAACTTAGATCTAGGTCGTCCAACTAGGTTGGCGAAGATAGACGGCCGTGATCGATTTGCAGCAGTTGTGTAATGCCGCTGACCCAATTTGGGTTTAAAAAGCACGCAATCACCCTACTTTGCGCAAGCGGTTTGACGCGCTCCTGGATTGCTATGTGTAGTTCGATCAACCAGGTATGGAGGCGAGTCACCGGTGACCATAGCTGCACTTCTTTGATTGTTCGAAAGAAATTCTAACCCGTCCAACTAGCCTGGCTAAGTTGGATGGATGTGATGGGTTTGAGACCGTTATGGTTGGTCTTAGCTCGCTGAATTCTCTTTCAACAGCGCAACCATCCTAACTTTGTCCAACGATCATGGATGTTACTGTCGGCGAAGAGGATTCTGATTGGCTGGGATGATAATGGGATCTCCGGTGGACACCATGGAGTTTCCTCGGTCTTGTTGGGAGGAGGCCAAGCTTGTTGAATCGGCTGGCCAAATCGTGAGGTCGTGATTGTTTTGAGACTGACATGGGCAACCTATGTTTAATTCCTTAAGGAATTAGGTGTGTCGACCAACCAACTTCCAATTTTAATTAAAAGTGCGTGTGGCGCTTTTGGAGCTATCTGATTGGTCGGTGGGAAGAGGGGGCCTGCAAGTATCAACATGGAGCGTCTCGGGGCCACGCCTCCTTTTGTTGCTGCTCTCACTTGCTGCAAATCCTCTTTATTTCTTACTTTCTGATTTTTGGTAGGATCTTGCTCTTACCAGATCCATGATGAATCAATTTCCTAGTTTGCCTAGGTTTAGTTTCGACCAATGGGTTTCGAATTATCACGCAGGGCGCAAAAAACCTAATTTTTGCACATTGATAAAATTAGGTTAAAGAACTGAATTTTGCAGGTTGCCGCAAAACCAATCAATTTTTGGTGAATTTCGCATATTGATACAGAAATCACTGATTATGTTTTCGAGGGATCATAACTCTGCGCGCCCCTAATTGAGTATTTCCATTCATATCTTAATCCTGACACTTCGGGAAATTCATGATGCTCAGTTGCGGGCGAACATTAATTGTCATGTCATGTCACAATCAAGAGTTCCGATGGGAACATAGCATGGAATGAATACTCGGCAGGCTCCGGCATTAGTGAGTAATGCAACTAGGAGCTTAAATACTCATTAGACTCTATACTAGTGAACAATTCATCTATGACCTTGAGTTTCAATATAATATGAAGAGAGACATAGGCACTCATCATATTCTGATATATTCTTCAAATTCATTGCGGAATATAAACACATCAAGGTCTACTACTTCTGATGTTGGGTCAGGTAGGCAGACTTTTACAGTTTTCGCCCTATACTAAAAACCACCATCAACATTAAGTCTCATGCTTAGAATGTAACAATGACATTGTTGCGAGGTAAGCATTAGATGGTGACAGACCAAATTAAAATTGAAAAGATAAAGCAGGTAGATATTACCAGGAAAATTCTAATCGTCCTTCAATAACGGGACCGCACGGCCAGTGGTCTTTGTAGTAGCGTGTTGCTATCTCGGCTATGGGGCATGAGTGATATGGGCCAGCCATCTATTCCCATTCATGGAGAAAAAATGAATTCTTCTTTTGGAAACTCTGTTCGTATAAAAAGGGGTATCAACCCTATTCCGTTTTCTTGCTCGTCTGGCTCCGTGCTTTCGTCCGTAGCAGCCAGCTCCTCTTTGTAACTATTAGTTGCTCCATCACGAGCGTGCCAATCGTCGGAAACAAGGTAAGTACATCTTGTTTTTTATTCTTTTTGCATGTATGAACTTTAGTTGTACGTATAACTTCCATGGTTTTGAAATTTCATCAAATCTTGAGTGAACTTCATCGATCCTCTCCGGAATGTGCAATAAGGTTATGTCTCTATAAAATGAGCATCCAACCTTTCTAGTGGGTTTCAAAATTTACCAAACTCCACTGCGCTCAATTGAAATAGGCCTTGACTTTAAGTTTTTTGGTGTCTGGACTGCTGAGTCGCAATTAGAATGTTCTTTAAACTCCTGAGCATTGACTGGCATGAATTTTATTTATTCTGACTCTTTAGCTCATAGGCCAATTCTTTCCTTTCTGATTGCGATGATGATATTCTTGGAAGGCTTATATGGGCAAAATCTTCCGGAGCCGTTGAGTGAAGTAGATGAGTTGATAGGCGTTCTGTTAGAGCATTGCTTGGTCGAACTCGCAAGCGTTTCTATCTCAAGATTGTTTGTCAAATTTAGTTGTCAAAACTATATGTCTTGATTTCTAGTCTACTTATAGCCAAAGTCTCGGACTAGGATAGTTAAGTGTAGTTGAGCTCCAGACTCCACCAAGATCATCAAATGAAGACAAAGAACTACTTAAGGAACCAGTGGAACTTCATCGACTAAAAGGTATGTGGAGACTTGAACTTACCTATCACTCAAAATTATATCTACTCTGTCTCCTACTCTTGAGACAAAAGTCGTATAAGTATATAGATTTCAATTATACACATTTGCTATTTTGAGCCGAGTTTAACTCGCCTATCCATTTCTCGAAATATGTGTTGGTAAGATTTCGCTTTAGCCAAGTTCATCTTTACTCGTGAGGAAAGTCATGTTGACATTTCAATATCTTGAAAATCGCTTTAATGAAAAATAGTTTGTGAATAACAACTATATAACATCCTCTAAGAATGTTTCAATGATTGAATTGTAGAGTTGAGATTATGTAACCATCTTTGGATATAAGCATATATAGTGTGTTCGCACATTAGTGTATATATCCATGAACCGGGAACCAAGTGTATGCATATGTGTGTATATTAAATTGGTGGAGGAGACAGGTTAAGTATGCGTACCCGTACGCATATTGGCGAAAGTTCACGTCCATGAATATCTGTTGAGTTTGGGAATTGACAAACTCTTATCCAGTCACCTTAAGTATGCGTACCCGTACGCATACTGATGGAAGTTTTCTACCCGATAATTTCTGCTGAGGTTGGAAACCAAAACCAACTCAAATCCGGTTGCTTAGGTACGCATACTTAAGATGGTTACTTTATCAAATCAGTCAGTTCATGAACTTAAACATTTAAATTATAAGGAATGCAATCTTTTCAAACCGTGGATAAAATGTTCATGAATCGATTCAAGTGAATCATATCGATTTTGTTTCAACTGTGTCTTCCAAAAGATCTAAGCAATTGAACAACTCTTTAATTAGTTCATTTGAGTCATTTGAACTAGTTTTGGTAAAGAAGAATATGGTTGATATGAAAGTGCTCATGTGGATAACCATTTGGTTAACTGTTGTGAACCAACTAAGTGTACACGTTTAGGTACGGTTACTCAAACCTAAATGAAATACACTTCATTTGTGTATAACAAGCTAAGATTCGATCTAACGGTTGAAAGATATTATCTCGAATCTAATCAGGTTTTCATCTGACGGTGGATATTGAATTCTTTGTTACTAAGCTAACATTGATTGAAAACCCTAATTTGAAAACTATATAAAGGAGAACTCTATCAACTGGGAAAAACTAATCCCCACACCTCCTGTGTGATACTAGTTGTGTTAGCTAGAGTCGATTCTCCTTTAACCTAAGGTTTCTTCTCGAGACCCTATAGGTTAACGACTGAAAGACTTCATTGGGGATGTGAAGCCAGACCGGAGTACTTTTCCTGTATTTGTATTTTTATGATATGATCTATTTGTATCTATTGTACGAGTACAATCGTAAGATTGGCTTGATATTGATATCTCCGATAGGCAAGATAGAAAAAGAAGTCACAAACATCTTCGTCTCATCGTTTTTGATTCCACAATATTTTGTTTCGCTAGTCGATTAAGATTATTATGAGGTGATCGATAATTCTAAGTTGTTCTTCAGGAATTTAAGTCTGGGTTATCGATTGGTTCATGTTCACCTTGATTTATCAAAATACGAAACAAAACTCGCAGGTATTTCTGTGGGAGACAGATTTATATATTACCGTAGACTTTTCTGTGTGATACGGATTTTTTTATTAAAGTCTTAGACTCTGGGTCGTACAAACTCTTAGTTGTGGGTGAGATCAGCTAAGGGAATCAAGTGAGTTGTATCCTGCTGGGATCAGAGACGTAAGGAGCGCAACTATACCTTGGATCAGTGTGAGATTGATTGGGGTTCAACTACAGTCCAGACCGAAGTTAGTTTGTAGTAGGCTAGTGTCTGTAGCGGATTAATATACTGCGTGTTCAATCTGGACTAGGTCTCAGGGTTTTTCTGCATTTGCGTTTTCCTCGTTAACAAAACTTATAGTGTCTGTGTTATTTCTTTTCCGAATTATATTTTGTTATATAATAGAAATATCACAGGTTGTGCGTTGTATCGATCAATTGTGAAATCCAACCTTTGGTTGTTGATTGAAATTGATTGATCCTTGGATATTGGTCTTTGGTACCATCTAAGTTATTTCTCTTGTATTTAATTAGACTCGCAGATTTCTGTTTGCTTGAGTAAGGATTGAATCGAGAAATTGAGATATTAACTCTTTGATATATCTTTCTTAAGATTGAGTTTAACTGTCTAGTTTATTCTCTTAAAAGTATATTGGAGTTAGTCCATACAAATTGCTAATCGAAATATTGGGTGAGGTTGTTAGACCCCCGCTTTTTCAATTGGTATCAGAGCAGGCAAACACGTTAAAGACCTTATAAGTCTGTGTTTGTAGCGATCTGACTCTATGGACAGAAGTGTTATCTCTATAAACGTACCACCAGTCTTTGATGGCTCAAATTACTTGTGGTGGAAAATTGATATGCGTGCCTTTCTTCAAGTTCGTGATTTTCAATCATGGATATATGTTTTTAATGGCGATGATGCCCCCGTTGTGGCAGTAGGAAATGCGACAGTTCCTAAAGATATTGGTGCATATGACGCTGCTGAGATACTTGTTGCAAAGAAAAACTTCGACGGTTTGAATGCCATCATACATGCCATTACCCCAGATCTTCAGCACCATGTGACTATGTGCACTCGGTCTAAAGATGCTTGGGATATCTTAGAAACCGTATTTGAAGGAAATACCATTGAAAAGAAAGCTAGGCATAAAAACCTAAATTCCTATTGGGAAAACCTTTGTATGGCAGATAAAGATTAATTTGATGAGTTTAATCACAAAGTGTCTGAAATTGTTAATGCATCTTTTGTATTTGTTAAGACTATTCCTGAAAAGGACATTGTGATGAAAATTCTCAGATCACTGTCATCTAGATATGATTCTAAGAAGCATGCCATTGTTGAGGTAAATAACCATGATGCTCTCTCCAGAAATACATTAGTTGGAAAGATAAAGATCTTTGATCATGAGCATACATCCAAAATCGGAAAGGATGTTGCTTTCAAAGCACATAAAAACACTAAAATACTTGATAAAAGTAAAAGTGTTTGCATCTTTGAAGATGATCTTTCTGAGACTGATTCATCAGATGAAGATCTTGACAAGTCAGTCTCGTTGATCACAAGACAGTTTAGGGACCTTCTTTTGAAGAGAAGTAAACGTTTCTCTAGAATTAAATCCAGGTCATCAAATAAACCCCATAATCGTGTTCCTCCTAAAAATATGGATAATGATGAGACTGATGACGAGGATATGCCTCAGTGCTTTAATTGTAAAAGTTTTGGTCATTTTGCAAATGAGTGTCCAAATCGAAAGAAATACACTGGGAACAAAGGTCTTGCTGCAACTCTTGATGAAATATCTGACAATTATGATTCTAATGAAGACGAAAAATCAAGTGTTGCACTTATTTGTGAAAATATTAATTTTGATAATTGTAGCAATACATACATCAATCTTGATATTCTTTAAGAAAAAAACTCAACCAATCCGGAAGAAAAAATTGACATATCTGTTGGAAACTCTCTGTTTAATTTTTCAGGATCAACTATGTGCCTAACAACTTGCACATCGCAGGCGCCTGAATCATCTTATGCGTTGACATGCTCTTACTTTTCACTCAAGGTTCATGAACTTTCAAAGTGTTTCAAGTACAAACACAAGATGAGATATGTCAACAAGCTTCAACGAATAGCAGATCGTCTAGCAAACAAGATTAATCTTGCTCAGATAACCGCTGGGGGATGTAAGATTTTATCTTATTCAAAGAAGTTAGTTTCCAAAGATAAGTCTAGACCACTAGAGAAGAAATTATGGTCTAAACGTTCAAAAAGACAGGGTTCTATGGATTCCATCCAAAGAGGATATGGTGGACAGATTTTTGTTCACCGCAACACAACTTGATTGTGTTGATTAGTGCATCTTGTCTCATAAGCCTGATAAAAAGAGACAAGATTATGCACACCTCAGGCTTTAAGAAATATTTGTGTTTTCTTTCTTAGCATTTTGTTTTTGGAATTCCTCCATATCTAATTGATTTTGGAAAGGAATTACCTAGTCGGTCAATAAAAGAGGGTTATTCTCTACAATTTTACTCTTCATAGGGTTGTGAGTTGTGTGTGTATGAACCTGTTTAAAGGCTTCGAAACCCTACATTCCTTTTTCTTCTCTTATATTTTTTATATCTTAAGACTGCTTGTTGAGTTTAAATTGTGAATTTCTCTCATAAAACCGTTTGCATATAGATACTCCAAGCATCATGTCTTCTGATGGAAAAGATGACAATATGATTGTTAAGCCATCAATCACTAAGGAAAAAGAAAGTTCTTCGTTACCTCCAACTTTGAAAAGAAAAAGAAGGAATGTGAGGGAGCCAAAAGTTGTTCCTTCAAACTCTCAGAAGTTTTCTGATGTTCTTGAAGAGTTAAAGGAAACAGGGAAGGAGATTCAACGAATAAAGGATTTTGTGTTAAGATCACTGGAAATTCAGAAGGCCCTGGTTCGACATCATCATCCAAGAAGGTTTATTGGTATTAACTCCTTTCTACATGAACCATATGTTCCAATGGTTATTGACGACAAGGAGTTCGGGGACGACAAAGAATTCTTCAAAGGTCTTAATGTCTAGGAAATATACTTATGAGAATTTTATTCTTGTGTTTTAAGAAGAATAACTAGAGTTTGGAATAGCCATTATTGTGATTACACATAGCTATGTCCAATGTTTTTTATCTTCAATGTTTTTAGATTTATTTGTTTAAATTCTATAGTTTGCTTGGAAGATGTTTTTGCAGTATTAATATTTATGGTTTTATATATTGCAATTTTTTATGGGATATGTGTTTGCATCCGTGAACTTTGATTGTCCCATACTTTGCCAAAAGTTATCTCTTTCATGTGTCGATATGCATGTATTGATAAAAGATCGATGAACTTTTGACAAACAAAAATTGTACCTATTGTGTCATTATGCAAATAATTGATGGAAGATAGGATGAATTTTTGTTTACAAAGATTATGTCTATTATATGTCGTTATGCAAATAGTGATAAAAATAAAATGAATCTTTGTCTATTCCGCAGTATTGATCTTCCATGATACATATTTTATGTAAATAATGTGTGGCTCTGTAAGTTCTCTTATGTGAGAATTTCCAACTAGATTAATCATGAATTCTTTTGTGGTTAATTTGGTTGAGTATTCCGATTAAATTAATCATCGCATCACTTGTGGTCAGTTTGGTTGAGATTTTTTGATACAAAATCATTTCCTCTGTGATTTTTTGTCCAAAGAAATCCTTATTTTCTCGTAAAAAGTAAGGTCGCTCTTGTTGTTCTTTCGGGAATGACATTTTATGGGGGAGAGTTCTTTTTGAACATGCACTTAATTTCCTTATCATTGTGGAGAGTTCGGCTGTGAAATATTATATGGGTTATCTTGTATCTTTATAAACTCCTTGATGAATGCATTTAGCTTCGGCTTTATGATTGCATCTAAACAAGTTAATATGTGCTTTTCTTTGGTCTTGAAGCATCTCCATGGAAATTTCATTAGGATTTCACTAGTTTTCTTACCTTTTCCAATTTTATTGACAAAAAGGGGGAGAATTAATGCGTAGTTCACACTAAAAATACATATGGTTTTCGGATCATTATGTAAGGGGGAGTAGTTTTCATGTTGAGATGAAAGTATTGACTAAGGGGGAGTGATACATATCACCATAGTATTGTTCTCGAAGTTGTGATACAATTGAACTTTGATGTTGTGTAATAATATTATGACACTGTGTAACAATGATTGAGATCTTGTGTTTTCTCATTGTTATGGCTACGGATTTTCAACAACGATGATGTTCAACTTACAACCTTTGGAATCATTGGAGTACTTGGAAGTGACGAAGATTTCGAGTAACATTAAAGAACCAAGGAGATCATTTATGTGGAAGAGAAGCTGCAAAGTTTATTTATTTTGTAATTCATATGTATTGATAGTTTTTCACTAAAATTGATAAAGGGAGAGATTGTTATAGCATTGCTCGGTCGAACTCGCAAGTGTTTCTATCTCAAGATTGTTTGTCAAATTTAGTTGTCAGAACTATATGTCTTGATTTCTAGTCTATTTATAGCTAAAGTCTCGGACTAGGATAGTTAATTGTAGTTGAGATCCAAACTCCACCGCGATCATCATATGAAGACAAAGAACTACTCAAGGAACCAGTGGAACTTCATCGACTAAAAGGTATATGGAGACTTGATCTTATCTATCACTCAAAGTCTATCTACTCTATCTCCTACTCTTGAGACAAAAGTTGTATAAGTATATAGATTTCAATTATACATATTTGCTATTTCGAGCCGAGTTTAACTCGCCTATCCATTTTTTGAAATATGTGTTGGTAAGCTTTACTTTATACAAGTTCATCTTTACTCGTGACGAGAGTCATGTTGAAATTTCAATATCTTGAAAATCGCTTTGATGAAAAATAGTTTGTGAGTAACAACTATATAACATCCTCTAAGAATGTTTCAATGATTGAAGTGTAAAGTTGAGATTATGTAACCATCTTTGGATATAAGCATATATAATGTGTTCGCACATTAGTGTATAAATCCATGAACCGGGAACCAAGTGTATGCATATGTGTGTATACGAAATTGATGAAGGAGACAGGTTAAGTATGCGTTCCCGTACGCATACTGTCGGAAGTTCACGTCCATGAATATCTGTTGAGTTTGGGAATTGATAAACTCTTAACCAGTCACCTTAAGTATGCTTACCCGTACAAATACTGACGGAAGTTTTCTACCCGAGAATTTCTGCTGAGGTTGGAAATCAAAACCAACTCAAATCCGGTTGCTTAGATACGCATACTTAAGCTGGTTACTTTATCAAATCAGTCAGTTCATGAACTTAAACATTTAAATTATAAGGAATGCAATCTTTGCAAACCGTGGCTATAATTTTCATGAATCGATTCAAGTGAATCAAACCGATTTTGTTTCAATTGTGTCCTCCAAAATATATAAGTAATTGAACAACTCTTTAACTAGTTCATTTGAGTCATTTGAACTAGTTGTGGTAAATAAGAATATGGTTGATATGAAAGTGCTCACGTGGATTACCATTTGGTTAACTGTTGTGAACCAACTCAGTGCACACCTTTAGGTACGTTACTCAAACCTAAATGAAATACATTTGATTTGTGTATAACAAGATAAGATTCGAGATATCAGCTTGAATCTAATCAGGTTTTCATCTAATGGTGGATATTGAATGCTTTGGTACTAATCTAACATTGATTGCAAACCCTGATTTGAAAACCATGTAAAGGAGAACTCTACAAACTGGGAAAACTAATCCCCACACCTCCTGTGCGATACTAGTTGTGTTAGCTAGAGTCGATTCTCCTTTAAGCTTAGGTTTCTTCTCGAGACCTTGTAGGTTAACGACTGAAAGACTTCATTGGGATTGTGAAGCCATAACGGACTACTTTTCTTGTAGTTGTGTGATCTGATCTTGTTGTATCTATCGTACGAGTACAATCATAAGATTGGCTTGAGATTGATATATCTGATAGGAAAGATAGAAAAGAAGTCACAAACATCTTCGTATCATCGTTTGTGATTCCACAATATCTTGTTTCGCTAGTCGATTAAGATTATTGTGAGGTGATCGATAGTTCTAGGCTGTTCTTCGGGAATATAAGTCCAGGTTATCGATTGACGAAACAAAACTCGTAGGTATTTATGTGGGAGACAGATTTATCTATTACTGTAGACTTTTCTGAGTGATACAGATTCTTTTATTAAAGTCTTCGACTTTGGGTCGTAGAAACTCTTAGTTGTGGGTGAGATCAACTAAAGGAATCAAGTGCGTAGTATCCTGCTAGTATCTGAGACGTAAGGAGCGCAACTGTACCTTGGATCGGTGTGAGATTGATTGGGGTTCAACTACAATCCAGACCGAAGTTAGTTTGTAGTAGGCTAGTGTCTGTAGCGGCTTAATGCAGTGTGTGTTCAATCTAGACTAGGTCCCAGGGTTTTTCTGTATTTGCGGTTTCCTCGTTAACAAAACTTCTGGTGTCTGTGTTATTTGTTTTCCGCATTATATTTTTTTATATAATAGAAATATCACAGGTTGTGTGTTGTATCAGTCAATTGTGAAATCCAACCTTTGGTTGTTTATTGAAATTGATTGATCCTTGGATATTGGTCTTTGGTACCATCCAAGTTATTTCTCTTGTATTCAATTAGACTCGCAGATTTCTGTTTACTTGAGTAAGGATTGAATCGATAAATTGAGATATTAATTCTTTGATATATCTTTCTTAAGGTTGAGTCTAACTGTCTAGTTGATTCTCTTGAAATTATATTGGAGTTAGTCCATACATATTTCTAACCGAAATATTGGGTGAGGTTGTTAGACCCCCACCTTTTAACGTTCTGTTGCCGACGTGCTGCTATCAAGTCTTCAAGGAATTCGTTCTGTTAGAGCATTGCTCGTTCGAACTCGCATACGTTGCTATCTCAAGCATGTTTGTCAATGTTATTGATCAAAACTATAAGTCTTGATTTCTAGTCTACTATATCTAAGGTCTCGGACTAGGATAGAAAGTGTAGTTGAGCTCAAGAACTCCATGACAATCATCATGCAAGACGAAGGACTAGTCAAGGAACTGGTGGATCTTCATCGACTAAAAGGTATGTGGAGACTTGAACTTATCCATCGATAAGCACGTATATGCCACATTTTGTACCCATATTTATATTATCTAGGACTCGGTATTGTTGCTAATAATACTATTTTAATGCTTTTGTAGAAAGTAGAAGTAAATCCAATCATCCAAAAATAAATGGAGAAATGTGAAACTAAAACAGTGCTTGCCACAAAAAAAAAACAGCAAGGTTACTCGAGACACCAAAACGAGACAGAGAATGGATGATATACAAGTGGGACAGTCTAGTTTAAAACAAGGAAGTCAAGCACGTACACATGCTTTCCCCTGAATCATGGTTTTTTGGGGCTCAGAAGAACAGTCGTGTGAATTTCAGCAAATTGCAAGCAGAAAACATTATAGTGGGTTACTATGCCATGTGTCGTTGCATATTTACACATCCAGTTTTGGGAAATTGAAAAGGCATTAGCTGTTAAGGAAAGCCTGGTAGGTAGTGGAATATTGGAACAAATAAATGGGTCCACGTGAATATCTTATTGGAAGGAGAAAAATGAATTAAAAAGATTTTGCTTTCTCACCGGTGGGATTCTTTTTAAGTCTACTAAATATGCATGCAAGCAAAATGAAGAATAATATATATGGGGAGATCACATTGATGACCACCGTGCAATTTTCAATTAAGGATAATTAAGAGAATGACGACACGCTTTTATTGGGTATATATTTTCTGTATTGTGAAGAAGAAAAAGAGGGGGTTCTGGTGACTGTTGAGGGAGGCCGGTTTTGGGAGTAGCAGCTCTGTTAGTGACAGACAGAGAGGGAGAAAAGGCTGGCGGCTGCAAAGGCAAGCAGAAGAGCAAGGGACGACGAAGACGATTCTGGTTTGGTTGTTCCTCTTTGTTATCATTTTTGATAAGTTTTAAGAAACCCATACTCATGTTTTGCTAGATTTTCTTTGTAACTAGGGTTTTATGGATTGAAACCATTTTGGGTATTAGGATATTTTTAATCGAATAGAATTATGAAGCAATAAACCATTATGATTTGAATGGATTAGTTTTCGAATATTGTTTATTGATTTATCGAAAAAATGAGTTGTTGCTCTACCGGTTTAGTAATAACCTTGTGCGTAATTGTTAGGCTCATAAAATATATTTATCTTATTATTTGATGATCCATGCTTGGTTAATTTCTTTGATGAGTTATATTTAGAAAAGACAAATAATATTTGTGAGTTTGAATTTAGTTTCTTATAACTTTCTCGCTAACGCAATTTGATGGTGCTTGCTTGGGTTTAATCCTTTGATGTGCCACGCTTAGGGTGTCCCAGTGATATTTGCGACTTTAATACATATAATAGGTGGTGTCGATAGAACGGACAATAAATATATATTCGTAATTATGTTTCATTTCAGTAATTAAATAGAAGTAGTGGTGGATGCTATGAAAACCCGGTTACCGACTTTTCCATTGAATTCATTTTATTAATTTAGTTAATTTTCTTTGTTTTTATTCTTTCAAAAAAATAAAAAAACATCATTGTTGGTTAGTCGATTGAGAATATTGATTACAATATTTCCACCGCTCCTCGTGGGAACGACCCGTACTTGCCTCTGTCTACTAGTTAGACGTCGTGCGATTGCGGTTATTACATATAGGGTTCTCCCGAATCCTATCATCTATCACTCAAAAGTCTATTTATCTCATATCTTGAGACAAAAGTCGTTTTTCTATATAGACTTAGATTATACACATTTGGTATTTCGAGCCGAGTTCACCTCGCCTATCTATTTCTCGAAATATGTGTTGGTAAAGCTTTCGCTTTAGCAAAGTTCATCTTTACCTAGTGATGAAAGTCATGTTATGTTTCAATCACTTTGAAAATTGCTCTGACGAAAAATGGTTTGTGAATAACAACTATATAACGTCCTGCTGGAGTTTACCAAGTTCTCAAACCCGAGAATTTCTGCTGGAGTTTGTAAACTCCATCCGGGAACTTAAGTCCGCGAACCCAGTCCGCGAACTTGAGTATGTTATGTCTAAAAACGATGTTTAGTGAACTTATCTTTATAAACTAAGAATGCAATTGTAAAACGTGGCTATAGAGTTCATAAACCAATTCATGTGAATCAAATCGTTTTTGCTTCAATTGTGTCTTGTGTAGTACATGAGATTTCTTACAATTGAACAACTCTCTAACTAGTTCATTTGAGTCATTTGGACTAGTTATGGTGAAGAAGAATATGGTTGATATGAAAGTGATCATATGGTTAACCATTTGGTTAAATATTGTCGAACCAACTAATGTACAAGTTTGGGTACGGTTACACAAGCCCAGGAACGTGCATTTCATTTGTGTATAACAAGCTATGTTTTCAATCTAACGTTTGATAAATATTAGATTGAATCTAATCAGGTTTTCATCTAACGGTGAATATTGAATGCTTTGTTACTAAGCTAACATTGATTGCAAACAATGATTTGAAAGACTATATAAGGGAGAACTCTAGCAACTGGGAAAACTAATCCCCACACATTCTGTGTGATACTATTTGTGCTAAGCTAGAGTCGCTTCTCCTTTAACCTTTGGTTTCTTCTTCGAAACCAGGTTAACGACTTAAAGACTTCATTGGGATTGTGAAGCCATACCGATACTACTTTTCTTGTAGTTGTGTGATCTGGTCTTGCTGTTTCTATCGTACGAGTACAATTGTAATAATTGGCTTGAGATTTCTATCTCCGATAGGCAAGATAAAAATTAATCACAAACATCTTCGTCTAATTGTTTGTGATTCCACAATATCTTTTTTTCACTGATCGATTAAGACTATTATGAGGTGACTGATAATTCTAGATGTTCTTCGGAGACTGGTTTATCAATTAGTTCCTGTTCACCTTGATTTATCAAAAGACGGAACAAAACTCATAGGTATATTCGTGGGAGACGGATTTATCCATTATCGTAGACTTTTCTATGTGATACATATTTGTTTATTAAAGTCTTCGACTTTGGGTCGTAGTAACTCTTAGTTGTGAGTGAGATTAGCTAAAGGAATCAAGTACGTAGTATCCTGCTGGGATCAGAGACGTAGGAGCATAAATGTACCTTGGATCAGTGTGAGATTGCTTGGGGTTCAACTACAGTCCATACCGAAGTTAGTTTGGAGTAGGCTAGTGTCTGTAGCGGCTTAATACATTGTGTGTTCAATCTGGACTAGGTCCCGGGGTTTTTCTGCATTTGCGGTTTCCTCGTTAACAAAATTTCTGGTGTCAGTGTTATTTCTTTTCCGCATTATATTTGTTTATATAATTGAAACAATATAGGTTGTGCATTGTTCAATCAATTAGAATATCCGACCTTTAGGTTGTTGATTTAAATTGATTGACACTTGGATATTGGTCGTTGGTACCATCCAAGCTTATCTCTCTTGTATTTAAATTGAGACTCGCAGTTTGCTTGAGTAAGATTTAAATCGAGAGATAGAGATAAAAACTCTTTGATATACTTTTTTATCTAGATTGAGTCTGACTGTCTATTTGATTCTCTAGAAAGTATAGTGGAGTTTTTCCATACAGATTGCTAAGCGAAATATTGGGTGTGGTTGTTAGACCCCCGCTTTTTCACGTTCCAAGTGACATCTTTTGAATCATCTTCTGAATCTTGGATTGTTGTATGGAATGGGATGCGATGAGCAGTCCCCAGTCACACTTCTGTTTGGTTACTAGAGATGTACTTTTTGAGCCCGCTTGGGAATACAATGCGTTCTTGTGAGCTGTGGATGCTTGCTAGATCCGATGGCGTGGCCGCATATGTGAAAATATCTTTGCGACGTACTTTTGGAGTCTTCTATGCAGGTGTACGGCTTCATATTGAGAAATTCTTGTGGCTTGTAAAGCTTTGAAAGTGATGATATTGATATCATCAATAACCTGGTTGAGGGACGTGAAGGCATCCTGTGCTGGCAATCCCCAGGTGTAATTATCCTGATCCTATTTTCTCCTGAAAGATGTACTTCCATTGCATTTGCTGGTAAAGTGGTTGATGAACTGATGAAGGCGGCAATCTTTTGGATTCGTTACTTGTTGATCAATGGGCGGGAGTTGCACTTGATAGATTTGTATTGTATCCAAACTTTTGGCATCCCATGCACCCCTTCCATAGGAAATTGGAAATCTAGAAACATCGGCGATGTGATTGTTGATGCGCAGCTTCGTGCAGTCCTTGGATAGGCGTCACTGAGTTGGCAGGCATGATGTGGTTGGTATGTGTGGCTTGCTGAGGCGCGACTTTCCTCTTTGATTCTTCACTGACAACAACACTTATGGATGGTTGAGCCAAATACTGCTTGTTGTTCACGCGCCTTCCAGACAAGGGGTGATGATATCCCCACGCTACATCTTTAAAGAGTGGTGACCCTGTCACGATTTCTTGGTTGACCGTGTCTTCTGAGTTGAGGATGTCCTTGACAGTGAAGGGATTCTGTGTTGAGCCCCAGTTCCCAAGTGTGGCTTACGTGATTCTATCTTGTATGGTCGGTGGGTTTACCATAATAAAGATATCACCATCTTGCCTCCATACTGGTGACTCTATTACTTCCTCCATGAGAAAATAAAATATGCAGAAGTTCGGATTATCTTTATCCGTAGTTGTTGTTGTTATGGTGAAGCTCTGGTTGGTATCAACAAGCGGTCAACAATGGTTCTTGGCAGCAACTGTGATCAGAAGAGGCTGCATTTTTGTGGGAACAAAACAGGTTGGCTGGAGCTTGGATGGCTACGGCCACGATCTTGGCAGGGACGAGTGGTGGCTACAGGCACGGCATGGAGAGGCGTGGTGATGGTGGTCACGGGCTTTGGTAACCACGACCATGAATCTTGAATGAGTGAAGAAGCATAAGTAGTAGTAGCCACGTCCACGAGCTTTAGGCGAGTATAGGCGGTGATGCTATCCACGACCATGGATATTAAAAGGCTTTGATCGGCTGTTATGACCCAAAGGATGAGTTTCTTCCTTTCATATAACTTAGACACGTGAGTTTTATTTATCCTTCTATTATTTCCCCTCTTTTATTTTTGGTGAAGCAGCTCCTCTATGATTCCCTGATGGAAGCTCGCCTATTGCTTTCCTGATACGACACGGTTGAGGGATGCAAATATGTCTTGACGCTGCGCCTTGGAGAAATACAGAATCTCATATAAATGCTCCATCGTGGACTGTACAGTTTTGTGGACGGGGTCCACGGAAATCATGCAGCTCTTGACGGGAAGAGGATCTCTCTGGACTCCCTCAGTGATTAGTTGAAGTTCTCCTGCATCGACCTTGTCTTTGAAAATGCGCTTCAGTTTGTTGCAATCGCTGGTGGGGTGATTGATGAACCTACGGTAAAGGCAATATTTTGTATTTTCCATTTCTTATTCTGTTGGAGGACGTATTGTAGGAGGTAGCTTGATGACGCCATCTTGAATCCACGCTTCTAGGAGTTCGATTACCTCTTCAATTGTACACGGGAAGATTAGAGAAGCCTCTCCAGTTTCTTGTTGATGTGCAGGCGTCTTAGTCGCAGTTTTCCGGCTTTGAGTTGTCTGTTGCACTAGTGCCGCACGTTTAGGTTGTTGATAGTCGTTCCCCAGATGCATTCTCTTTGAACCCTCACTAGCGATTGACTGGAGGTTGGATCTTTTATTGGAACGATGTTTGATTTCCTTAACATCTTTACGAGCTTTTTCATTCTGGGACGGTGCGGATCGACTTTCATTGCAAGGACTCTGATGAGAACGTGATAAATCCCACGAGTCTTCTTTCTGAGCTTGAGGAAACATCTCTCGATCTTCATGAGCAGACAAGTTAGGTTGGTGGCTACGTTTTCATTCAACGTGACCATAGGCTTCATATTCCTCACCAGGAATAGGAATATGAATCTTGGAAGAATGACTACTACCATTAGTATTGATCCAAAATGAATTGTTGGTGGCGTTTACTCCAAAATGAATACATGTTGGTTCCTTTGATAGTTGATCCGTGAGGACTTTCAAAAGCGTAAATACTTAGTCTTGTGTCTTGACAATAGTAGCTTGATTCCTGACAATATCATTCAGGATTTTCGTCAAATCGTGAATAGTTGTCACATACTGAGACTCCATAGCCTCGACAAGGGTTTTGAATGAAAGAACGGATTCAGGAATAACATGTGGAGTATTGTCAGTGCTAGGAGAAGTAAAATTAGGATTGAGGGTTTCTGAACCATTCCTAAGATCAACCATCTTGAGAAATTTAGGAAATTGAAAATGGAATAAGGAAAATGATTTTTTGTAACCGAGAGATTAATGTCCCATTATGGTCGCCAGTTGTTTTGGGGTAAAAACTGATTCTGTTGTTTTTGATGAGAAACGAATTCAAACCCTAAACAAATGTACTACACATGAGTACTTTTAGATTCGAGAGATCAATATGTAAGACTCTGGCCTAAACCAAAAAATGGTCGTTCCGGATTCAATTCGGCCACAAAGTGAAGGAGAATGGTTGATCTTAGGGAGGAAAGTGAAGAAGGTGTTTGAGATCAGAATGTTGAATTATGAAGGTGTGGTTGTTTTATGACTTGTATCATAATGTGGAACTGGCTTGCAAAACGTAAGCTATCAGTTCTTGGTATTTTCTGGATACTGTGTTGTTAACCCCAAAACTCCTCATGTTGGTTGAAATAGGTTGAAACCTATTTATGCAAGTCATAGTTGAACGTACCCTGATCTCATAGGAAGTGGGAGTGGTTGAGTGATGGAGAAATAAGATCGTGTGAAAATGTAGAAAACCACGTCCCTACTATGATGGAAAGACGGGTCAGTTTACACCCACTACTTCTCTGCCGCCACTAACTGTCCGCTTTCCTGACACTTTCTCATAATGGGCGTGTTGCACGCCGCACGTTGTAAACCTCCAGACAAATACCCTGATGATCATCCCCAATTTTGTGACATGTTTGATGTCTCGAGTATTTTCGTGGGAAAATATGCAGCAGGTTGCTGAGTGGGTCTTGTTTGCAAGACCTAGTTATTTTGACCAATAACGCGCAAGCCAGGCGGCGGGTGGTCATGTGTGACGAGACAAGTCATGAGACTTTCCGCAAAGAATAACATGTAACACTATTAGGTTAAATAACTAAGTTATTAGTGAAACCGATATTCATAAAATATTGTATGTATTCGATGCATGTAATGCATCGATTTTAAGCAAGCATCTCAAAATAATCGATGATCATGAAGCATCGTTGTTTTAGAGCTCGTCTAAGTTTGTCGCGGAGCTTAATGTATTAAAAGGAGTATGACCAGTTGACCACCCTTTTTTAGGGAGCTGGTAGGAGCTACGCACGCATCCCATGGCTTGGCCGATCGCTCCTCATGGAAGAGGGGTGGTCAGTGATCATGGCGTCACCCTGTTGGCCATTTGAAATTAAATCTAAGCCATCTGACTAGGCTAGCGAAGTTGGACAGATGAGATGATTTGTGGCAGCTGTACATTGCCGCTGATTGAATTTTAGGGTTTAAATCCGTGTGGCCAAACGATTTGGGAGGTTTGTCGCTGATTTGGACAAGTCGATTGAGTACACATAAAGATGGGTTGCCGGTGAGCTTGCCAGCATCTCATTCGCCGCCTGAAATTAGATCTAGATCGTCTGACTAGGCTGGTGAAGATAGACGGCCGTTATCAATTTGCGGCAGTTATGTAATGCCGCTGACCCGATTTGGGTTTAAAAAGCGCGCGATCACCCTACTTTGGGAAAGCGGTTTGACGCGCTCCTGGATTGCTATGTGTAGTTCGATCAACCAGGTATGGAGGCGAGTCGCCGGTGACCATAGTTGTACTTCTTTGATCGTTCGAAAGAAGATCTAAACCGTCCAGCTAGGCTGGCTAAGTTGGACGGATGTGATGGGTTTGAGACCGTTATGGTTGGTCTTAGCTCGCTGAGCTTCTCTTTCAACAGCGCGACCATCCTAACTCCGGCCAACAATCAGGGATGCCACTGGCGGGCTAAGAGGATTCTAATTGGCTGGGATGATACTGGGCTCGCCGGTGGACACCATGGAGTTTGCTCGGTCTTGTTGGGAGGAGGCCAAGCTTGTTGAATAGGCTGGCCAAATCGTGTGGTCGTGATTATTTTGAGACTGACATGGCAGCCTATGTTTAATTCCTTAAGGAATTAGGTGTGTCGACCAACCAACTTCCAATTTTAATTAAAAGTACGTGCGGCGCTTTTGGAGAGATATGATTGGTCGGTGGGAAGAGGGGGCCGACAAGTAGCAACATGGAGCGTGTCATGGCCACGCCTCCTTCTGCTGATGCTCTTACTTGCTGCAATTCTTCTTTATTTTTTGCTTTCTGAATTTTGGTAGGATCTTGCTCCTACTAGCTCCATGATGGATCAATTTCCTAGTTTTCCTAGGTTTAGTTTCGACCAATGGGTTTCGAATTATCGCGCAGGGCGCAAAAAACCTAATTTTTGCAAATTGATAAAATTAGGTTAAAGAACTGAATTTTGCGGGTTGCCACAAAACCAATCAATTTTTGGTGAATTTCGCATATTGATACAGAAATCACTAATCATGTTCAGAGGGCATCATAACTTTGCGTGCTCCTAATTGAGTATTTCCATGCATATCTTAATCCGTACACTTCGGGAAATTCATGTTGCTCAGTTGCGAGCGAACATTAATTGTCATGTCATGTCAAAATCAAGAGTTCGGCTGGGAACATAACATGGAATGAATACTCGGCAGGCTCCGGCATTAGTGAGTAATGCAACTAGGATCTTAAATACTCATTAGGCTCTATACTAGTGCACAATTCATCTAAGAGCTTGAGTTTCAATATAATATGAAGAGAGACATAGGCACTCATCAGATTCTGATATATTCTTCAAATTCATTCCGGAATATAAACATATCAAGGTCTACTACTTCTGATGATGGGTCAGGTAGGAAAACTTTCACAATTTTGCCCTATACTAAAAACCACATCAACAAATCCGATACAATAAAGGACTAACATGTTTCAGTAACCTCTCTATTCAATATCCTAGATCAACAAGTTAATTATGTATATAGTTGTCTACAAAGTTCTTCTATTTAAAAGTATAAAAATCCTTTACCGCTCAAATCAACCAAGAAAATATTACTGAAATGTTTAATCTTAGTTTACAAACTATCAGAATAGATCTCAAAGAGGAACACCTAGATGGATTGTTGATCTATACAACAAGCCTGATGTCTATTGAGATAATCTTCTTGTCGAATCCTAATCAGTCAAGTGTACACGAACTTATTATTATGATCATAATACCAAAAAGAAAATCTTCTATTCTTCAAGCTCTTCAAAGTATTTGCACAAACAATATGATTCCTATCATGATCGATCATGCACATAACAGAGTTTGTTAACAATTGATGATTAAAAGTTATATATGCAGATCTTGACTTAAAAAGTAGATCTAAAATCCTCAATCCTTGAACTAGTTCGAGTGAACTTGTATAACAAGAGAAGGATCACGGAATAAACAAACTAGATCCATCAAGGTACAACTTCACATTTAGTCAATCAAACCAATAATCAAAAACTAAAAATATAACGCGATTCTTAGTTTCCCACCAACGGTACTACTAGAGCTTATTTTATCGTACATAAGTCTTAAACGAAGCGCATTAAGAGGTTTCACCCAATTAGGATACTCTTCTCTCAAATGAGTAGTAAAAGAATACTACTAGTGAGCTTTCCACACAAACGGTTAGTTCAGTGTGTCCAAGGGATGAGTTTGTAAGGGTTACAAACTTCACCATTTATAATGACCAAGGTAGTTTGGACAAGAAGGAATTACCAAATCTGAAGAATACTAAAGATATTCGATAAATATTTATTTTCGGTCTTCTTAAACTTCAAACTGTAATCCAAATCATGTATTGAAACCACTCTTGGGTGACTAATATTAGCTAGCGTATAACATATATTTTACTACTGTAGCAATAAGAGATATGTTTATCCACTGGGATATAAAAAGCATATAATTCCTATATCAAAAATATATTTTGAATATCTCGGTTATCTTACCTTGAGTATCAAGGAAAATACTTGAACATTAAGTAACAAGAGGTTAGCACATGTTCAAATACTATGTCGGCATCTTGTGAACTTTCCATGTTAACGAAACTGCATTTCTGATAGCTATGCAAAATCTAAGATAATAGCCAAACCGAATATGCTTATATTGGTTAACTTAGGATTGGTCCTAACTAGGGATCCATAGGATCGGTTCTAGTAGATATCATTGGTAAGGGATCAGTCCAACTAGAGATCTTTAGAATCGATCCTAGTAAAGATCCTTGTTTAAGGAATCAGTCCTAGAATAGATCATTTGATTCCTTTACAACTATGAAACAAATTTCACTAGTTTACTTCCTTAAACCATGTAAATTAAACATAGTCGTCGAGGTATAAAATCAACACAAAAGTTCAAAACACTAGATAACAAACAATTATCAATTAATGTTATGTCGAATCTACAAAGTCCATATAGCTAAAATATACTTCGATATCCAATGTACCAAAGTTGTGTGAAACAAATAATATATACTTTTATGATCATTGGTAACGAATCATAGAATGACCAAGTCGACAATAACTAGAGACAAGTAAACAAATACTTTGTATGTTATCTTTTTAATATAAATGACTTGAAAGATACAAGGACATAAATGAAACAATTTAAATTTGTGTTACTAACCTCGAAAAGAAGAATGGTGTGTTCGTTGATGCCGATACGTCCTCAGGTTCTTCTGAGTAATACGAGCGAGTCTCAACATTTCTATTGTTCCTAGTATAAACTAACAAATTTGACTCTAGTAATCAAATCAAACTCGAATTTTGGAACGAAAATGAAACTTGACATACTTACGCTTGGTGAGTTCAACCGAACAATGCTCTAACATTATCGTCTGACTTGCAAGTAAAGAACATAGTCACATAGATATAAGGCAAGTGAGACCCATGTATTTTTTGACTATCAACAACAACAACAAAAAGTCTACAATTGATCATAATCTTGAAAAAGTATTCCAAGTCATCCAATATCAATGATGGAGATCACTTCTGCTAATGTCACTAAAATTAAAGTTGATAGCGCTAAGGGTTTACGTTAACCTTAATTTTCTCTCGTTGCTAGAGAAATTTAATGGTGTATTTTTTATTGTGTTACTGGTGGCATTGATCTTTACAACAGAAATTACAACTGATATCAAGGCTTATTCAGATTTTTAGCGATGTCAAGGCTTTTCAAATTCCGAGATCTCTTAAAAATGTTTGGAGGGTCTGAATTCGTTATTGAAGGTGACCCAGGTAGACTTTTATTTTTTTCGGAACGGATCTAGCTCCCGATATTCGAAATCAGTTTTATACTTAATGTTTCCCATCCTTATAATATTTGTATATCCCATTTATTACTTGCTTATGAAACACGATAATTAGGTAATCAAATATAAAATTTCATTTTTTAGAATTTTTTAGGTGACAAATTTTATCCGGCCTCACAGTGCTCCTGAAAAATCCCCACATCTTTTTCCTAATTACAGAACTACTCAAGATATATTTTTCACTCTTCTGCCTTCGTCATATATTAATTGTAGCTTAGGGTTGTCGCATATATGGAATGGAGTAAGTACTTTTCTATGCACGAATCAAATGGACTTTAATCAGTCATATTGAACACGTTGGGTAGGTAAAATTTAAAGAATATAATTTTTTCACAGAGTG
The DNA here is from genome assembly GCF_003573695.1 of Papaver somniferum. Taxonomy (NCBI): domain Eukaryota; kingdom Viridiplantae; phylum Streptophyta; class Magnoliopsida; order Ranunculales; family Papaveraceae; genus Papaver; species Papaver somniferum. The sequence goes on along the minus strand of NC_039359.1, from coordinate 164,712,258 downwards.
CTAAAGTTTTCTTGTGCCAATATATATTTTTCCATAGTATTTTAAAACTTTAAATTGATTATTTTCACCAAAATTGTTATTTGTGATATCATGGATCACTGCATGAACTCGATTTGCCTTCTCGTCATCCCTTCTCACTCGTTATTCAATTTGCTTAATTCACCCTTGAAAATCATTCCAAACTCATAAGCATTCTAATTTCGTTTGGTTTTTTGCGAATAATGTAATTAGTTTCCAAGGTCCAAACAAGTTTCATATCTAATCGAACTTGTAGTGATGCGACATAGCCCATGTAAATGTATTTGACTGACCAAAAAGTATAGATGTATAGCAACGGAAAAGTGAAAGACTCACTTTTTGTGGGGCGAAGAGAGTATGCTATTGTAGTTAGATTAAATTGGTGGGAGGATAAAAGTGGGATATTAGAGTTTTTTGAAATTTATTTTCGGGAGGTTGAGCACGAACATTCCTCGCCTAAACCAAGAGGAATGGTGGTTACATGGTTGTAGGAGAGATTATGGATGGTCTTAGGAAGAACAACTGAGAAAAAGAAAGATCAAAGATTTATAGGTTGAAGAATTTCTCTGAGAGTTGTTGAGAAAGTTGTGTTTTAGCTTTATGAATAGATTACCTATTTGTAGATGAATTCTCTAATCTCAGGTTGGTGAAAATAGGGGTTACTTGTCATGCAGAGCACTCTTCTCGTATTTTCAGGAATAATTGAGGATAAAATAGGCTCAGTTTATCCTCTTACTATTTATAATCTCCTTAACTTTTTTTGTGTTGAGAAATAAGCTTGGTATTTCTCACACGTGCCATAGACCGTCAACCCAAAACCATAACTGATATTCCCCCATTTGTGTATGACTGAGTCTGCCTTTGTGATGATGTGCTGGCAGGGAGAGCTATTCTCTATAGCTGATGTTGGACAAGATAAAAAAATATTCTATAATTTGTGAGTATGACTAGGATAAGTCATGCAAGAGGCAGAGAATGCCTCATAAAACGTGTGCGCAATGTGAGAAGAGCTGGCTTGGGATTTATCTCCTCATGACCGGTCACATATGTCATGTGGACACTGAATTATTGTATGTGGGTCTCTTTATTGAGCTTGTGAATCTCGTGAATGCTTATCTACATTTTTTTAATAAGCATGAACGATTTAGACCAAATTTGCTAAAAACGAGCGTGTTTGAGAATTATGGATTCACCGTGTTTCGAGAGGACATATGCTTAAATCCATGACTATAAGTTCCTTATAGACCAAGGGTCGATGTTCCGCCGTGATAATTCATGAGTTTGGCCGTTCAATTTATCTACTCGAGCCGAGGGTTGAATCTATGACTGAGCTTGTATTTTGGCGTTGAGGGCTGAGGATAGGTTTGCACTTGTCTTTCGGCAATGCTGGGCTTCATCTTCAGAATTACCTTTTTTTACGCATTAGCCTTTGGACGTCTTTGATTTTAGCTTTGTCGAACCGCCAAAAATAACTACTTTTCCCTTAGACTGAAATTTCGTGAAATAACGCTTCACCCCTATTTGTGAATTTACCATTTTTTTTCCTCTACTTGAAATGACCATTTTACCCTTTGTATGATAAGCATACTACTCAAGTAACATTGGCAACAATTATATTTGTCTCTAAAGGTAATGGATAAATTAAAAATGGTTATGTCCTATGATATAAAATTCACAAATATTTCGTTTTGTAATGAAATTCGTCAAATTTGATCTTGTTGGAAATAAGAAGAGGCACTCTATCATATATATATATATTTATTTATTTTAATGAAGAGACATATATTAAAGCTAGAAATTATACATCATAATGTTATCTCCCTTAGCAATTCCATTAAGGACTTTACACTTCAAGACATTATGCTGGGAGTTTGTTTCTACAAAAAAACATTTCTTTACACGATTCCATTTAGCTAGTTTGTCTGCTTCACTATTATGAACTCTATGTACATACTTAAAGTCTACCAAAAAATTTGAACCCAAAAGACAAAGAACATCATTTAATATCTTCTTTGTCCTCCAGTCACAGTTCCCATGCCTTCTTTTCAAAAAATTCACTACATCCTTGCAATCTGATCTTATCTTCACATTTCTTTCCTTAAGCTCTCTCGCCCATTCTACTGCCTTATTGACAAGTATTACTTCTGCTGCTGTTGGACTAGTTGTACTACCTGCAAAAACTTTAATGTTAGCAATTTTATTGTCTTTCCAATAAGTTATTCCCAAATCAAAGGAACCATCGGATTCTTCAAATGCCGCATCAACATAAAACACATTAGCAGGATCTTTAAAACCGGTTATATTCTTTTTATTTTCTGCATAATTTTTCAAAGCTGTTTTCCCCAAAACCAACTGCCTATCATTAGAATCTTTCCCGATTGACTTGATACATTCAATGGGATCTACTTTAGAATTTTGGAACACTACTGAATTCCTATAATTCCAAATTTCCCAACATATTATACTAAATAAATCCTTTCATTCATTCAAAGGACTATTAAACCAAGATTTTTTACCCAATCCATCATGTTATTATTAGATGATGGCAACTGGATTCCTAACCCAAACCAAACTGCTTTTGTGAAATTACAATCCCTAAAAATATGATGAGAAGCTTCCAAAATACCACCATTACACAAAACACAAAATGGGTCACCCTTTTTTAATTTTTCATGCATTTTTTCTTTTAAACTTAGCATCCCAGCAACCATTTTCCAAACAAAAAGACGAATTCTGGGCAAAACATCCAAATGCCACACTTTGAGCCAGAATTTATCCTCATTTTCCCTTACGTTAGACAGTAATCTATATGCTGACTTTGTAGAGAAATCTCCATTTTTTGTTCCCATCCATCTAATTTTATCATTACTATTACCATTTATGTAAACATATTTGATTATACTAGCAACATCAGGAGTAAAAGAAGCATCAATACGATTGACATCCTAACAACCATTTTCATCAACCAGTTCAAATACAAAATTAAATCATTATCATGCCAATTAGAAAGTTGACCAATACCAGGAATCCAATTATCTAACCCTATGTTAATGTTTCTGCCATCTCTTACTTCTTAAATACAATTTTCCTTGACTATTTCCAATCCTTTTCTAATATTGTACCAAATCCTGGATATTTCATACTCTCTATTCTTACATAAAGGATTGTTTCTCGGAAAATACTTTCCTTTCAGAATTTTAACCCAGAGATCATTAGGATTATTAATCATCCTCCATGCCATTTTGGTAAGCAAAGATAAGTTAACATTATGAGGGTTTATGATTCGCACTCCTCCACTAATCTTAGGTATTCTGATTGTATCCCATGCTTTAGGATAATAAGCCTTCTTTGGATTATCTTTATCCCACCAAAAATCTCCCTGTATTCTATCAAGTTCATCTAATGTTCCTTTAGGAAACTCAAAAAATTGCATCTGATAACAGGAGAATGCAGACAGGGTTGAGTTAATCAACACTGTTCTGCCTGCTTGAGATGACAATTTAGCCCTCCAACCACTAAGAGCTTTATAAGCTCTATCCAACAGTGGTTCAAAGTTCAAGGATTTCCTTTTATTAAAAAACATAGGAGTTCTCAAGTACCTTTCATCATTAGATATCCTGTGGACTCTTAACATTGTTGCTATTATTTTTTTCATGTCTTTGATGCATTTTCCTACTGAAATAAACTCCCGACTTGTGATAGTTTATTGTCTGACCAGAGGAACCAGTAAATATATCCAGTAGATTCATAAGTTTTCTAACCTCAGACAGATCTGTCTTACCAAAGATAAAACAATCATCCGCAAACAACATATTTGAAATGACTGGACAATTTTTATTAATTCTAACACCTGAAAATTGCTTGTTATATTAAACATGAAATAGTAATCTAGACAAACCTACTAGCGAAGTGATGAAAATATATGGAGACAATGGGTCTCCATGTCGAAGACCTCTGGTGGGACAGAACTGAATACCAAGTATTCCATTTAACAACATTGTTGATTTAACCGTTGAATTACATTCAAATATCAAATCACACCATTTTTGACTGAATCCAAATTTTTTGAACACATGAATCACAAAATCCCACTCCATTTTTTCAAATGCTTTCGACAAATCCAATTTAAGAGAAAAATGCCCTTTATTAGATTTGCTTGTTTTCATACTATGAAGCATTTCATGCGGTATGACAATATTGTCCACTATTTGTCTTTTTGGAATGAATGCTGATTGATTTGGTGAGATTATCTTATCTAAGACCCTCTTCAGCCTAGTTGCTAGTATTTTAGAAATAAGCTTATACAAAGCATTGCTCAAGCTTATTGGCCTAAAGTCTATAGGAGTGATTGGATTTTCAGTCTTTGGAATAAGAGAGATAAAATAAATCATTCAATGATTCCTGTAATTTCCATGTTTCAAAGAACTTCATAACCAAACTCATCACATTATCTCCAACTACACTCCAATGAGTTTGAAAGAACCCCGACGGGTATCCATCAGGACCCAAAGAACCCCAAGAATTCATTTCAAACAAAACCGACTTTATTTCATCTTTATCTGGAATTTTAAATAAATCAGCATTTTCCTCACTTGTAATAACATTGGGGACAATAATATCAAATATCTGATCTATTTGATTTCCAGAAGTAGAACTAATACTAGCAAAGTGGTTTTTCAGCAATTGATCAAGTTGATCTTTCCCCTCAACCCAAAGTTTCGATTCCTCTCTAAGGGTGTGAATATAATTATACCTTTTTCTATTTGAAGCCACCATATGGAAATATCTTGTGCATCTATCATGTTCCTTAAAGAACTTATCCCTACTATTTTTCAACCAATATATATTTTCTATCTTATTTCAATTTTCTAATTCAAGACTTTTTTAGAAACTAGGTGGCCTGGTTTAGCATTTTCTTTGTCTATCTTTTTCATTATAATCTCTTTCTTTTTAAAAATATTTTTGAAAACATTCTTATTCCACTTGATCAATTGAGGAAAAATAATAAGGTCCATAGCTTGGTCAAAGTTCAACCGGGACATATATACCTTCTACACAACTTGTGTTCAATCAATTATAACTCACTCAATAATGATCCAAAATGAATAAATTATATCTCTATGAAACATCATCGGATGAACCACATTTACTAAAAATAAAGTAAAACCTGAGTCAATCTAGAAGGAGTTCATAATTTGGATCAAAATAAAGGAAGCAAACATCACACAAAGCCATAAAGGTGTAATCTATACACACTTTGAGCCCAATTAAGACATCTTTAAGATTGCTTTAAACATCTTATATAGAGGGTAATAATCGGGTATCTCAATGGTAAACGGGCACCCCCTTTAGCATCCATGGCTATTTTGGGTGTGTTAGGACTTGTGATCGAGTGAGAATAGTGTGTCAAATCGATGCATGCTAGCTAACTAAGAGTATTTCGTATGGACTCAACAAACTTGAAGTTTGTTGATTTTTCTCCCACTATGGACTCAACAAATATGAAAAATGGATGTTCAACTAAAAAATTTGTTAGTTTGTTGAGTGAGATGGAACACGTAGCGCGCGCGCAATGAAGGTCAGGCGAGCTTGGCACCAATGCTGGCGTTTGTCCCAAAAACGTTGGTGTTTCTCTTCTAACGTGCGTTGTTATTTCACATGCCAGCGTCTTTCCTGAGAGACGCAGCCCAACGAGCATTAAAAGGAGGTTCAAGCGAGATCAACTATTTTGATCACAAGGAATTTGAGATGCAGATAGAATCATATAGAGCCAGGGACCGTGGCATTGCTATAAATAATCAACAAAAAAGTCGTCTTTCGCGAGAAAAATACTACATGATTGTAAGCTAAACAAGTTACTCTCCTTGAACACTTCAATAATGAATGAACGAAAACTTTCTGCATGGACTAAGGAAATGGATGCGGCCGCGACTTGTCAACAAGTCCCTGAATAAGTCTCCCCTAAAAAAACAGTCCCCCCTCAACAAACTGGCCAGTATGTGAATGTGGAAGAAGACGAAGATGATGCCTCGGAAGAAAACGAAGATGAATACAGTCTTAATAACAGATTTTAATTCTTGTTTAATTTAATTGTACTCGTTTATTTAAAATTACTTTTAATATAATTGCCTCAATTTTAATTTTAAACAAACAACTTTAAATTAAAAAACATATTAATTAAAATAAACAACACTAAATTGAAAATACTAAATTGAAAATAACATTTATCTGCCTCTGCCTCTCCCCCGCGCATCGTCTCTTGCTCCTTTTAAAGTCCAAATGTGCTTAGTCAGATCTTGTTTTAGTTTTCCATAGATTCCCCGATTTTGGAGTCTGTCAATGGAAAGTCTATATTCTCTTGTGGACGCCCATGCTCCACTACAAGATCGGGCGCCAAATCTTCATCTGGAAAACTAGTCCAGGTTGGGTCACGCCTGGTTTCTTCAATGACCATGTTATGCAGAATGATATAAGTCAGCATAATTTTTGTTCATTTTTTGAAGATCAAAAAAGCGTGTCGGCCCAGCTATGATGGAAAACTTCCTTTTCACTATGCCAAAAGCGCGTTCAACATCCTTTATGCATTTCATCTGTTGGGTGTTAAAGTACTTCATATCCTTCGAATTCGTCGGTCCAAAACCTATTTGTTTATAAGCTTGAACCATAGTTGACCATTCTGGATAGATTCCGTCTGCTAGATGATAACCTTGAGTGCAGTGATGACTATTGATGGTGAAATTACAGTGCGGCGCGATCCCACTCTTAAGATCTTCAAACAATGGTGACTTATACAAAACGTTGAGATCGTTATTTGAACCCGAGAGTCCAAAAAAGGCATGCCAAAACCAACGATCATCAGTACACTCATTCAACCGGACACGCATGCCACATCCAGTGCATGCAGTCAAGACTACCTAGCACCTTGGAAGACCCCTCATGGTGTTTTCTTCAGTTATTCTTTGAACATCTTCCTGAGTAGGATTTCTTAAAAAGGTTGGACCAAAATGCTCGACAATTGTTTCGCAAAACAATTTGAGATAACTAAAGGCAGTTGTTTTCCCAATACGGATGTAATCATCCATGGAATCCGCTGGTACCCCGTAACATAGTATACGGAAGGCCGCAATGACCTTTTGTTGGGGACTAAAGCCTCGTACATTTCGTGCATCATACTGATAATTAAATAAAGGTTGTACTTGACAAAGCTCGGCAATAATCCTTTGCGTCAAATTGCGGCCCATGCGGAATCGTCGTTGAAAATCCTCATCGAAATAGACACAATCATGATTAAAATAATCATGCATCTTTTCGTGGTAAAAATGTCGATCTCGCCAAGTCCATCTTCTAGTCGCAACTTATTATGGATCTAAAGGCTTTGGTATGATCTCGGATTGTAATTGCAACTTAAAATTTCGCCTTCTTCTATCTTGATTGCATCTTCATTCATTTGACGCAAAAACTCCATACACATTTCTTCCTCTTCTTCTTACAACATTTCATCCATCTCCATATCTTCCTCAGAAGAATCAAAATCAGAATTCATGGTTGAAAATTGAAAGAAATTGAAATTAAGAAAAGATTGATCGGATGAAAGATTGTTGTGAATTTGTGAGATCAAACTCGAACCGTATTTATGGAGATAGACACTAGCCGTTGGTGGTCTTGATTGAAACGCCGGCGACTCTTATAAGATCGCTCGCGTTGCTTCTTGAATCGCCAACGCTTGAACTACCAGCACCAGCGTTTGAACCACGCGCGCCAACACTGGGACTTCGTCCGGGCGCTTAGTTCTCAACCGCCCACTTCTTTTCCATAATGGAGAAACATGTTTGGCCATTCAACTGGCTCAACAAAGTTTTTCATTTGAACATTATCATAGGAATTGCCCAAACTTGGCTATAGTAGGGCCAAAACTCAAACATACGTTTTCTTCACATACGTTACAAATTAGTTGCACCAGATCATCAAACGTGGGTCTCAAATGTGATTTTTATTTCGCGCGTTTTAAGACCCTCTCAGCCCTTGCTATTTCAAATCTCTCCCTAGTTGGAAGGGATCTAACATAGATTGGATTGAAATCTAATCTGTGTAGGAAACTATCGATAACCTAAGATAAAGTCTATTTATTTATTTATTACTCCCGATTAATTGATTTTCAATGTATTAATTCAATTTAGGGTTCCTTTCTGGGATTGATATATCGATTTTACGATTGCAATGGGTCGGGAATAAAGATTGTAGACCATGGAGAAGAGCAGCATATCGTCTGACCATGTCATTGCTGAATTGATTGAAATGGGTTTTGAGTTCTCTCAAGTTATTGAAGCCGTAGAATCAGTAGGTCCAATTCTTGATAAAGCAGTTGATTTCATTATTAATCCGTGTAGTCATCATAAAAAACCTAGGAATGTAAGTACAGGTTCGTCGTTGGGTGATTCGAAACCTTCTTGTGCACTTAGTAGCAGACGTGTGCTGGGAAAGAGGGCGGTGACTTCATCGTTGTCTTCTGGTCGGGCTAAACAGTCAAGTATTACGGACCATTTCCAACCACCTAGACTCAAAAGAAGTAGGATTGAGGGAGAGGTGGGTACATCCATTTCTGAACCAGAGTTGGTGTCTAGGCCTAAAGAAGTGAATACAGCGTGTCGTTCTTATACGGGCAGTACAATGGGTTCAACTGTATTTGTTGCTGAAAATTTACAAGAGCAGGGGATTGGAGCAGATTGGGAAGTGAAAGCGAGTAATGTGTTACAGAAACATTTTGGATTTTCCACATTGAAGAACTTCCAGAAGGAAGCGCTGGAGTCTTGGTTGGCTAATCAAGATTCTCTTGTTCTTGCTGCAACAGGATCTGGTATGTGTTATGTCTGCGTCTGAGTTAACATTATTACACTTTGCTGTAAGTTCACTCGCCAAACAAGTGTAAAAACCATGTTTTGGGATATGCAGGGAAATCGCTATGCTTCCAGCTTCCAGCATTGTTGACAGGAAAGGTTGTTATTGTGCTATCACCCTTGATAAGTTTAATGCACGATCAGTGCTTAAAGCTAGATAAACACGGGATATCAGCTTGCTTTCTTGGATCAGGACAAACTGATACTAGTGTAGAACAGAAAGCAATGAATGGCATGTATAGTATTGTTTATATTTGCCCAGAGACAGTTTTGAGGTAAACGTATTATTTGGCCGTTGACTTATTTGGTACTAAAAGGAGTGTTTGCACAACAAAGTCTTTCTGATTATCTTTCTTCTCTATTTTCACAGACTCATAGGACCTCTTCAAAAGCTTGCAGAAAATCACGGGATAGCACTCTTTGCCATTGATGAAGCCCACTGTGTCTCTAAGTGGGGACATGACTTCCGACCTGACTACAGGTTAATTTTTTCTTTCTCGTCCACTTCTCTGTTTATTCCAGTGTACGACTTTACTTCTAGATGAATAGCCAGTAAATGAGCTAGTGCCTCATTGTGCTAAATATTTTAAAGTTCCACATCTGAACCTAGATTAGGCTTCATTATAATCCTAAATAATGCTGGTATCAGCACTAGGTGAAAGAACCCATCAGGGTGAGTTCAACTTAGGATACTGCATACCATGGACCTCGGTATATTTAGTTTCTCGGACTCTTCCCCACTGAGCATAGTATTTTAAATTCCTCTCACTAGTGAAAAACCTCAGTGTTCCAACTCAAGAAATTCCACCAGTTGACTTTTTTGGGTGAATCCAACTGTATCTTAGATCTGTTGTTATGGTCCCTTGTGCCAAGGTAAGCAATGGTTGTTATTCTGACGACTGGTCCCTCTATTCATATTTTAGGCGATTATCTGTATTGAAAGATAGCTTCAACACATGCAATTTGAGATTCTTGAAGTCCAATATCCCACTAATGGCATTAACTGCTACTGCAACGTTTCGAGTTCGGGATGACATCCTTAAATCCTTGTGCATGTCTATAGAAACAAAGATAGTCCTCACATCATTCTTCCGACCAAATCTTCGCTTTTCAGTAAGTTAATCTTGTTCATTATCCCAACTCTGTATGACTGTATTGCTATTTTCTTATTATTTTATATTTACAGGTAAAACATAGTAGGACATGTGGGAATTCTTATGAGAAGGATTTTCAGGAATTGATAGATTTGTATAAGACACAAAGAGTTGTTGGCAAAAGTAGACACAACAATGTGGTTGAGGACTCTGTGGGCGAGTCTGACTGCTCTATGGGATATGTAAACGATAGTTTATCTGATACAGAAGAAACCTCTCTAAGTGATTTGGAGGACTTTGAAGATGAGTTCTCTGATGGAAATGACGCTGAAGTTAGCTTAAGCAATAGGAAGGGTGTAGCTTCTCGTAAGAAAAAGCAACTGTCAGTTGAATTTCTGGAAGATGAGTTAGACGTTCCACAAAGTGTTGATGATTTGGATGGTAACCTATTTTCTGATTTTTTTTTCATTCTACATATTCTGCTCCCACTCACTTACAAATGTTTGATTCTCACATACATATGCTTAAGCTGGATAAGTCATACGATAGCAGATTCTGGAGTAAAGAAGTAGGCTCATACATAATCTATGTCCATTGAAAAATTAAAAGGCACTTTTAGAAGACTCATAAAGCTCAAATTTATTTCAAAAATGAAAGTGCAAGGTTGTGCCGCATTAAACATATGTCCATGTTTTGCAGTTACTTGTGGTGAATTCAATGGTGGTATTTCATCTGAGAATATGGATATGCAGAATCCGTCTGAGACAAATGATCCTCCAATCAACCTGCAGGACAGACTGCGACTTCTGGCAGAGCCTTCCGATGGGGGGCCCACTATTGTTTATGTGCCAACTAGAAAAGAAACTGTAGCGTTGGCGAAGTATTTGTGTACGTTTGGCATAAGGGCCGCTGCTTACAATGCAAAGGTGCAAATCTAAGTTGATTACTGTTAAGTTGCCTTTGCTTACAATGCAAAGGTGCAAATCTAAATTGATTACTGTTAAGTTGCCCTACTTTTTCCATGTCTAGATTGTAATGTCTATATGTTCAATCACTTAAGTTTCATTAACGTTTATTTTATGGCCCGGTGATTTCAAATTAAAGAGCTATTAATCTAAAACCAAACATAGAATTCAACGGTAGCAAATAATACATGATAGTACTAGATTTTGACCCTTCTTTGCTTCTGCATATTTCAAATAAATTTAGTAATTTTCTGATTCTTGAACTTGTGATGCAGCTATTGTGTACAATCTCTATAGGCGTTATATATTCAGTTTTCACTTTCTATGTGGTTCAAAAGTAATCTTCTGACTTTGTTTCAGCTTCCAAAAGTGCATCTTAGAAAGGTCCACAAGGAGTTCCATGAAAACTCCTTAGAGGTATGGTGTTAAATTAGTTAATACAATAATCTAGTTGTAATTGTGGATTTTGTTTTATATAAAACCTGTACATAGTAACTATCACCAGAATGGAGATGATATTGTCCTTACTGATGCTTCGAAAGGTGGTCTGACTTATATCTCCCACTCTCCAGGTTGTTGTTGCAACAATTGCTTTCGGAATGGGGATAGACAAGTCAAACGTACGGAAAATCATTCATTATGGTTGGCCACAGGTCTATATCTCTAGTAATTGATATATTTATCTCAGCACTACTGTAAGTATTTGATCATTTCCTATAAAAGGCATCCAACATTTTCCCCTCATTATCCGTTTCTTTAATGGCAGAGTTTAGAGGCATACTATCAGGAAGCAGGTCGAGCTGGAAGGGATGGAAAATTAGCAGATTGCAGTAAGTTCTTTAAAACATTCAACTTCATGCTTGCGCTACAGTGGTAGAGTATGTCTAACTGTCTATCCAAGTAAACTAGCAATCACTTTTGGAGTGAGGGGATCTCCTCTAAGATGTTTCTCTAGATGTTTGTATATGATGCATGAGGAACTCAGAACACCTTCCATACTCTATTTCGCACATTATGCACATAGCTTATACTTGCCTACTATCCATGATTCTCCATAATCTTTTATAAACTTCTGGTTTCTGTCAAGCAGTTCTATATGCTAACCTTTTAAGAACGCCTACACTTCTGCCGAGTAAACGGAGTGAAGAACAGTCGAAACAAGCATATAAAATGTTATCTGATTGCTTCAGGTTTTGTATCGCTCTTCATTGGAGAATCATGTGCATCTCCCTTTCCTTGACCAGATGAGTTTATATATTGTTCTGTGAACATTTAAAGATACCATCTCTTGGTTTTCATGTATCCATAGGTTCGGTATGGGTAATTCAACGTGCCGAGCTAAGACACTTGTACAGTACTTTGGAGAAGATTTTGGTCATGAGAAGTGTCTTTTGTAAGTCGCTCAACCTTCATATTGATTGCTTACTTTGTGAACCCTTGATATTAGTTTCTTTGAAAGGGAGACCATCGATAAAAATTGTCAGGTGTGATGTGTGTGTGGCTGGACCTCCTGAACCGCAAAACCTGAAGATCGAGACAGATATTTTCTTGAGGGTACTTGCAGCTCAATGTGTAAGTCTTTCTTCAGCAGTTTCTATATCACTATGCACGCATTCTTTTTATAATTCAAACAATCAATAAGCACCAAGTAGTTTGGCATTTTTAGTTGAGTTAATTGATCATTGATGCGAGTCATATGACACAAACTGCAATTATCTTGAAAGAAACGTGGTTCAGACTTCAGCGTCGGTTATGAAAGATCAATTTTAGTATGAGCTTGGAAACCCTTTTTTATCTATTTTCTATTTTGTTCTCATTTACCCAGAATCCTTGGTTTTCATAAGAATAGATCCCTAGTCTACCATGTAATGCTGTTGTATTTTGATTGCATATTAAAGGATTGTTTTATATTTCAAGGCGTTTTTGAGTTGCATTTATCAAGTGGATGTTCACGACATGTTATCTTTACTGAGATTGAGATCTATTGAATTTAGGAGCATATGAGGTATGGGGTTGGCTCTTATGATGATGAACTATGTAAAGGGAGACCCACAGAAAAGCTGGACTTCAGGACATTGGTCAGCACAATAAGGGAACAGGTAGTTCCTGACTCGTGGTTTTCCCTCTTGTTTATGTTTACAATTGAGACATTTTTGATGTAGATATTATCACTTACCAGTAAAGCCTTCACTTTTGCATTTGAGTAGACAAGTTTTGATGTGATATTTGTTTGGACAGTGTCCAAAATTTGCAGCAACTGATCGTTTATGGTGGCAAGGTCTTGCTCGTATATTAGAAGATAAGGGGTACATACGAGAGGGGGCAGACATGGTAAGTAATTGAATGCCCTTTGGCCTGTTGCGTGTTTTAGCCTTTTAATGAGGCTTTTCAGAAAAATAATGGCCACCTGTAATCTCCAACTTTTGTTCAGGTTCGACCTTCCATAAAATTCCCAGAGCTTACAGAGTTGGGACTGAAGTTTCTTCAGTCTGGCCCTGAGGCAGCTTTCCACGTTTGCCCTGAGGCAGACATGTTACTCTCAACAACAATACAAAAATCTTTTTCCACCTTCTCAGAATGGGGAAAAGGTCGGGCTGATCCGGAGATCCGTCGCCTTCGTTTAAAAGGTAAGAAGTGTAGAAAAGGGAGAAGGAAGAAAAGACAAAGCAAACATTACAAAGACCTGAAAACTGTGCGAGGAAGATTATCGGCGAAATTGTCAAAGCAGAAGCCTTAATTCAAGTTCAACGACATCCATTTCCAAGAAAGCCAACCATGTAGGAAACACCATTTGACATTGGTACATGGATACCAAGAATATAGATTAAGAACCTAAGCGTAGATAGAAAATTTTAATCGGTCGTTGGACAGCTGGAGAAAAGCCGAGGTGTGCTCCAAGCAAATAAATTTTGTGTGAGATGTTATTTCTAAATTGTACAAGACACAGGGGAATATCACAATGTGTTTATGTATTATTTGTTTTAGGTGCGATTTCACAATACGGAATATCACACTAGATGTATTTCGCCAATTTCTGGACATGTTTTTGGTCGTTTTTCTATTATTTCTTCGAATTCCTCCATGCAATGAGAAATTATGTATGTATTCTTTTTTTTTTATCAGGTAGCCTTTGTTAGTTTGTTCCCCTTCTTAGTTTTGCAATTCATATTTTTATGAAAGAAATTAAAAAGAAAATATCAAAGATGGAGCAACTAAGATTAATAAGAATCCACAATTGGGATACCACCAGAAATTGGGGATACTCATAGTTAAATAAGACTAGATTTTGGTTAAGGGGATACTCTTTTTGATAATGAAAAGTCAACAATGTCCTTCACTTTAACAAAAACTAAAAAAAAAACATTAAAAGTATCCCCATCCTTGTTTTTCATAATTTCTAGTTTTCTAATGCTCCTTCACTTCTTCACCTCCTCTTCTTCTTCTTCTCTTCTTCCATAACTTCTTCGATTCATCGTCAATTAATCGACGATTCCAAAAATTTCTTCATCGATTAAATCCTATTGTAATGACGGGACGGAAGTACAAACAATGCCAAAGAAGAACATTAGATCCTGGTGTGGGAATTGCTGCTCGAAATAAGGCAAACCCTGTGGAAGAAGAGAAAAACGATTCCGATGATCAACCACTCAATACAATGGCTCCAGTTAGAAGGTGAGTGATTCCCACCCATTTTCATATTGTTTTGATTGAATTTGATAGGTTTTAACAAAAATTAAGGGTAAATTAGGTTAACAGTTCATCTGTCGGTATTGCTTAGGGTTTGAACGCAATATCGATTGGGACTTTCGGTATTGATTTGTGTATAAATACAATACCGATTGGGACTTTCGGTATTGCTTAGGGTTTGAACGCAATACCGAAAGTAGTGTCTGTATTGGGTTTTCCCATCCAAACCAGTCGCATACTTATCGGAAGTATCCGGACCCAACTGTCCCGCAGCCAAGGGTGTGATACGATCTAACAAAAAAATGACCATTGGATGATTAGAATCGGTATTGGAAACAGAATATTTTTGTGCTGACAGTACAGTCGGTATTGTAATTATATGTCAGAGCAATGCCGACAGTTGAGTAGTAAGTCGGCATTGAAATAGCATCCACGATAATGCTGACTGTTAATTATCAACTGTCGGTATTGTCTTTCTTATGAATTCAATGCCGACTGAAATAAACAAAAATCACATCGAATAAATAAATACATGATTATTTGGAGAACTTGCGTCATTAGTTTCTTCGTTTCTCTTGTATGAAAGTATCTTCGTTTCTCTTGGATGTTCCCTCATTTGAAGTTTGGTTTAGGATTTGATCTAGGGTTTCACTTTGGGGGTTTTCATGGATGAAAGTTTCATTCTCTATAAAAGGTTGCAATTGAGAATCATGAAAATCAATGTAAACATCTTCTTGTTGGGGATATGAGGATTTCCCCACATCAATATCCTCATTAGAATCTCTCATGTCACTCAAATCTATCAAAATTTCTTCTTCTTCTTCTTCTACTCTCTCTATTCTATCAACTAAAAAGATAAAATCAATACCTTAATATGTTTGGGGGATAATCAAGGGTTATTTAGTCATTATCTTTTTTTTATAAGAGGTTTTTTAAATTACTTCATAATGTTTTTTCTTTTTTTCTTTTTAGTATCCCCCAATTGTGGGTTCATTAATAATTCAATTTCATACTCCCTCCGTTTCAAAAAGACAGTCCTCTTTGATTTTGTCAAAATGTTAAGGAGACCATAATACTTTACTTGACTACACTTAGTTATTTACCTATTTTATGTTAATAAAAATGCAAGCATTAAAAATTGCCTAAAATTGTTAAGAGGATTGTAAATAGGAACTAAACAAGGAAAATTAAAAGATATTGAATTTATGGAGTTTGATTCTTGAAGCCAAATGTAGTGTCTTTTAAAAGGAACGAATGATATATTTGTTTCCTTAATTGTACAAAGTTCTTTAATATTTTAGACTAGGTATCATTAATATGCATTTATGAATATAAAAAATTAAAGGCTATAATAGAGAGTTCATTGAAAAAATACGCCTATAATCAGAAGCTGGACGCAATTTTGAAACTGACGGAAATGAAATAGAGGACGGTCTTTTTGAAACAGAGAGAATATCTTTTTATAGCAATGGGTAACTTAGTAAAGTATCCTTGTTTTTATTTCAAACTAGTTAATGTGATAATACTCTTTATCCAATTATAATAAAAAAAATTGTAGATAAGTTAATCATGTATTAATTTATATAAATAATGTTGTTTTTTTTTATTTTTTTTGGTCTTGTATTAAATCTTTTCCGTATTATATTGTTTATTTTTGTTATTCAAATATTACAAGTAGTAACATTGATCAACCTGGATGGTTTTTAGCTCAGCTTATATAGATCATGACAAGTTTTGTTCTTGTTGAATTCGTATGTTGAGAATTACTATAAAACTTGTTCTTGTTAGAATTTGGATAATATACAGTTTGGATACTAACTAGGTTGACCTTGATATACAATTAGGTACGAGGAAAAGGAGAGGGTACCAAGTACAACACCAAATTTTTCGTTCGATAGGAGTATGAACATGTGTTGTACTTTTAACAACAAAAAAGTGCGGAAAAGTAAAAAGCACACACATAAGAATTTTGTTAACGAGGAAAACTGCAACTGCAAAAAAACTTCGGGACCTTGTCTAGATCTGAACATCGCATTGTATTAAGCCGTTACAGACATTAGCCTACTATCAGACCTCCTACTGGAATGTAGTTGAGACTAAATTCACCCTCCAAGCAATTCAGTTGCAGTCGTGCTCCTTACGTCTCTTGAACCTCAAAGGCCATACGTAATTGATTTCCTTAGATAGCATCCTTTACAGCCTGAGATTTGCTTCAGCCTAAGTGAAGAATTTTGATGCCAATCTTCCTCTAACAGATAATCCTATTCGATTTCCATTTAAATTTGCATAGATCAAGGCTTGGAAATATGTTTGCAATAAATAAAGCTATCAAACTTCTATTCGGAACACTTACACTTAGTTAGCTGAGAAGCCTAGATTATTAACCACCTCTCAAGAACAATCTTAAACCGATCAATAAAGAAGAGTTTCAGATATTTATCTTAAGGAATCACAAAGTACGAGACGAGGATAACTTTGCGAATACTATTTATATTGTTCCTGAAAGAGATTACTATAACCTCGATAACATAAAGAACAAGAACAAAATACATGGACTATCAAGGTAAAGATAGTCGTACCTGGATTCACTAATACCTAAGTAAAGTTTTTAAGTCGTCAACCTAATTATGTTTCTCGGAAGAAACCTACGTTCATAGAGGACGACTCTATCATACAACTAGGACACCGAAGTGTCAGCGATTGAAATCCTGGTTGTTAGAGTCTCTCTATTTCTAGATTTTCAAGACTAGGGATGCATAGGATTCAAGCTAAGGTAACTTGATATTCAAGCAAACACTTTCTCTAATTAGATGAAACTCTGGAATTCATGCAAGTACGTGAGAAGTTTGTTTTGAAATTACATAGAAGAATATACACTATGGTCCAAAGTACCGGAACCGTATATAATGATAGTTCATGAAAAGTATACCTTGAGAACTAATAATCATAATCGTGTTCATTTAAACACTTAAGCCTTGAATCATGATTCTCATACACAAGGTGAATTAGTGATTAAGGATATCTCAGAGGTGTCCTTGAGAGTTGTAGCAATACTACACATATTTGTGAAAATAATTCATGAGCATATGCTAATTCGTACTGGGTGGGTATGTAAAAGGGTACGTGTACCTTTGAACCAGTTCGTGAATTCATATGGCCAAGGTAGGTATGCGAAAGGCGTACCTATGAACTAGTTCGTGAATTCAAATAGCCAAGGTAGACGTACTGGGTATGCGTAACCTAAGGTTATTCACGAACTCAGGCCTTTGAGGTACGGGTACTAGGTATGCGTACCACCCCCCATTCACGAATGCAAAACACCATGATACGCTACTGGGTATGTGTACCTACCTATGTTTCGGAACTTCAAATAACTATGGTACGCATACTAGGTATGCTTATCCTCTTGAGTCCAAATTTTAGTAGTTCTGAAAACTTCCATTTTGATGTTTGGGATATTCCCAGTCGCCATAGGTATAAATATCATTGCTTGGGAAATTTATAAATGATCCACAAATATAATTCATGAACAAAAAATTGTTTCAAACAAAGATTTATAAGTACCAATGAATATCCATTGCTTGAGTCATATTTCAAGATGTTTAACAAGACAAGCTTGACTCGAAATTTCTTCTTTGTAATATCAAATAACTAGAAGTCATACAACATAGGCTCATATAGAAGGAATGGTAATGCATATCAGTAAATACAATGGTTCAGTCTTCACATACCTCTTTGGTGATGAAGTTCTCCAAATGTCTTCGTCGATCTTCAGTCTTCGAAGGTTATTCACTGATATCTGACACTTAACTACCATACTCTAATCCTTGTCTGAGACTTGACTTAAACAGACTAGAATCAAGATGTATTTTTGTGCATCTAACATTGATAACAAGCTTGAGATAGCAAAATTTGCAAGTCTCAACCGAGCCTTACTCAAACAACAAGGATTTTTTATGTTGATTTGCACTTATTGATCGTACAGGGAATTGTCCATACAGGTTCACAAATAAAAAAAATCTGTGTTGTGCTAGGTACCCTCTCAATTTAATTGGTATCAAAGCCGGAAAATACCATAAAAACCTAAGTCTCTATTTGTATCAATGCAGACGTGTAAATAATGAATCGCAATGAGTCAAAGTATGGTGTTTAACTTGCAAAGAAAAAATTGATTGTATGCACTACCGAGAATTAATAACACCACTGCAAGGAGATTACTCTATTTGGAAATTCAGTTTTTTCTTCCAAGAGAGGCGGAGTATCTCCTCAAACTATTTTAATAGACAATTATCATATCATTAGTGAAATTGTCTCATTAGATTGTCTCTGATCACGATTCATTAGATTGTATCTGACTATGAAACTGGAGGACGCTCCGAAGTTTAATGATTAGAGAACAATAACATCTCAATGGACTATAAGAATATGCATGCATACTAATGATTATTTTCACATACAGTTTCTCAAGAATGTAGAGGACGATGAGATCAAACCATTTTTCTTAATGTTTGACGTCAAAAAAGAGCATATATGACCTACGCAATCCAAGTAAAACTTGGTTCTTTGACAAAATATACATGTATTTGGTGTGGTAAAGCATGTGGGACATACGAGATTATTTGTTACAAAGAGCGGTGAGAATAAAAAAGTCTTATAAGTATGAAGACTCGCCTTGTGGCGCGAGGTTTCTCCCAAAACCTTAAAATTGTTTGTAATGAACTTTATAACGTTCTATTACTTAGTTAGCTTGGTAGTTTCAAAAAAGGATTTGGAATGCAACATTTATGTGGTTATTGTATATATCTGTACGAATTTAGTGATAAAGATATCCACAAAAGTGTCAAGCCTTTTGTTGCCCATATCAATGGATTTAAACCATGGAGTGTGTTTGCAATTAGATAGGAACGTTCACTTATGGATTGAAACAATCAGGTGGAATTTTTATACCCGTCTAAGTGACAATTTGATTGGAAAGGGATAAACACGTAAGTTATCGTGCCTGCATACTCACAAAGAAAAAGTTCCTGATTTCGAATGTAGTTTTCTATGTCGATGATATGGACATGATATGTACTCTTGATGAAATAAGAGGTTTTACAAGCTGATTGAAATCCAAATTTGAGATGAAAAAATCTCGAGAAGATCCACCATTCTGTATATGTCCAAAGTTTTCAGAGAATTTAACACGGACATGCATCCTGCTAGCATTCCCGTGATTAGTCGAGGTTCAAATGTAAATAAATTCCCCTTTCGTCTAAGGAAAATGACGAAGATGTGTTGAGAGATGAAATTCCCCTGCCTGAGTGCAGTAAATGCGTTGTTGTACTTAGTATAACGTATTCGACCAAATATTTCATCCTGAGTGACTTGTTAGTTAGATATAGCTCGTCATTGATGCATCATCATTGGAATGGTATATGAATGCAATCATATACTTAGAACAAACCATTGACATGGGTTTTTTTATCCATGCAAAGGCATTAAAAGGACCATTAATGTAAATGGAATCCGAAGGTTATTGATGATGAAGGAAAAAAAATCTCTTCTCCTGAGAAGGTAATTAGGGGAGGGCATGATAGACTTATATTTACTTCTGAAATCAAACGACTAAAGGAACTGCCTAGAAACTCCCTTGAATAGGATCAGGGGGATCTAAGGATATGATGTCGACATATTTTACTTCGAAATGTGAAGATGTAATGTTCCCCTTTTCTCTTCAATCGAGGTTAGTTTTTCCCACTAGGTTTTTGTTACTCGATAAGGTTTTTAGTGAAGCAACACCAACTACATAAGGTATATGTTGAATGTTGAAGACATGAATATTGCATTATTGTTGCTGAACAATATTAGAATCGAAGAAATGAAACACAATATTTTATCAAGCTAAACTACTTTCAGATTCAGCACGAAGAAGCAAGGATCAGTTGTATCGCAATGTTTCTCGGCACCAAATCAGTCCATAGTAGTGATATATAACTATAAAATATCAACATTGGGTTTTCATCGATCACGCACGAAGCATATTAAAGATACTTTGTACAGTTACTCGATAAAGGCATACTTTTAGAATTATCTCGTTATACTCTTTTTCCCTTCGCCAAGGTTTTGTCCCACTAAAATTTTACTTGTCAAGGTTTTTAATGAGGAAATATATGCAATCCAAATCTGCTCTAAGTTTTCCTAATATTGTATTTATTTTCCTTAGTTCAGGTTTTGTCCATATGGATTTTCCGTACGAGGTTTTAGTTAGGAAATTGACTTAAATACAGTGATCATAAAGGGAAAAACTAGATATAAAAAAACTATATCTGGAGCACTGTATAAGAAGCGGAGCTACTGAACCGCACAAGAGTGAGTGTATGCGACCCATATAGAAGTAACCACATAACTTATTTGCAGAGACATAAAAGTCTATATAACATGTAGGTTATCTCTAGTTAATAAGAGTTCTTCTTTTCATGTTCTTTCATCTTCTACTAATACTACAACATAACCTTAGGAAGAAAAAAAAAAGGATTTATGAAGATATATCAAGATTGCTACATGAGGTTACCAAGATTGCTCAGGGGTGTACCAAAATCCCCATAAGACAAAATAACCCTATGTATTTTATTGTAGCAAATGATGAAAATAAATGAAAAATAATAACACACATAGATATTAGAATGTCATGATACTCGTATGATTAATCTGTTGTATTATGTGAGTGACTACTAACTAAAACTTATGTACTTTATCTGGTTGTTGGCTGATATTGAACTTGTATTACGTTTACAAGTGGGATGGCATGCGTTTCACGCGTCAGTAGAACTGTAAGGGGATACTTTTAGTGTGTCATATTCGAAACTGATATGCTACAATACTCAGCCATAGTTGTTCTGTGACCGTCATTTGTAACGTATTTTCTAGAAACCCCCTAGATGTTTGGTTAACCTAGAAACCCCTAGTTGTATATTAACCCAAAAAGTCGTGGCCATTTGGTTAACCATGACCAACTTCACGATCCGACGACCCAATTTTTCCGGTTGGCATATCCTAAATCTGCAGTCATTTTCGGGTCAAAATCGACACCTGCTTAAATATTCATCCCCTTGCTGCTTTTAAGAGCATCCCCAATGCAAGGGGTCAAGGTCTTAAAATTGCATGACACCTAAGATTTAAGACCTTTTCCACCAAAATTTCATCTCCAATGTGAAGGAATAAAAAAGATAACACGGGTAAGCAAAGGTAAAGGATAAAATCTAGATCAAACTTTCTCTATGACCTTGGGTTTTAAGTCCACATCATCATCTTCTAAATTTATGCAAAGTTTGTTGGATAAGACCTTGGAGATTGGTGATGAACTTTAGTTGAAATTTTGGCATGCTCCCTCCCACTATGGAGGTAGGGATTTGAACCTGTAATTGCTGAATTGCACTCCAATATAAGGAGTTTTGATGTAGTCTAGGGCATCAAAGAAAAAAGAAGTTTCCTTTTATCTTATAGCAATGAGTCAATGACCTACTATAAAAAGGTGTTAATGAGACCTTCACATAAGATAACGTATAGCAATGAGTCAATAATCCACTATAAAAAAGGTGTTAATAAGACCTTCACGTAAGATAACCTTAAAAGGTGTCGATAAGATAACTTATAGCAATCAGTCAATGATCCACTATAAAAAGGTGTTAATAAGACCTTCACATAAGATAACCTTAAAAAGTGTCGATAAAACCTTCGCATAAGATAATCTTAACCCTAATAAGACCTTCACATAAGATAACCTTAAAAGGTGTCGATAAAACCTTCGCATAAGATGACCTTAACCCCAAAAATATTGAAGATGCTCTAAGGAGGTAAAAGATATAAGAATTATGAGGAAGATAGGTACAACACATCCACAATTTCGTTGCTTCTTGCTTAGTTTAATATAATGTCACTTTATACTTCAATATATATATATGGATCACCAAGGAAGGGATATGCCATGCTTCAAAAAAGAAAAAAAGAAAAAAAATATATGTCAATTAACAAACTGTCAAAAGCACCACAAGCTAACTTGATGTTAGACGTGTTGTTGTCTGAAATACCGTATTTCAATGTTCTTGAATTGTGATAAATATTGAGATGCGAGTCGAATTTGAACACAACAGATATGTTATCTGGTTGAAAAAAAAGTTTATTCCAAATCCTAATCAATTCCCCATGCCCATGATATTTACACACCATTATTTTAGCCACAAGAACAGAACAGATGCACATATCTACATATAAACATAACGAGAAACAGTAAGCTGCTCAAATCAGAAGATATACAGTCTAAAACGGTCCCTCCGGCTTCAGGAAGTTGGAGAATTCCAGTTGCGTCATTTCACCCCCAGTCACTGGATCAAACTGACACCTATAAAAGCTGCAAGTCCAAAAATGTATATTGATCAAATTTATCTCTATTTTAAGGATTAGATAATCTAAGGATGTACAATAGATGTCCAAACTATGGTCGATGTGGTTATCATATAAGCATCTTTGTTTCTTACAGTTTTTACAGTTAAGTGGATTTAACAAAAATCCCTAGTAACGTCAATTGAGGTTTGATATTTACCTTCCATCCATCCCAAGAATCACGACTGTATTCTTCTGGTGCCCAAAAGCAACAATGTACTGTGAAGATTCACTCAAGCGAAACTGAGCCACAGACCATTCCGAGTGGAAATATTTTGGCAGCACACCTGAAAAGGAACAACATTAATCTTACTTAAAAGCTCGTTATGTATTGGTTTGCTTAGTACGACCATTTTCAATAAAGAACTTAATACATTGTCAAACAAGAGAACAGCCCAAATATCTTCCAAAATCCTAAAAAGTAGAGAATTAACAACCACATAAAATATCTTTACTTGCCGATGTTTGCACATGAATATGTACCTCGGGAATCTTCATTCTAGATTGTCAAAGAAATAAATTACCGGTTTAGACCAAAAAAAGGATGAGGAAGTTCATAGGCTAGGGCAAGGACTGTATCCCAATCATACTTCATTATAAGTACATCCATTACAATGGAGTATATATTTTAAAATAGAGAAAGTTAGGTCACCTTTTAATAATGAGAGAGATGAACTGGCTGAGGAACCAGTGACATCATTGTCAGGTGAATTGTGCGCCTTATCAACTGTTGAGGATCCCGCATTGATCTTAAGACTAAAGACATGAACCGTGCCCTTGTCACTTGAGACGGCTAGCCACTGGGTGGTATTAGAAAAGGCAAGGCTATAGATTTCTGCTCTGTCTGTACCTCTTCTAACCTGCCAATAATAAGTCCAATCAGTTGCAGAAAAAAGTACCCAGTAGATTAAAAAGCTTAAATACTAGTAAAGCTCATTGTGTATCCTTGTCAACAATGTTCCAAAAAGCGATATGGCGTGGTAAAGCTTTATCGAAGAGTTGACTCGCAAAACATATGAATACATATATGCTTATATGCTTAAATATCTATATGAAGATCAGAAGATGAGTGACACACTTTTAAGTTGTCCTTTTTGTAGATTTTCTAGCTTGGCCAGCCATAATTGAATAACAGATAGAAGATGATCACAGAAGAAAAAATAATAACAAAAAATAGTAACAGACTTGCGGAGTAGAAAGAAAAAACGTCTCAAACAATTGGTAAATAATTTTAACATTTTTATGATAATATGAAGTTATTAAAAAAAAAAACACAAGAGCTTAACAGACGTTTAGGGCCTGTTTATTACTAGGCTTCAAAGCCCAATTTTTTTTTTTTTCGTTGAACGAGACCTACATCTGGTGCAAAGTATTAGGGGGTTTTGGAAGGCGCAAAAAAGCACTTATCAAGGCACACCCCAAAACACCTTTTTAAACCATGCTGGCCAATGACCACAACTCAAACACATTGATTTCACAAGAGATACTAATACCATGGTTCAAAAAGGTGTTTTGAACAGCGCCATCCCGCCTACATGCGCTTCGCCCCCAAAACAGCCTGATACTAACGCTTCAAAACACCATATTTAGTTGGATTTTCTTCATAGCTTTGAAGCCAAAAAATAGGTCCTACACGTCTCTTGGACTTTCCTATAGCCTTGAATAATAAAAAAATCATAAAACTATTTTATTAATTCATTCAACCAACCGTTTCTTATTCTCCTTTAGTCATTTTTACTATTTCCTCTTTTTCTTTTTATTTTCTTCTGTTATCATCTTCTATTCTTCCATCAAGTATGCCCAAGCAAGAAAGTGCACATAAAAGGATACAGCTTGAAAGTTGACACTCATGTTAACGGTCTAGTTATTAGAGTAAAACCAATTGACTATGTGTGAGGCAGCGAATAACGCTTATACCAGAGCTTTACACTTGCTAGGTGAGTGTACAACTTCACCGTACCACTTCTTTAAACATTGACTTTGACAATAACAAATGCCCCATAGGAACCTTGCATGTCTGCTTTTGTTCTTCATTCAAGTATGCAAAGGCAATTAGTAAGTGCCGCAAACACGATAATCCATGATTCATATAATGCACTACTAGAAGAACCACGGGAGTAATTCACTAAATCAATTTTACAGTAAGTAGCGAAGCAACAATATTCCAACTAAAAACCTTCCCTTATCTAAGGACAACCCGGCAGTGAACATTTTAAGTCGCAAGTTCTTTGGTAGTCCATAGACTCCAAAGTTAAAACCAAGTTGTGACACTTCCTTGTCTTAATTCTTATGTATCAATATAACTAGTTTGCTTTGACTAAACTCTTTGAGTAATTGCTGGACACTGAAGAGTTCTACACCATGGTTGCCCATGTTTTCTAACGGTAGGCTATAGGTGAAGGGTTTTTTTTCAAGTCTCCATAACACACTATGCTGGCTTCAATTCCAGTAAGTAACCAAAGCTCTTAGCTCTGCTGTGAACATACCTAAGCCCCTTTTAAGGTCATAAAATCAGTTATCAGATCCATTACTTGAGCAAAGCAAAGTTATCCACTATCCACTACCCACTCCACTAATAGTATTTGTCAAGTTCAAACTAAACTCACAACTAAACTAGTAATCAAGACAACAGTTTCAACCAAAAAAAAAAAACATAAATTTAAAACATAACAATCACCAATAAGAATGAAAATTAACAAGTTATCACTCAAAAATGAAGAAGCCTAAAGCATTACCTCTTGCAGAAGCGTCCCGTCAAACGTGTTGAAAATCCTAACCAGAGTTCCCTTACTGCTAGCAGTAGCAAGTGTTCTCCCATCTTGAGTCAATGCAAAACAAGCAATTCTAGAATCATGAGCCATAATAAACTTAGTCCTCTTCGACCCATAATGTTCCACTCTTACTTGACCCTTTTGCAAACCAGGACAAACTAATACCAATGAACCCGATACTTGTGAAACAACACAAAGCCCTTTGGGATTTGCAATTGTTTCAATCTGATGAAGTAATTTCAAATCAGCAAAATTATACACAAAGATTTTCTGTTCAAGAACAACAATTATACGATCGCGACGTAATCGAACAGTCCGAACTTCAGATCTAAATGATAATTCACCAATACAACGACTTTGATGATCATCCCAAATCATAACTTTGTTAATTGGGTATTGCGGCTCAGGTCCACCACCAACTAATGCAAGTATATTACAGCGAAACAACATCTCCACGACTCCGATACCTCCACCATGATCAAAATCACGTCGGAATATCTCCCGGAAGGGATCACAATTGTAGATCCGAAACCCGTTATCAGTACCCGCTGCGAAACATCCGTGATCTTGATTGAATGATAGATGAAGTAAAGACGGTGAAGAAGAAGGGGAATCTGATAAATTAGGGTTTGGGTTAAGAGTTTGAAGTAAAGGAGATGGAAGGTCAAGTTTTAATTGATGTTCTTCATCATTAGGGTTTGATTGTTCTTCATCATTAGGGTTTGATTGTTGTTCTTGTTCTTGCATAGATGATGGTGCTGAAGAGAAAGAAATATTTGAGAATTGAGATTCGATTGAATCAATTGAAGACGAAATTAGGGATTGTGGTTGTGAAGAATTAGGGTTTGTTGTTGATTCTGTGAAAGGAGAAGAAGATGAGATGGTTGTAGCCATGGAAGGATAAAATTGGGTATTTCAAATTTGTTTGTTAAGTTTACGGATGTTGTAGCGCGAGAGGAAGAATAGAGAGGAGACATATGGGTGGAGTGTAGAGTGGTTCAGTTGTCAAGCAAGTAGAGAAGGTTAATAATGTAAATTCAGGTTTTAGTGAGTTCGGATTTTTGACGATAAGAATTAAGGAAGGAAAAACACAAAGTGGGCTTGGACGCACACTTCACAGTTCCAGGGAATTTAAGGCCGAATTTAATCTCTTATGCATTTGGCCACTATGGACATGGCAAAGTGGCAAATATGTGTAGCAAAGGCCAGTTTTTATGAGCATAGCAACCTGGTTAGTTTGTCAGTTTTATATGCACTAAGGAGCTGGCATACCAGCAAACAAAGGTCGAGTCTTCACCGAGCGGTCAAAACTTGGTCGTCCAGTATATTCAGATAGATTTCTGATATCTTCATTGTTAAGAGTTGGATAATATTGATTAGGAAAGAATAGTTGACTCATTACAAGACAGTGAGTATATATACTCAGACTCTAAAGACTCATTCAGCACTCACCTCTCACGTGCTCATGGCACATACAATGACTCTTACATTCACACAGGACAAGCATACAATCACTCACGCTATTAGCTCCCTTCAAGGTCAAGGTGCCTTGCAAAGGGACATTGATCTTGCACACAAGACAAGCCATACAACCACTCACGCTACAAAAAAAAAAAAGAATAACAGAAGAGAAAACAAAGAGAGAGTTGATTGTTGGCGAGCTGACAGGTGATAATAAAGGCGGGAGCTCAAATGATGATGGTGTTGCTGCTGATATTGCTAGCGAATAAGTCTTGCCAATATGAAGTATTAAAAGAAATAAAATCCCGTAAACAGCAGCACATACGAAAGAGATATTAGTGTTGAGTAGGTTGTAGCGGAATACCATGAGTAATACAGAAATTGAATGGCTGTAGCTGGCAGTTGGTATTGCAGTGGGAGTTGCTCAGACCGAAGTTGTACTTGTACCCTGTATTGCAGATAGAAATTGAAAACCAACAGGTGGACTAGCACCTGCATACATACTCTGCAAAACAAGAACTCAAAAACTCCCTGTAGTTGAAGAAGTTAATCCTCTAAAGCAAGAAATCATCTCCAAGAAAGACCATGGACTGAAGGAAGCACCGCAAGTACATAAAAGCATAGTCAACAACAGTATCTAAGTATGTATACGATGATAATGAACCAGAATAGATAAGAAGGTGCAGGACTGTAGCTTTTCTTTCACAACAGATGTAGCAGGCCAGAAGCAAGAGTTGTGGGGTAAGAATTGCCATTAAGAAGTAGCAGGCTAGTAAATTGGTGTAGAAACATTGAAGCACGACAACCACCATAGTTGTATACAGACAACTTTAGAAGCATTCGACACTAGAAATTATGAGAAGTAATAATAAATTTCCATACAACAACTGAACTCTAGCAACATAGTTGTTGATACCACCCTCAACTCTAGCAATCACCAACTTGGATATGCAAATTTGTCGTCTCTTGACAATATAACCATCAACTTCTAAGAGATAAGCTTGCAAATATAACTACTCAGTGAGATCTCCTCAACATTATTCAAAGTACTTATTAAAGCACCAGTGTTATTTAGCAAACATAAAGACCTAACTAAGATAGAGAGTGAACAACGGGTTGCATACTCCAAGCATATGCAAACTTAGCAACAGGTTGCATACAAAATCATAAGTGTTAGAGCATTGCTCGGTCGAACTCGTGTTATATCAAGCATGTTTGTCAATGTTAGTGATCAAAACTATAAGTCTTGATTTCTTGTCTATTATAGCTAAGTCTCAGACTAGGATAAAAAGTGTAGTTGAGCTCAAGGCTTCATGGCGATTCATCATATAAGTAAAAGAACTACTCAAGGAACCGGTGGAGCTTCTCGACAAAAAGGTATGTGAAGACCTGAACTTATCTATCACTCAAAATTTTATCTACTCTATCTCCTACTCTTTGAGACAAGAAGTCGTAGGCTATATATATAGACTTGGATTATACACATTTTATATTTCGAGCCGAGTATACCTCGCCTATCTACATCTCGAAATATGTGTTGGTAAGATTTTCGCTTCGATCAAGTTTATCTTTACCATGTGACGAAAGTCATGATATGTTTCAATCATCTTGAAAATTGCTTTGACGAGAAATGGTGTAACAACTATATAACGTCCTCTAAGAATGTTTCAATGATTGAAATGAGAGTTTAGATTACATAACCAATGGTGGACATAAGCATTGTTGTGGAAAGACATTTATGTATAAGTCCTATTTCTTGAACCAAAGTTTGCGAACTTTGTTGATCAAGAGAACCAGAAGAATGGCATGAGCCAAGTCCACGAACTGCCGAAGTTCTCAAACCCGAGAATTTCTGCTGGAGTTGACAAACCACTTGCGTGAAGCTAAGTCCGCGAACCCAGTCCGCGAACCGACGAATTTCTCATACCCGAGAATTTATGCTGGAGTTTGTAAACTCTGCCCGGTAACTTAAGTCCGCGAACCTAGTCTGCGAACTTGAGAAGGTTATATATCTGAAGATGACTTCTGAACTTAAACTTAAAAAGACTAAGGAATGCAGTTTGCAAACCGTGGCTATAAAAGTTCATGAACCGATTCAAGTGAATCAAATCATCTTTGCTTCAATTGTGTCTTGTGTAGTACATAAGATTTCCTTGCAATTGAACAACTCTCTATCTAGTTTATTTGAAGTCATTTGAACTAGTTATGGTGAAGAAGAACATGGTTGATATGAAATGCTCATATGGCTAGCCTTTTGGTTAACTATTGTTGAACCAACAAGTGCATACGTTTGGGTACGGTTAACAAACCTAGAAGCGTGCATTGTCAAGTGTGTGTAACAAGCTAAGTTTTCGATCTAACGGTTGAGAAATATTAGCTTGAATCTAAATCAGGTTTTCATCTAACGGTGAATGTTGAATGCTTTGTTACTAAGCTAACATTGATTGCAAACCCTGATTTGAAAGACTATATAAAAGAGACATCTAGTATTGTGAAAAACTAATCCCCACACCTTACGTGTGATACTAGTTTGCGTGCTAGAGTCGATTCTTCTTTAACCTTTGGTTTTCTTCTTCTAAAACCAGGTTAACGACTTAAAGACTTCATTGGGATTGTGAAGCCAAACCGATACTACTTTTATCGTAGTTATGTGATCTGATCTTGCATCTTCTATCGTACGAGTACAATCAGATTGATTGGCTTGAGATTGATATCTCCGATAGGCAAGATATAATAAGTAATCACAAACATCTTCGTCTCATTGTTTGTGATTCCGCAACATCTTTTTTCGCTACCATACGATTAAGATTGTTGTGAGGTGATTAATAACTCTAGACTGTTCTTCGGAAATATAAGACCGGATTATCAATTGGTTCGTGTTCACCTTGATTATTATCAAAAGACAGAACAAAACCTTTAGGGTTTATTTGTGGGAGACAGATTGATCCTTTGATAGACTTGTCTGTGTGAGACATATTTGTTTATTGTCAAAGCTTGCGATTTTGGGTCGTATCAACTCTTAGTTGTGGGTGAGATCAGCTAAGGTAAACAAGTGCACAGTATCCTGCTGGGATCAGAGGCGTAGGGAGCATAATTGTACCTTGGATCAGTGGGAGATTGATTGGGGTTCAACTATAGTCCAATCTGAAGTTAGCTTGGAGTAGGCTAGTGTATGTAGCGGCTTAATATAGTGTGCGTTCAATCTGGACTAGGTCCCGGAGTTTTTATGCTTTTGCGGTTTCCTCGTTAACAAAATTTCTGGTGTTTGTGTTATTTCAATTTCCGCATTATATTGTTTTATCTTTATAATTGAAATAATACAGGTTGCGTTTGAATCAATCAATTGGAAATCCGACCTTTGGTTGTTGATTGATATTGATTGATCCTTGGATATTGGTCTTTGGTACCATCCAAGTTATTCCTTACATTTGATTAGAACTCGCAGTTCCTGCTTGAGTAAATCAAATCAAGAGAGAAATATAAACTCGTTGATATACTTTTAATTGATTGAGTCTTGTTGGTTCTCTTAAAAGTATATTCGAGTTTGTCCATACAGATTTCTAAGCAAAATATTGGGTGGTATTGTTAGACCCCCGCTTTTTCAATTGGTATCAAAGCAGGCAAACACGTTCAATACCTTACAAGTCGGTGCTTGTAGTGATCTGACTCTATGGACAGAGGTGCTATCTCCATTAACGTACCACCAATCTTCGATGGCTCAAACTACCCATGGTGGAAAGTTGTTATATGTGCGTTTCTTCAAGCACGTGATTTTCGAACCTGGGTATGTATCGTTAAGGTCTACAATCCTACGGTAAATACAAAAGGCGATGTATCTCTACCTAAGGATGTTGGTAGTTACAGTCCTGAAGAATCTCTTGATGCAATGAAAAACTCTGACGGATTGAATGCTATCAGACAGGCCATTACCCCAAATCTTCAGCACTATGTGTCTACTTTCACTAAGTCTAAAAATGCCTGGGATATCGTAGAAACTGTACTTGAAAACAATAGATACGTTTCTAGGAATCATGCATCGATGGAGGAAATAACCTCAACACCCTCTTCAAAAATGCTTTTTCTGGAAAGGTAAAAATTCTTGATCAAATTTATGCTCAAACCATTGCCTTCAATTCCGTTTCCGACACAAGTAAAACCTCTAACTTGTCTTGGGCTGATGGGTGTTGCTCAAATGGTGAATGGTTCGACAAACCGTTATTAATAGAAATGATCAATGAATTTTGTAAAGAGAATCATCAGATGTGATAAGCATCCACTGTTAGCTCTTGCTGCCAATGATTCTAAGAAAGAAAAATCCTTATGTGTCAACGTTTTGAATATGTCTGATGGATGTGATGAATCCTCAGCTCATGCAGCAGAAACATCCACATACTCAAAATCCGATTCATAAATTGAGTCTGACATAGAGATTTTTGAATTCTTGAATAAAGAGGTTCTTTAAGAAAATCTTCAATTAAAAGCTTCATTGAAGAGACTAGAATCATTAATCCAGGTGAAAGATCTTGAGATAGACTGTCTTAATGATAAATTCACCAGAACCATTTCTCTGAAGGAAAAAGAGACTAATACTCTCAAGGATGATCTACAAAGATTATCAGGAAGCTCTGACAAAATCTCAGCAATTTTATTTGGTCAGAAATCCTTTGGAAATACAAATGGTTTAGGATTTAAAAGTAAGTCTGCAGACATTGTCAACCCCATTGTTTCTACTTTCATAGAAAATAAAGGCCGGCAGTTGTGATAAACAGAAGGCACTTCAACAAGACAAAGGATCCTTGATTTGTTCATTTTGTCGAAATGCAAATCATGTTCAAAGCAAGTGTTGGAGATTCAAGAGGAACAACAAAAGAATTTCCAGACTGCAAAGAAACATGCAAAAGATGAATCTGGATAATCAACATGCGTCTCAGAAAACCAGTGCTTCCAGAATCAGAAGAGGTAGGAAATTTGTTTATACAACAAACCTTGGTGAACCACTATGTGGCAAACAATGGGAGATTTTGGATCACAACGTCTCTATCTAACCCCATAGACGTTCGCATCCTCATCTTTATCTTGAGAAAATGGGGTTTTGCGTCTTTATGGCTCAAGTAATATTTTCTTGGTTAAAAAGTTTTGTTTAGCTATATAAATAATGAACTACAAAAGTCTTGTTGTCTAGGGTTTTAGTTGTTTGTAAACGTTGTGTTATTTCCTAAAGGAATACCGTTTCATAGCTCCTGTAACTAGAGGCAACACAAGCAGGGATGCAGTTGAAGCAGCTAACGTACGTCGGTGTACAGTAATTTCCTCCACACGGGTGAAGAAAGTGAAGGCTGCATTTAATGGTAAAGGTTCTTCCTCAAACTGGTTCTTGTCCTTTTATCAAAGTGATGTTAACTTCAGGAACCTGGTAAAGGAATTCATCAGCAAAAGAAACGATTTAAAATCTCAAATCGCTTCGTCTTTGGAAGAACTAATTCACTATGAAAGGATGTTGTCTCTAACAACGAACATTGTACATAAACTGGAAAGAGAACTTAATAAGTTGACAGTTATTTCCAAAGAGTTGGAGGAATTGAATGATCCCATTATCAATGGTTTTTTTCAACAACGAGAAGAAATTCTCTGAAGAGACCTTGAGAAAGCTTCATGTTGCCTAGTATGTCTTCTTTTTGGCTTAGTTGGAAGAATAACTAGTGCTTTGAATAACAATGATTGTGACTACACATAGCTATTATGTTTCATCTTCTTGTTTTTTTTAGGTTTATTTGGTTTAAATTCTAAAAACTATTTGGAAGATGAAGTTGTTGCAGTATTAATCTTTATGATTTGTTATATTGAAATCTGTTATGGGACATCGGTGTTTACGTCCGTGAACTATGTTTCTCCCATATTTTGTCAAAAGTAAAGTCGTTCGTGATCGGTATTCACGTACTGGTAAAAGAATGAATAGACTTTTGACAAATACAAAAGTTAAGCCTATATTGTCAAACATTTGATGGAATATAGGTTAAAATCTTTTTTTTCAAGGATTATGTCTATTAATTGTCGTTATGCAAATAGTGATTGAAGATAGAATGAATCCTTGTGTATTCCGCAGTATTGATCATCCCTGATCCTTATTTTTATGTATTACTGTGAGGCTTAGTAATGCATCTTATGTTGAGCACTATACAACCAAGTTGATTTATTAGCTTAGTTGGTGTTCCGTGAGATATGTTATGTCGAGCATATTGAACTAAATTAATCATCTTGTTTGGTTATTTAGTTATTGCTCTGTAAGTTTTCTTATGTCGAGCCAAACAAATGACAATTAAATTGATTACTTTTGTGATTAGTTTGGTTGTGTATTCCAATTAGATTAATTATGGGTTCTCTTGTAATTAATCTAGTTGAGTACTTTCGTGTCTCCATAAGTTCTGTTATGTTGAGCACAATCAATTGAATTGATCACTTCTTGTGTTTAATTTGATTGTGTAATCCGATTAAATTAATTATGGGTTTACTTATGATTAATTTGATTGAGTTTTTTGGATATAGAAAATCATTCTTATGGTTTTTGGTGTCCAATAAAAATCCTTCTTTTCTTTCGAAATTAAGGTCGTCCTTTTTGTTCTTTCGGGAATGTGATCAAATGGGGGAGAGTTCTTTTGAACTTGTGCTTAATGGTCATATCTTGAGGGGTGTGCAGCTGTGGAATTTTAGAGGGGTTATCTTGTATCTTTAAACTCCTTGATGAATGCATTTAGCTTCGGTTTTATGATGGCATCTAAATTTGTTGGTATGTATTTTTTCCTTTTTCATGAAATGTCTCTCTCGGAAATTTCATTATGATCCCGTTCTTGTACCTTTGCCAATTTTATTGAAAAAAAGGGGGAGAATTAATATGTAGTTCATACTACAAATACATATGGTTTTCGGATCATTGTGTAAGGGGGAGTGGTTTCCATGTGAGATGGAGTATTGACTAAGGGGGAGTGATACATATCACCATAGTATTATTGTTGAAGTTACGATACAATTGGACTTTGACACTGTGTGATAATACTATGACATTATATAACAATGATCGAGACCGATGCTTTCTCATTGTTATAGCTACGGATCTTCAACAACCGTGATGCTAAACTTATAACCTTTGGGATCATTGGAGTACTTGGAAGTGACGAAGATTTCGAGGAATGTTGAAGATTAGATATGTGGAATAGGAGCTCCTAAAGTTTCTTTATCTTTTTTGTATTCCATATGTATTGATAGTTTTATCACTAAAATTGACAAAGGGGGAGATTGTTAGAGCATTGCTTGGTCGAACTCGCATGCGTTGCTATCTCAAGCATGTTTTTCAATGTTAGTGATCAAAAATATAAGTCTTGATTCCTATTCTATTATAGCTAAGTCTCGTACTAGGATAGAAAGTGTAGTTGAGCTCAAGGACTTCATGGCGATTCATCATACAAGTAGAAGAACTACTCAAGGAACTGGTGGAATTTCTCGATAAAAAGGTATGTGAAGACTTGAACTTATCTGTCACTCAAAATTCTATCTAATCTATCTCCAAATCTTCGAGACAAGATATCGTATGCTATATATATATACTTGTATTATACACATTTGGTATTTCGAGCCGAGTATACCTCTCCTATCTATATCTCGAAATATGTGTTGGTAAGATTTTTGCTTCGATCAAGTTTATCTTTACCATGTGATAAAAGTCATGATATGTTTCAATCATCTTGAAAATTGCTTTGACGAGAAATGGTGTAACAACTATATAACTGTTAGAGCATTGCTCGGTCGAACTCGCATGCATTGCTATCTCAAGCATGTTTTTCAATGTTAGTCATCAAAACTATAAGTATTGATTTCTAGTTTACTATAGCTAAGTCTAGGACTAGGATAGAAAGTGTAGTTGAGCTCAAGGACTTCATGGAGATTCATCATACAATAAGAAGAACTACTCAGGGAACCGGTGGAACTTATCGACAAAAAGGTATGTGAACACTTGAACTTATCTGTCACTCAAAAGTCTATCTACTCTATCTCCTACTTCTTGAGACAAAAAGCCGTATGTTATATACAGACTTAGATTATACACATTTGGTATTTCGAGCCGAGTATACCTCGCCTATGTATATCTCGAAATATGTGTTGGTAAGCGTTTCGCTTCGACCATGTTTATCTTTACCTAATGACGAAAGTCATGATATGTTTCAATCACTTTGAAAATTGTTTTGACGAGAAATGGTGTAACAACTATGTAACGTCCTCTAAGAATGTTTCAATGGTTGGAATGAGGGTTTAGATTACATAACCAATGATGGACATAAGTATTGTTGTGGAAACACATATGTGCATAAGTCTTACCCCTTGAACCAAAGTTTGCGAACTTTGTTGATCAAGAGAAACCGGAAGAATGGCTTGTTGCTAAGTCCGCGAACTGCCGAACTTCTCATCCCGAAAAATTCTGCTGGAGTTGACAAACTTGTTACGTGAGTACCAGTCCGCGAACCGGCGGAAAGTCTTTGCTGATATTTTCTGCTAGAGTTTGTAAACTCTGCCCGGTTGCTTAAGTCCGCGAACCTAGTGTGCGAACTTAAGAAGGTTATATATCTAAAGATGATTTCTGAACTTAAACTTATAAAGACTAAGGAATGCAATTTGTAAACCGTGGCTATAAATTTCATGAACCGATTCGAGTGAATCAAATCATCTTTGCTTCAATTGTGTCTTCTGTAGTACATAAGATTTCCTTCCAATTGAAAAACTCTCCAACTAGTTCATTTGAGTCATTTGAACTAGTTATGATGAAGAAGAATATGGTTGGTATGAAATGCTCATATAGCTAACCTTTTGGTTAACTATTATTGAACCAATAATGTACACGTTTGGGTACGGTTAACAAACCTAGAAGCGTGCATTTCATTTGTGTATAACAAGCTAAGTTTTTGATCTAACGGTTAAGAAATATTAGCTTGAATCTAAATCAGGTTTTCATCTAACGGTGGATATTGTTTTCTTTGTGACCAAGGAGAAACCCTGATTTGAAAGACTATATAAGGGGACATATAGCAACTCTGCAAAATTAATCCCCGCACCTCACGTGTGATACTAGTTTGCGTGCTAGAGTCGTGTCTCCTTTAACCTTTGGTTTTCTTCTTCTAAAACCAGGTTAACGACTTAAAGACTTCATTGGGATTGTGAAGCCATACCGATACTACTTTTATCGTAGTTGTGTGATATGATCTTGCATCTTCTATCGTACGAGTACAATCAGATTGATTGGATTGAGATTAATATCTCCGATAGGCAAGATATAAAAAGTAGTCACAAACATCTTCATCTCATTGTTTGTGATTCCGCAACATCTTGTTTCGCTACCATACAATTAAGATTGTTGTGAGGTGATTGATTTATCTAGGATGTTCTTCGGGAATGTAAGACCGTATTATCAATTGGTTCCTGTTCACCTTGATTATTATCAAAAGACGGAACAAAAACTTTAGGGTTTTTCTGTGGGAGACATATTGATCCTTTGATAGACTTGACTGTGTGAGACAGATTTGTTTATTGTCAAAGCCTGCGATTTTGGGTCGTAGAAACTCTTAGTTGTGGGTGAAATCAACTAAGAGAATCAAGTGCGCAGTATCCTGCTGGGATCAGAGGCATAGGGAGTACAACTGTACCTTGGATAAGTGGGAGACTGATTGGGGTTAAACTACAGTCCAGTCCGAAGTTAGCTTGGAGTATGATAGTGTCTGTAGCGGCTTAATACAGTGTGTGTTCAATCTAGACTAGGTCGCGGGGTTTTTCTGCATTTGCGGTTTCCTCATTAACAAAATTTCTGGTGTCTGTGTTATTTCAGTTTCCGCATTATATTGTTTTATCTTTATAATTGAAATAATACAGGTTGTGCGTTAGGTCATCAATTAGAGTAATCCAACCTTTAGTTGTTGATTGTCATTGATTGATCCTTGGATATTGGTCTTTGGTACCATCCAAGTTATTCCTTGTATTTGATTAGTACTCGCAGTTTCTGTTTGAGGAAATCAAATCAAGAGAGAGAGAGATATAAACTCGTTGATGTACTTTTAATTGATTGAGTCTTGTTGATTCTCTTAAAAGTATATTTGTGTTAGTCCATACAGATTGCTAAGCAAAATATTGGGTGGTGTTGTTAGACCCCCGCTTTTTCAATTGGTCTCAGAGTAGGAAAACACGTTCAAGACCTCAAAAGTCTGTGTTTGTAGCGATCTGACTATATGGACAAGATTACTATCTCTGATAAACGCTAGACTAGAAATAAAAGTTCTATCTCTTCTAACTCTATTAAAGAGAAGGGTTCTAGAATCTCGAATATAGAAGAACCTTCTGTATTGACGAGACAGACTAACACTGACATGTGTACTTCCGATGACCCTTCAAATGTGAGCCTCTCCATTAATGAATGGGATTCGACTGAAGAGAGTGAGTTGATTCTAAATCTTTTTAGAATCCAAGATGATAGATTCAATCGGTTGAAGCACCATGTCAATGTTCTACTTGGTGTAATAAGAGATTGCAAATCCAAAGGTAACAGTAAAGTTCATTCTTCGTGTACGTCTCTTGAAGCTACTCTTAGAAGAGATGCCTTGGAAATTGAACATTGCCTGAGTAAGCTCTCTATTAAAGGATGCTCAACGAAATCTAATATGCCAAGTACTTATGACACAACTAAAGATGGTTCATGCTCATAAGTAAAAACGAAAGTCTCTTCTAGTAAAACGGATGTGCCTGAAGTCACCATCACTCAAGGATGTTTCACATCAAATTGAGGAAAGAAATCTTCTAACGATGATATTAAGACTATACTATCTAATCATTCTGATGATCAGAAAGTATGTCTTGTCTGTGAGACAGAGAGTTATGTTAAACGAAAGGGAACCTCTAGGTTGAAGAAAAACTCCTTGGTTCAACTTCAACACACTTTAGATTTAATTCTTAAAGGTGTAACTGACATTCGTATGACTAAACCAATCGTTTTTCGTACCTACCCTGTGTTTGTTACCAGTAAAGTCAGTTCAATGAGTTCCTCGAACACTCAAGAACAAACACAGGCGTCTTAATAACCATCGTCCAAAATAAGATTGTGTCGTGGTCTCTGGAAACAATGCTACTCCTGCTGAGAAAGGAAATTCGGAAGACAGAAGAAAATTTGATGAAATGAGAGAAAATCTGAAAAAGATAATTGAAGGGTATAAAGAATTTGTCAACAGGTTGTCTTCCTCCTCAAACAAAAAATCTTCTCGTAAGAACTCAAACTATGTTTCGTATTTTGATGACAATAAGTTTTATGATAATTTATCTCATAAAAAGGAGTCCCTCTCTAGATTTAGGAGGAAAAAGAGACTTGACCATAAACACAAATCTCTTGATGAGCTTGTGTCTCATACTTGTGCTAATTAATCACAAGGGTTAAAGAGCTTACTCATAAAAACCATGTTGAGTAAGATGTGTTAATTTTTAGGTATACTTTTGGCATTTGCATCTATTAAGTTGAGCTATCTTCTTATCGTCCATAGCTAAGCTTTTTAATTGCAAACTTACTATGCTTAAAGTATTGTTTGTGTCTAAAGTGTCTTCTCATTTTCGTTAGGAAGTCGTTTTTTGATTTTTTTTTTGCTACAACTTTGCTCAAAATTGCTTTCCTGAGTTATGGAATTTTTCGAGTCTTTTGTTGCAAAAATCCCTGTTGGGCTTTATTTTTGGGGGTCAGGTTGTACTCGAACAGATATCCGTGTTCTGAGACGAGTCAACTTAAGAAAACCCTAGAATCCCTTCCCTAATAGACCCTTAAATATCAACCTATTGAGTTGAAAAAGTCACGTACACATACTCTAGGTTGGTTTCTGGGTTGTCAAGAATGTCTTCTTCTTCATCTTGTTATGGTGGTTTTGCAAGAGGATTCCTTGATAAAGGTGTTGTTGAGTCCAAGAAGAAAAGAACCCTTGTAGATGAAGATCATCCTAATACTTCATGTTATTTTGCCTATGTTCATGAGGATGCTGAAAAGGATGATATGATTTCTGCTGAAGTTGTTCTTGACTTTCTTAAGTACTTTGGGGAAGCAAAACAACAGCTCATTGCTACTCTGAAAAGTGTTGATCCGCTGAAAACTGAGTTGGAAAAGGTTACCCTTGACCTTGGTCTCATAAAATCTCACATCTATGATTTTAGTAAAGAGAATCACCTCTCCGATGATGCAATGGATGCTGTCAATCACAAGATCAAAGACCAGTTGTCTCATGAGGATTCTGAACCATCCATATGATCTTAGTTCGTGTTCAGAATAGCATTGAAGTCTGTTTTCCTTTTGCTTGTTTATTTGTTGCCTAGTATGTCTTCTTTTTGGTTTAGTTGTAAGAATAACTAGTTCTTTGAATAGCAATGATTGTGACTACACATAGCTATTATTTTTCATCTTCTTGTTCTTTTTTAGGTTTATTTGGTTTAAATTCTAAAAATATTTGGAGGATGATGGTTTGCAGTATTTAATCTTTATGATTTGTTGTATTGCAATTTGTTATAGGATATTGGTGTTTACATCCGTGAACTATGTTGTCCCATATTTTGTCAAAATTAAAGTCGTTCATGATCGATATTCATGTATTGATTTAAGGATGAATAGACTTTTGACATATACAAAAGTTAAGCCTATATTATCAATTCTTTTATGGAAGATAGGTTAAAATCTTTTGTGTTCAAGGATTATGTCTATTAAATATCGTTATGCAAATAGTGATGGAAGATAGAATGAATCCTTGTGTATTCCACAGTATTGATCTTCACTGATCCATATTTTATGTAATACTGTGAGGCTCCGTAATGTGTCTTATGTTGAGCACGATACAACCAAGTTGATTAATTTTTTATTAGCTTTGTTGGTTGTTCCGTAAGATACTTTATGTTGAGCATTCTTGAACTAAATTAATCATCTTGTTTGGTTATTTAGTTATTGCTCCATAAGTCTTTTTATGCCGAGCAAAACAAATGACAATTAAATTGATTACTTTTGTAAGTTTGATTGTGTATTCCAATTAGATTAATTATGGGTTCTCTTGTAATTAATCTAGTTGAGTATTTTCATACTCCGTAAGATTCCTCTTATGTTGAGTATATGAACGACTATCCTATTCATTTTCTAATGGTTATGTTAGTCGTATGCTCCGTAAGTTCTCTTATGTCGAGCATAATCAATTAAGTTGATCACTTTTGTGTTTAATTTGATTGCGTATTTCGATTAAATTAATCATGGGTTTACTTGTGATTAATTTGATTGAGTTTTTGGATATAAAAAATCATTCTCATGGTTTTTGGTGTCTAATAAAAATCCTTCTTTTCTTTTGAAATTAAGGTCGCTCTTGTTGTTCCCTTGGGAATGACATCATATGGGTGAGAGTTCTTTTGAACTTGTACTTAATGGTCATATGTTGAGGGGTGTGCGGTTGTGGAATTTTAAAGGGGTTATCTTGTATCTTTAAACTCCTTGATGAATGCTATTAGCTTCGGCTATATGATTGCATCTAAATTAGAAGGTGTGCATTTTCTTTTAGTCATGAAATGTCTCTTACGGAAATTTCATTATGATCCCGTTCTTGTACCTTTGCCAATTTTATTTACAAAAAGGGTGAGACTTAATATGTAGTTCACACTACAAATACATATGGTTTTCGGATCATTGCGTAAGGGGGAGTGGTTTCCATGTGAGATGGAGTATTGACGAAGGGGGAGTGTTACATATCACCATAGTATTATTGTTGAAGTTGTGATACAATTAGACTTTGACACTGTGTAATAATACTACGACACTGTATAACAATGATCGAGACCGATGCTTTTTCATTATTATAGCTACGGATCTTCAACAATGGTGATGCTAAA
Organism: Papaver somniferum; assembly: GCF_003573695.1. Lineage (NCBI taxonomy): Eukaryota > Viridiplantae > Streptophyta > Magnoliopsida > Ranunculales > Papaveraceae > Papaver > Papaver somniferum. Next base: position 164,671,027 of record NC_039359.1, on the reverse strand, counting down.
ATACAACCTTTGGGATCATTGGATTACTTGGAAGTGACGAAGATTTCGAGGAATGTTGAAGATTAGACATGTGGAATAGGAGCTACTAAAGTTTCTTTATCTTTTTTGTATTCCGTATGTATTGATAGTTTTGTCACTAAAATTGACAAAGGTGGAGATTGTTAGAGCATTGCTCAGTCGACCTCGCATGTGTTGCTATCTCAAGCATGTTTGTCAATGTTAGTGATCAAAACTATAAATCTTGATTTCTAGTCTAATATAGCTAAGTCTCGGACTAGGATAAGCTCAAGGATTTCATGGCGATTCATCATACAAGAAAAAGAACTACTCAAGGAACCGGTGGAACTTCTCGACAAAAAGGTATGTGAAGACTTGAACTTATCTGTCACTCAAAAGTCTATCTACTCTATCTCCTACTTAATGAGACAAAAATTCGTATGCTATATATAGACTTAGATTATACACATTTGGTATTTCGAGCCGAGTATACCTCTCCTATCTATATCTCGAAATATATGTCGGTAAGCGTGTCACTTCGACCATGTTTATCTTTACCTAGTGACGAAAGTCATGATATATTTCAATCACTTTGAAAATTGCTTTGACGAGAAATGGTGTACAACTATATAACGTCCTCTAAGAATGTTTCAATGGTTGGAATGAGAGTTTAGATTACATAACCAATGATGGACATAAGTATTGTTGTGGAAACATATATGTGTATAAGTCCTATCCCTTGAACCAAAGTTTGCGAAATTTGTTGATCAAGAGAAACCGGAAGAATGGCTTGTTGCCAAGTCCACGAACTGCCGAACTTATCATCCCGAGAAATTCTGCTGGAGTTGAAAAACTTGTTACGTCGTGAGTACCAGTTCGCGAACCAGCGGAAAGTCTTTGCCGAGATTTTTTGCTGGAGTTTGTAAACTCTGCCCGGATGTTTAAGTCCGTGAACCTAGTGTGCGAACTTAAGAAGGTTATATATCTGAAGATGATTTCTGAACTTAAATTATAAAGACTAAGGAATGCAATTTGCAAACCGTGGCTATAAAGTTCATGAACTGATTCGAGTGAATCAAATCATCTTTGCTTTAATTGTGTCTTGTGTAGTACATAAGATTTCCTTGCAATTGAACAACTCTCTAATTAGTTCATTTGAGTCATTTGAACTAGTTATGGTGAAGAAGAATATGGGTTGTATGAAATGCGCATACGGCTAACCTTTTGGTTAACTATTGTTGAACCAACAATATACACGTTTGGGTACAGTTAACAAACCTAGAAGCGTGCATTTCATTTGTGTATAACAAGCTAAGTTTTCGATCTAACGGTTGAGAAATATTAGCTTGAATCTAAATCAGGTTTTTATCTAACGGCGGATATTATTTGCTTTGTGACAAAGGCGAAACCCTGATTTGAAATACTATATAAGGGGACATCTAGAAACTCTGTAAAACTAATCCCCACACCTCACGTGTGATACTAGTTTGCGTGCTAGAGTCGTGTCTCCTTTAACATTTGAAGTTCTTCTTCTAAAACCAGGTTAACGACTTAAAGACTTCATTGGGATTGTGAAGCCAGACCTATACTACTTTTATCGCAGTTGTGTGATATGATCTTGCATCTTCTATCGTACGAGTACAATCAGATTGATTGGCTTGAGATTAATATCTCCGATAGGCAAGATATAAAAAGTAGTCACAAACATCTTCGTCTCATTGTTTGTGATTCCGCAACATCTTGTTTCGCTACCATACGATTAAGGTTGTTGTGAGGTGATTGATTTATCTAGCCTGTTCTTCAGGAATATAAGACCGGATTATCAATTGGTTCCTGTTCACCTTGATTATTATCAAAAGACGGGACAAAAACTTTAGGGTTTTTCTGTGGGAGACAGATTGATCCTTAGATAGACTTGTCTGTGTGAGACAGATTTGTTTATTGTCAAAGCCTGCGATTTTGGGTCGTAGCAACTCTTAGTTGTGGGTGATATCAGCTATGGGAATCAGGTGCGCAGTATCCTGCTGGGATCAGAGGCGTAGGGAGTACAATTGTACCTTGGATCAGTGGGAGACTGATTGGGGTTCAACTACAGTCCAGTCCGAAGTTAGCTTGGAGTAGGCTAGTGTCTGTAGCGTCTTAATACAGCGTGTGTTCAATCTGGACTAGGTCCCTGGGTTTTTCTGCATTTGCGGTTTCCTCGTTAACAAAATTTCTGGTGTATGTGTTATTCCAGTTTCCGCATTATATTGTTTTATATTTATAACTGAAATAATACAGGTTGTGCGTTAGATCATCAATTAGAGTAATCCAACCTTTGGTTGTTGATTGTCATTGATTGATCCTTGGATATTGGTCTTTGGTACCATCCAAGTTATTCCTTGTACTTGATTAGTACTCGCAGTTTCTGTTTGAGGAAATCAAATCAAGAGAGAGAGATATAAACTCGTTGATGTACTTTTAATTGATTGAGTTTTGTTGATTCTCTTAAAAGTATATTCGAGTTTGTCCATACAGATTGCTAAGCGAAATATTGGGTGGTGTTGTTAGACCCCCGCTTTTTCAATAACGTCCTCTAAGAATGTTTCAATGATTGAAATGAGAGTTTATATTACATAACCAATGGTGGTCATAATCATTATTGTGGAAACAAATTTATGCATAAGTCATATTCCTTGAACCAAAGTTTGCGAACTTTGTTGATCAAGAGATCCGTAAGAATGGCGTGAGCCAAGTACGCGAACTGCCGAAGTTCTCAAACCCAAGAATTTATGCTAGAGTTGAAGACTTAGTACGTGAAGATAAGTCCACGAACTCAGTCCGCGAACCCAGTCCGTGAACCAACGAAGTTCTCATTCCCGAGAATTTCTGCTGGAGTTTGTAAACGCTTCCTAGTAACTTAAGTCCGCGAATCTAGTCTGTGAACTTGAGAAGGTTATATATTTGAAGATGATTTCTGAACTTAAACTTAAAAAGACTAAGGAATGCAGTTTGCAAACCGTGGCTATAAAAGTTCATGAACCGATTCAAGTGAATCAAATCATTTTTGCTTCAATTGTGTCTTGTGTAGTACATAAGATTTCCTTGCAATTGAACAGCTCTCTAACTAGTTCATTTGAAGTCATTTGAACTAGTTATGGTGAAGAAGAACATGGTTGATATGAAATGCTCATATTCTAACCTTTTGGTTAACTATTGTTGAACCAACAAGTGCATACGTTTGGGTATGGTTAACAAACCTAGAAGCGTGCATTGTCAAGTGTGTGTAACAAGCTAAGTTTTCGATCTAACGGTTGATAAATATTAGCTTGAATCTAAATCAGGTTTTCATCTAACGGTGAATATTGAATGCTTTGTTACTAAGATAACATTGATTGCAAACCCTGATTTGAAAGAATATATAAAGGAGACATCTAGTATTGTGCAAAACTAATCCCCGCACCTTACGTGTGGTACTAGTTTGCGTGATAGAGTCGATTATCCTTTAACCGTTGGTTTTCTTCTTCTAAAACCAGGTTAACGACTTAAAGACTTCATTGGGATTGTGAAGCCAGACCAATACTTTTATCGTAGTTGTGTGATCTGATCTTGCATCTTCTATCGTACGAGTACAATCAGATTGATTGTCTTGAGATTGATATCTCTGATAGGAAAGATATAAAAAGTAATTACAAACATCTTCGTCTCATTCTTTGTGATTCCGCAACATCTTGTTTCGCTACCATACGATTAAGATTGTTGTGAGGTGATTGATAACTCTAGGTTGTTATTCGAGAATAAAAGACCGGATTATCAATTGGTTCCTGTTCACCTTGATTATTATCAAAAGACGGAACAAAACCTTTAGGGTTTATCTGTGGGAGACAGATTGATCCTTTGATTGACTTGTCTGTATGAGACAGACTTGTTTATTGTTAAAGCTTGCGATTTTGGGTCGTAGCAACTCTTAGTTGTGGGTGAGATCAACTAAGAGAATCAAGTGCGCAGTATCCTGCTGGGATCAGAGGCATAGGGAGCATAATTGTACCTTGGATCAGTGGGAGATTGATTGGGGTTCAACTACAGTCCAGTCCGAAGTTATGTTGGAGTAGGCTAGTGTCTGTAGCGGCTTAATACAGTGTGTGTCCAAGATGGACTAGGTCCCAGGGGTTTTATGCATTTGCGGTTTCCTCGTTAACAAAATTTCTGGTGTCTGTGTTATTTCAATTTCCGCATTATATTGTTTTATCTTTATAATTGAAATAATACAGGTTGTGCATTTGAATCAATCAATTGGAAATCCGACCTTTGGTTATTGATTGATATTGATTGATCATTGGATATTGGTCTTTGGTACCATCTAAGTTATTCCTTGCATTTGATTAGAACTCGCAGTTCCTGCTTGAATAAATCAAATCAAGAGAGAGATATAAACTCGTTGATATACTTTTAATTGATTGAGTCTTGTTGATTCTCTTAAAAGTATATTCGAGTTTGTACATACAGATTGCTAAGAGAAATATTGGGTGGTGTTGTTAGAGACCCGCTTTTTTCAATAAGCAAAATCAACGAACATAACTTCAATCCAAAATCAAATCCGCAGATTATACCCATAAGCAAAACTCAACTTCAAAATTTCATAGGTAGCTCTATCATCTCACACGCTCAGAAGAAATTAAAACCATCTAATCGGTGAGGATCGTGAAGACATAAAGAATATGAATGAAACTGAATAAAGCAATTTTAAGCAACTTTAGTGCAGAAAATATTTAGTAACAGAGGCCTTGGATGTTCAACTGCTCAATTTAAGAATGTTCCTCTAACTCTTTGATAGTAGAAACACACATGAACAGCGTAACATCAACCAATTTTCAGCAACAGTGAACTTCAAATCCAAAAACAAACATAGAATGCTTCCTCTAACCACTTAGGCAGCATAAGCAAAACTAATTGATGATGAAAATCTAAGATGAAGATGGAATTGTAATTTTGAAGATGAATTGATTTTCAACTGAACACATGAAATAGAGCTGAAGTAGTCAAAAAATTGACATAGAGATTACCAGCGTCGTTTTCTTCATCCAATTAAGGTGTGAAACCAACCAAAATCCAAATCGGAGACAATAAATCGCCATGAAAACGATTGAGGAGACCAAATTCAGATCTAGAAAATGCTCGATTATGTTGTTGTAGAGGTATCATATTTGAAACATAAACCCTAATTCTTACCTAAAAGCACCATTAATGGAAGAAGATGGTGATGATTTCCATTGTTGAAGAAGCAGAGAACTCAAATCTATGAATTTGGTCTTTTAAGAGAAAAACTCAGATCAAATTTACATGAATCCTTGTTGATTTCATTTCCGAATCAACATTTTAAATCTCTGAATCATAACAGGAGAAGAAGTTGATGATGGTGGTGGTTGGGATGATTAATGATGATGAAATAATGGTGGTGTTGGTGAAGAAATCACATGATAGGATCGATTACCCTCAGAAATTGAAATTTCTGAGTCTGATACCAAGATAGGTTTCTGATATCTACATTGTTAAGGGTTGGATAATATTGATTAGGAAAGAATAGTTGACTCATTACAGGACAGTGAGTATATATACTCTCAGACTCTAAAGACTCATTCATCACTCACCTCTCACGTGCTCATGGCACATACAATGACTCTTATATAAGCTTGCAAATTTGTCGTCTCTTGACAATGTAACCATCAACTTATAAGAGATAAGCTTGCAAATATAACTACTCAGTGAGATCTCCTCAACGTTATTCAAAGTACTTATTAAAGCATTGAGAGGTGAGTGCTGAATGAGTCTTTAGAGTCTGAGTATATATACTCACTCTCCTGTAATGAGTCAACTATTCTTTCCTAATCAATATTATCCAACCCTTAACAATGTAGATATCATAAATCTATCTTATCCATCCAACGGTCCTAAATTAATCACCCTATAAATACCAATTCCAATTTCATTTCAACTCCCACCTTCACTCCAATTTTTATTTCACTCTGATTTTCATTCTTTCATTACACAAATTCAATATGGCAGTTTTGGGTCGTAGATTTACCTTAGCTGAAGTTGAATGTATTCGCAAGAATTTTTATTTTTTTCACACTGGATAATATCAATCGTGCACAACAACATTAACAAATCACTTTGTGGGAAACATATTACAGAAATTTCAAGAAGAAACATTGAACCTCAATAATCGAGATGCAAATAACTTGTGTAGTCGCATATAAGTAACCAATAAGGATGTAAACTTGTTTATTTCCTTGCTTATGCTCGACAATCAAAACCGAAGAAATGGTGAAAACGAAATTTATGTGGAGTAAAGGTGTCGGGAGAATGACGCAACATATATGGAAAGGATTTTCAATTCGAAAGTTGTTATCAAATCTTGAAAGTGTTGTCCACATATGATGTTACAAATATTTTGGAAAAACCTTGTTTTTCATCTTTTCGCTTCCACACCTAAAACTCGATATTTGATGGGTTTTTTCTATAAACCCTAACCTCCAATAGCAAAAATTATCCATGATTTCACCTTCAATAATTGGTTAATCTTCATGTCCTCCGACCCCAAATTTGATGTAGTAATCACACAAGTTAACGAGTGTTGATATGTTGAATGGATGGTTAAAGTTTAGAGTTTTTACTGATGATTGTTGGTGTTGCTGCCTGAATCGGTGATTTTCTATGTCCCACATCTAGCTGTTTTCAAACCAGGAGACCAGGGTTGCTGAAATTTATTTCTTACAATTCAAGCAAAGTAATCAATTAAAACTTGAGCACCTCCTCAATGAATATATGAACTGGTATCTCATCAAAACATTGGAATTGGTCCTGCTCCAAAAGATTTCTTCCCCAATCTATCTGTTGGTACCGGATCTAACAACCAATTCCGAGGTAATACTGTTCATCAATCTCTCTGATCTCATCTCCCCAATCTTGGAAACTCATAACTTAGTTTATTAAGAATTACAAACTTATCTTTCTAGGTGGCACCATAGTATTCAATCACCGTATCCATGAACTAATCAAATTTTTACCCGCTTTTGTAACCTTGTAGTAATCTTCAAACATCGTAATCCATGTTTTCGCGCTTGTATTACAACACTCAACCAAGGCGTAGCTTTTCCTGGATTGTAATAACTATGCATTTCCTAATTTTATGTGATTCACCTATAAATTAGAAGCATTCCACTCAGGATTATACATTTTCTCAAACCTTTTCTCTAGTTCCCCTGCTTTTAGTTATATCTTGTGTGTTTGTTTTTTTGTTTGCTATTGTTTTTCTTTCTGTTGTAGCTTTATCAGTTTTATCATGTCTCCTTTTTGGCAAAGAGATATCCAGTTTAGGCTCTTTAATAACTCTACCAGGCAATGGAAGCACGAGCTTGTTGGTGGTTTCTTAACCAGATTGGATAAAAATTCCTTTGATGTTAGATGTGCTTTTAGTTATAGATGGTTTATTTAAGGAGGGTTTTATGTTAGCAAATTTAGTAAGTTTTATTACCTCATTAAGTTTGAATATCGTCATGAAGTGTTACGAGTTCTTGAGTAGGGGACTAGAGTCATATTTGGTGATATTTTCATGTTACATCCTTGGAAATCTTACCCGAACCCTGAAATTTTTGAAATCATGTTGCATAATCTACAGCCTGGGCAAACTCAATACATCCATCTCAAAACAATACATCTGAACTAGGTGAGCTTATTTCTTATGGTAACCCAATTCCATCACTTGATGGTTACAGCAGCATGTAGAATAAATCTATCTAAACATATAGTTTATGGTACCCAAGACCTAAACAACTATAATGGTGTCAATTGGATTTCTTTCCAATTACTTGAACTTCCTAAACTGCTATGCAACTATTGCAATAGATTGGGTCACCTAACTGAAAACTGCGTAGACATTTTTATCCTCACCCGTCCAAGAATGCATCCTTTATCACCCCTTCATCTTGCTAATCATGAGGTAATGCATGCACATGTTCCTGCACCTGAAGACAATTACTTCGAAGAATAGAGAATTATTGTGGATTTTGGAGACCTGGATCCTAAATGGAGTGATTGGATCCTAGAAGTTCACCCTTCTCCAATCTCTTCACGCCAATATCAATCTGCCATCTCATTCTATGGAGGAGAGCAAGCATTTAGGGGTTACAACCAAGAAAGCTTTAATTCCTTCATGTCAATTGACTCTGAAAGTACTAATTCAGATGATTTTTATGGGTGGATGAGAAACAACAAAATCCACAGATCTGAAAGAAGTAGTGCATATAATTATGAAGAAGAAGATATTGAGCAGCAAGTTCCTTTCCATAAGCCAACTAAGGAATCTCATCAACAACAACAAAGTCAGCTTAGCCCTATCAACTTCCTAACATAAAAAATTAAAACATCTTTTGAGGTAGTGTCATATTCTTCTTCAAGCTCTTCAAGCAAAATTACAAGACCCGGCCAGAAGAGTGCCAATCCAGAGCAGCAAGCATATATTCAATCTTCTAGCATTGGGACTTCTTCTTCAACAAATATCTCCAGAAGAATATCTAATGAAGAGTTGAACAAGTGGACATCTCATGTACCTGCAAAAAAGATTCAAAAGAATATTTGTTGAACCCTTAAGCACCAATGAATCGAGCAACAACAATAGAAGCAACAACAACACAAACAACAACAACTTTTGAAGAAGCAGCAGAAAGAATTCAAATTATGTTGACAACCATCCATCTCAACTTCACATTTTGTTTACAAAAGTGATGAAACATCTTCCCGGCTGATGCAACTCCACCTTAATTCTCATTTTCTAATCCTTACTGTTTAGTGTGACTAAGATAACTTTGCTTATATCTATCATGCAACTGACTTTTTTTTGTTCCAGCCTACTTATTGCGAACTCTCATCTAACATAAGTCACTCCACAGTTTGCTTATAGTTGTATATAGAATAGCTTAGGATTTGTATATTTATATTCTCTTTATTGTTACAGAGTGCTTATGAGTTCCAAATTTGTATGTTCAAAGACTTTGGATGTAAATCAAGTCCTCTCTGGTGATACATAGTGCTTTTGGGTGTGTACAAGTCCTATAGGGTGTTGTATTTTATACTCTTTTCCTTAAAGAATGCTTTTGGTCTAATACTAGTAATCCTACTATAGTTTGGCTTTTGAATAGTATACTATAGAATCTGCCTTTTGTTCTAGTGTTTTAGCCTGGCTAATGTGTTAGTCTATCGATCTGTGGTAATCTGTAATTGTATGTTGATCCTGCTTTTACTAACTATTTTTTATACACCTAGTCATCTAGTAATATCTTTGGCTTTTTCTAGCCATTAGTTGCACTACATGATATTTTCTTCCCACACTTTAAGTAGGTTCGCAATCGGAGCTCACTGCTTCTGCTCAATACTAAAGCAATCTCACATATCACTAAACCACATCCATTACCTCAAACCCAAATCACCCTATTAGAACTAAATTCATCACAATTCTCAGGATATCCTATATCAATTACACCATATATTTTCAATATCATCTCCTTCATAAGCATGGCCCAAACCGTTATAACGGGTCAAATCAACTTTCTATCCCCTAACTCAGATATTCACTCAACCCAGACCCGACTCCATAAAAAAAAGCAAAAATGAATATTTTATCCTGGAACTCTCAAGGAATTAATAACACAACCACGATTCAACATCTCAAAGGACTAATCTTATTACACAAACCTGATATCATATTTATTTTCAAAACTTTAGCAAATGAAAGGCATATGTCGGGACTTGCTCAAACCCTTCGATACCAAAACCTATCTAAAATTCCCAAAGTCGAAAAACGAGGAGGTCTCTGCCTTATGTAGAGAAACAACATCAACCTTCACGTTCTGCTCCAATACAAAAGTTACATTCATGTTCTTGTCACTCCCCTTAATCCAGGGACACCATGGATTTGCACAGGACTTTACGACCATCCACCCTAAACGCTAGAGTCGATTTGTGGAAAGATTTTCCATCAGTCTTCCCCGACATCAACAATTCAACTTCCTGGGTGCTAATAGGTGACTTTAATGAGGTAATTAATCAATTGGGAAAAAAAGGCGGAAGACAGGTCACATATAGTCAAACTCAACCACTCCTCACCATGATAGATCAAATGGGTCTTATCGACCTTGGATTTCGTGGAGATCCCTTCACTTGAAAAAATAATCAGCAAAGTCAAGACAATATTTTGGAAAGACAAAAGAGAGCAATTGCAACCCAACAATGGCGTACATCCAATCCTCATGCAGTGGTAACACATCTTCCTAGGATTTCTTATGATCACGCTCCCATCTTGTTGCATACCAAAACAATTGACTAGCAAGGAAAAAAAACTACAAGTTTGAACATATGTGGCTAACTCATCTACAACTTAAGAAAATAGTCGAATCAGCATGGATTCAGCAGCATGATTCAGAGCCAACTCTAAACCTACAACTAAAGTTAATCACAACCGGGAAAATACTTGTGGACTGGAATAATGAGACATTTTTTCACCTACCAAACTTAATAAAAAAGTCAATGACACAAATTCAATGGGCTCAACATCAGTGCACTACTAGAAATGGGAGAGACCTGGAGTACTAGTTAACAAAAGATAAAGAACTTCGAAATTAATGCTTAAGCCTGCTCCAATATCATGCAAAATATTAGAAACAAAGATCCAAAATACAATGGCTCACGTCAGGAGACAATAATACGACGCTCTTCCACACAAAAGAAATTATCCACCGCAGTCGCAATAATATTTAGAAACTACAAGATCCACAAAATAACTGAGTTAGCCCAAAATCTCAGGTAATCCAGATCATCCTAGATCACTTCTCTAACCAATACACAACTCCCACAACAATAATAGATGAGGAACTATTTTCGGAAATCACGCCAAGATTGACACCAAACTAATGTGACAAGCTTTCAGCGAGAAAATATGTTTTTGTAGCGTGACAGAAATCAAACAAGCTCTGTTCTCCATAAATACTAAAAGTTCTCCTGGCCCTGACAGTTATACCAGTAAGTTTTTTAAGGTCTTCCATGAAACTATTGAAACTCAGCTAGTGGCCATGGTACATGGTTTGGTTCTCTGAATATTCACCTCTCATGAACCACGCAAACATTACTCTAATTCAAAAAGTACCAACAAAACCTTCCCACTTCAGACCTATCAGTCTCTGCAATGTAACATACAAAGTGATATCAAATATCCTAGTCAACCGTACACTACCACTCCTACCATTTTTAATAAGTCCTTGTCAAAGTGCTTTCGTTCCACGAAGATCAATACATGATAACATAGAAATTGTGGGAGAGATATTCCATCATATAAGAACCTCAACAATCACCAAAGATCCAAAAATAGCTTTGAAATTAGATATTGAGAAAGCATATGATAGCTTTGATTGGGGATTCATTAAAATAGCCTTTTCTAAACTAGGTTTTCCAACCATTTTTGTGGATTATATCATGTTATGTATCTCTTCAGTCACCTACTCAGTCAACATCAATGGAAAACCTCATGGTTCCATCACCCCAACGAGAGGAATCAGACAAGGGGATCCCATATCATCATATATATTCATTATATGTGTATAAATCTTATTAATAAATCTGGGAAAACCTAGAGGCCAAAAAACTGGTAGCAGGGCTCTGCATTTCGCAAAAATCTCCACCGATATTACATCTGATGTATTTTGATGATCTCCTCATCTCTTATAAGGAAACTCAAGATAGTAACCACCAGCTACAGAAAATTCTTCATTCCTACAACACCTATGTTGGGCAACTTAAAATACTGCAAAATCCACAATCATACACTACCCGAAGCTACAACCACATGACATAGAAGCCCTACAAAAATTCTTCAACATGCTAACCACATCAACACCACCTATATATTTAGGAGTACAATTCAAACACGGCAGAACTTCTCGTCATTTTTTCGAACCATTACTTCAGAAGTTGGCACACAAAGCTCAAGGTTTGATGACAAAATGTCTTACATATGCAAGAAGGTTAGTACTTATTAAAACCTCTTTAACACTTGCTTTCAACCATCTTATGAAAACACAACTTTTTCCCACACACGTCCACAAATAGATTGATAGAACAGCCAGGATTTTCTTATGGGGCCATGATTCATCTGTTAAGAAACTCCATCCATTAGGATGGATCAAGCTAAACAAATAAATTGCACAAGGGGGAGGAGCTGAAAAAGCGGGGGTATAACAACCACACCCAATAATTCGTTCGGCAATATGTATGGACTAACTCCAATATAATTCCGAGAGCACCAACTTAAAAAGCAATCTCAATCAAGAAATATACCAAAGAGTTATATCTCAATTTTTCAATACAATCTGCAATCGAACAGATAGAAATCAGTGAGCCCAATTGATATGATAAATAACTTGGACGGTACCAAAGACCATCCAACAATCAAGGTCGGATTTACCAATTGACCTGTGAAATTTCAATTATATAACCAAATATAATGCGGAAAAGAGATAACACAGACACCAGAAGTTTTGTTAACGAGGAACCCGCAAATGCAGAAAACCCCCGTGACCTATTCCAGATTTTTGAACACCACACTGTATTAAGACGCTACAGACACTAGCCTACTACAAGTTAACTTCGGACTGGAATGTAGTTGAGCCCTAACCAAGTCTCATACTGATTAAGGTACAATCGCGTTCCTTACGCCTCTTGAAACACGTCGGATTCTGCGCACTTGATTCCCTTGGCTCATCTCACCCAGAACTAAGAGTTGTTCCGACCCAAAGTTGAAGACTTATAAACAAATCTATCTCCCACAGATAAGTCTGTTCTGATGGATAAATATATCTCCTAAAGAAGTACCTATTAAGTTTTGTTCTGTCTTTTGATTTATCAAGGTGAATAGGAACCGATTGAAAATCCGGTCTTATATTCCCGAAGAGCAGCCTAGAAATATCAATCACCTCATAATAACTTAACTATATGGTAGTAGAATAATTTATTGTGGAATCACAAAGAATGAGATGAAGAGAATTGTGATTACTTTTTATATCTTACCTATCGGAGATAAATTTTGAGCAAATCTTAGAGAAGATAAAACTCAATACATAGAACAAGTAAGATCAGATCACGCAACTACAGAGAAAATAGTTGGGTCTGGCTTCACGAATCCCAAATGAAGTCTTCAAGTCGTTAACCTATAATGGTTTTGGAAAAACCTAGGTTAAAGGGTAATCGTCTCTAGTCGCAACTAGGACACAATAAAGTGTCAGGATTAGGTTTTCCAGTTTCTAGAGTTATCCCTTATATAGTCTTTCAAATCAGACTTTGCTTTCAATCAAAGCTAAGATAGCTTAGTAACAAATCATTCAATATTCACCATTAGATGAAAACCTGATTGAAGATTCAAGCTAAATCTTCTTAAAACCAAAGCAATATCTCTCCACCGTTATATGGTCTTAGCTTGTTACACACAGATGAAATATACTTTCATTTAGATATGGGTAACCGTACCTAAACTTGTATGTTGAGTTGGCTCAATAATAGTTAACCGAAGTTAGCCATATGAACACTTTTTTCTTAACCACATTCACCTAAGCTTCTAGATCAACTATGATGATCAATCAACCAAGAAAGATAATCAAATCAATCTAATTGTGTTTCAAATAGATTTTTTCACTATTTCACAGAAATATATATGAACCAATTGAATCAAAATTGGATTGATTCATGAGAATCAATTCATGAACATTAAGCCACAGTCTGTAAAGATTGCATTCCTTAATTCATAAATGTATTTGTTCATGAGTATGAAAACATACTTATCCGATTTTCAAACTTGAACCACTAAGTTTGCAAACGGGTACGCAAACTATATCTTCCGGACTTTGGTCTTGTCCAACAGTTTGCAAACGGGTATGCATACTGCTGTCCGGGACCTTAACTCAGGTAGAACCGTTCGCACACTGGTCTGCACACTTGGTTCTCGGACTTTAACAGTTAAAACCGTTCGCATACTAGGTATGCAAACAAGGTTTCCGAACCTGAATCATACCACAACAGTTTGTGAAAAAGCGGGGGTCTAACAACCTCACCCAATATTTCGATTAACAATATGTATGGACTAACTCCAATATACTCTCAAGAGAATCAACTAGACAGTTAGACTCAATCTTAAGAAAGATATATCAAAGAGTTAATATCTCAATTTATCGATTCAATCCTTACTCAAGCAACAGAAATCTGCGAGTCTAATTGAATACAAGAGAAATAAATTGGATGGTACCAAAGACCAATATCCAAGGATCAATCAATTTCAATCAACAACCAAAGGTTGTATTTCCCAATTGATTGATTCAACGCACAACCTGTGATATTTCTATTATATAACAAAATATAATGTGGAAAAGAAATAACGCAGACACCAGAATTTTTTTTAACGAGGAAACCGCAAATGCAGAAAAACACCGGGACCTAGTCCATATTGAACACTATATTAAGCCGCTTAAGACACCAGTAGGGGTGTACATCGGGCCGTACAGGCCAGCCCAATCCCAATTGTAACACAGGTCGAGCCAGATAGCCTTGTAGTCCTTGCTACCCATTAAGTTTAATAGGTAGGGCCGGGCAGTAACAAAAATTTAGTGCACATAGCCCGTCCATACCCGTGAAACAATACAGGCCAGGTCGGACCGTGCAGGCCTCGGGAACAAAAGGTAGTTTAAAAATTAAAAAAGAATATAGTTTAGTTGTTTTTTTTTAATTTTAGCTTGATGGATGATGATACATCTCTAACTCGTTCAAATGATAGTTCAAGCAATTCATAATCATTACTGTGAAATGTAAGTCAAAATTTTCTTCAACCTCAACAATTTGTCCAAACATGAAATTTAAATCCTAGTGAAATCCATCACACCGCTAGAAAACTTTATTTCATGTTATCGGACAATCATGCCGGGTAACTAAACAGGCTACTATGCAGGCAAACAGGCCGGGCCCTAATTTTTAAACAAATACCCGGGTCCGCCCACTTATAATTATCGGGCAGGACGGGTAATCCCATGACAGGTTGTTGGGTGCCCATGGGCTCCTTCGGACCCGGGCGGTACACATCAGGCCGCAGGCTTCTGGGCATTTTGTACACTCACACAAGTGTACTACAAACTAACTTTGGTCTGGACTGTAGTTGAACCCCAATCAATCTCACACTGATCCAAGGTACAGTTGCGCACCTTACATCTCTGATCCCAGCAGGATACTACGCACTTGATTCCCTTAGCTGATTTCACCCACAACTAAGAGTTGCTACGACCCAAAGCAGAAAAGTCTACAATAATAGATAAATTTGTCTCCCACAGAAATACCTACGAGTTTTGTTCCGTCTTTTGATAAATCAAGGTGAACAGGAACCAATCGATAACCCGGACTTATATTCCCGAAGAACAACCTAGAATTATCGATCACCTCACAATAATCTTAATCGACTAGCGAAACAAGATCTTGCGGAATCACAAACGATGAGACGAAGATGTTTGTGACTTCTTTTCTATCTTGCCTATCAGATATATCAATTTCAATCCAATCTTACGATTGTACTCGTACGATAGATACAACAAGATCAGATCACACAACTACAAGAAAAGTAGTCCGGCCTGGCTTCACAATCCCAATGAAATCTTTCAGTAGTTAATCTACAGGGTCTCGAGAATAAACCTAAGATTAAAGGAGAATCGACTCTAGCTAGCACAACTAGTATCACACAGGAGGTGTGGGGATTAGGTTTCCCAGTTGCTTGAGTTCTCCTTTATATAGTTTTCAAATCAAGGTTTGCAATCAACGTTAGATTAATAACAAAGCATTCAATATCCATCGTTAGATGAAAACCTGATTAGATTCAATCTAATATCTTCCAACCGTTGGATCGAATCTTAGCACGTTATACACAAATGAAATGTATTTCATTTAGGTTTGAGTAACCGTACCTAAACGTGTACACTTAGTTGGTTCACAACAGTTAATCAAATGGTTAGCCATATGAGCACTTTCATATCAACTATATTCTTCTTTACCACAACTAGTTCAAATGACTCAAATGAACTAGTTAAAGAGTTGTTCAATTGCTTAGATCTTTTGGAAGACACAATTGAAACAAAATTGGTTTGATTCACTTGAATCGATTCATGAACATTATAGACACGGTTTGCAAAGATTGCATTCCTTATAATTTAAATATTTAAATTCATGAACTGACCGATTTGATAAAGTAACCAGCTTAAGTATGCGTACGGTTATGCGTACCTAAGCAACCAGATTTGAGTTGATTTTGATTTCCAACCTCAGCAGAAATTCTCGGGTATAAAACTTCCGTCGGTATGTGTACGGGTACGCATACTTAAGGTGACTGGTTAAGAGTTTGTCAATTCCCAACTCAGCGGAACGGACGTGAACTTCTGCTAGTATGAGTACGGGTACGCATACTTAACCTGTCTCCTTCACCAATTTCGTATACACACATATGCATACACTGGGATCTCGGTTCATGGATTTATACGCTAATGTACGAACACACTATATACGCTTATATCCAAAGATGGTTACATAATCTCAACTCTACACTTAAATCATTGAAACATTCTTAGAGAATGTTATATAGTTGTTATTCACAAACTATTTTTCATCAAAGCGGTTTTCAAGATATTGAAATGTCAACATGACTTTCGTGACGAGTAAAGATGAACCTGGCTAAACCGAAAGCTTACCAACACATATTTCGAGAAATAGATAGGTGATGTAAACTCGGCTCGAAATAGCAAATGTGTATAATTGAAATCTATATATTTATACGACTTTTGTCTCGAGAGTAGGAGATAGAGTAGATAGACTTTTGAGTGATAAATAAGTTCAAGTCTCCACATACCTTTTAAAAAAGCGGGGGTCTTACAACCACACCCAATATTTCGCTTAGCAATCTGTATGGAAAAACTCCAATATACTTTCTAAAGAATCAACTAGACAGTCAGACTCAATCTAGATAAAAAGTATATCAAAGAGTTTTTATCTCTATCTCTCGATTCAAATCTTACTCAAGCAAACTGCGAGTCTCAATCTAAATACAAGAGAGATAAACTTGGATGGTAACAAAGACCAATATCCAAGTGTCAATCAATTTAAATCAACAACCAAAAGGATATTCTAATTGATTGAACAATGCACAACCTGTGAGATTTCAATAATATAAAAAAAATATAAGCGGAAAAGAAATAACACAGACACCAGAAATTTTGTTAACGAGGAAACCGCAAATGCATAAAAACCACGGGACCTAGTCCAGATTGAACACACATTGTATTAATCCGCTACAGACACTAGCCTACTACAACCTAACTTCGGTCGGGACTATAGTTGAACCCCAACCAATCTCACACTGATCCAAGGTACAGTTATGCTGTTACGTCTTTGATCACAGCAGGATACTACGTACTTGATTCCCTTAGATGGTCTCACCCACAACTAAGAGTTGCTACGATCCAAAGTCGAAGACTTTAATAAACAAATATGTATCACACATAAACGTTTACGATAATAGATAAATCCGTCTCCCATGAATATACCTATGAGTTTTGTTCCGTCTTTTGATAAATCAAGGTGAACATGAACTAATTGATAAACCGGTCTTATATTCCCGAAGAACAGCCTAGTATTATCAATCACCTCACAATAGTCTTAATCGACGCAACGAAAAAAGATATTTTGGAATCACAAACGATGAGACGAAGATGTTTGTGATTAGTTTTTATCTTGCCTATCAGAGATAGAAATATCAAGCCAATTATTACAATTGTACTCGTACGATATAAACAACAAGATCAGATCACACAACTACAAGAAAAGTAGTATCGGTCTGGCTTCACAATCCCAATGAAGTCTGTAAGTCGTTAACCTGGTTTAGAAGAAGAAACCAAAGGTTAAAGGAGAATCGACTGTAGCTTAGCACAATTAGTATCACACAAAATGTGTGGGGATTAGTTTTCCCAGTTGCTAGAGTTCTCCCTTAAATAGTCTTTCAAATCAGGGTTTGCAATTAATGTTAGCTTAGTAACAAAGCATTCAATATTCACCTTTAGATGAAAACCTGATTAGATTCAATTTAATATTTATCAACCGTTAGATCGAAAACATAGCTTGTTATACACAAATGAAATTCACGTTCTTGGGCTTGTGTAACCGTACCCAAACTTGTACATTAGTTGGTTCAACAATAGTTAACCAAATGTTTAGCCATATGATCACTTTCATATCAACCATATTCTTCTTCACCATAACTAGTTTGAATGACTCAGATGAACTAGTTAGAGAGTTGTTCAATTGCAAGGAAGTCTCATGTACCACACAAGACACAATTGAAGCAAAAACGATTTGATTCACATGAATTGGTTCATGAACTCTATAACCACGGTTTGCAATTGCATTCCTTAGTTTATAAAGATAAGTTCACTAAACATCGTTTTTATACATAACCTACTCAAGTTCGCGGACTGGGTTCGCGGACTGAAGTTCCCGGATGGAGTTTACAAACTCCAGAAAAAATTCTCGGGTTTGAGAACTTCGCCAGTTCGCGGACTTAGCTCACGCACTTATACGGTTCAAGCAATAAGGACTTATACATATATGTATTTCCACAGCAATGCTTATATACTCCAAATGGTTATATAGTCTAAACTCTCATTTCAATCATTGAAACATTCTCAGAGGACGTTATATAGTTGTTATTCACAAACCATTTTTCGTCAGAGCAATTTTCAAAGTGATTGAAACATAACATGACTTTCGTCACTAGGTAAAGATGAACTTGGCTAAAGCGAAAGCTTTACCAAAACATATTTCGAGAAATAGATAGGCGAGGTAAACTCGGCTCGAAATACCAAATGTGTATAATCTAAGTCTATATAGAAAAACAACTTTTGTCTCAAGATAGGAGATAAATAGACTTTTGAGTGATAGATAAGTTCAAGTATCCACATACCTTTTAGTCGATGAAGATCCACCAGTTCCTTGAGTAGTCCTTCGTCTTGTATGATGATTGCCATGGAGTTCTTGAGCTCAACTACACTTTCTATCCTAGTCCGAGACCTTAGCTAGAGTAGACTAGAAATCAAGACTTATAGTTTTGATCACTAACATTGACAAACATGCTTGAGATAGCAACGCATGCGAGTTCGACCGAGCAATGCTCTAACAATCTCCCCCTTTGTCAATTTTAGTGACAAAACTATCAATACATATGGAATATATAAAATATATAAATAAACTTTTGTAGTTGCTACTCCACATGCCTAATCTTCAACATTACTCGAAATCTTCGTCACTTCCAAGTACTCCAATGATCCCAAAGGTTGTAAGTTTAGCATCATCGTTGTTGAAAATCCGTAGCTATAACAACGAGAAAACAAGAGTTCTCAATCATTGTTATACAGTGTCATAATATCATTACACAACGTCAAAGTTTAATTATATCACAACTTTAACAACAATACTATGGTGATATGTCACTCCCCCTTAGTCAATACTCCATCTCACATGGAAACCACTCCCCCTTACATAATGATCCGAAAACCATATGTATTTGTACTGTGAATACTCCATATTAATTCTCCCCTTTTTTGTCAATAAATTTGGCAAAGGTACAAGAATGTGATCATAATGAAATTTCCAAAAGAGACATTTCATGACCAAAAGAAAGCTTATATCAATCATAAAGCCGAAGCTAAATGCATTCATAAGGAGTTTAAAGATACAAGATAACCCCTATAATATTCCAAAGCCGCACTTGGCAATTAAGCACAAGTTCAAAAGAACTCTCCCCCATAAAATGTCATTCCCGAAAGAACAACAAGAGCGACCTTAATTTCAAAAAGAAAAAGGATTTCTTTGGACATAACAAATCACATACAAGTATGAATTTGAATCCAAAATATTAAATTAATCATAAGAGAACCCATGATTAACTTAATCGGAAATGCTCAACACAACTAAACTTATGGAGACTTAAAAAATTAAATTAGATTAATCACAAGAAAACCCATAATTAATCTAATCGAAATACACAACCAAACTAATTACAAAAGTGATCAATTTAATTGGTCATGCTCGACACAAAGTATCTCATGGAACGACAACTATGCCAAAACAATGACTCAATCGATAGAGCTCAACATAAGACACCTTATGGAACAACACAGTATGTACACGAATTTTGGATCGGAGATCGACCTAATACCGTGGAATAAGCAAGGACTCATTTTATTTCCCATCATCATTTGCACAATGATATTCAATAGACATAATCCTTGAACACAAAAGATTTTAACCTATCTTCCATCAAAAATTGACATAATAGGCTTAACTTTTGTATTTTTCAAAAGTCAATTCATTATTTCATCAATACATGCATATCAACTCATGAACGACTTTACTTTTGACAAAGTATGAGACAATCAAGTTCATGGACATAAACACACATATCCCATAACAATATTGCAATATATAAAACCATAAAGATTAATACTTCAAAAATCATATACCAAACAATTTATAATTTAAACCAATAAATATAAAAACATGAAGATGAAAACGTTGGACATAGCTTTGTATAATCACAATAATAGTTATTCCAAACTCTAGTTATTCTTCTAAGGAAAACAAGAAAAATAGAAGCTTTACTAGGCAATGTAGATCTTTCTCAAAGCATCTACTGAGAATTCCTTCTCATTATTGAAAAACCCATTGATTATGGGATCGTTCAATTCCTCTAAATCTTCAGAAATATCAGTCAACTCACTAAGTTCTCTTTTTAGCTCACACAAGGTGTTCTTTGTTAGAGACAACATTTATTCATAGTGAGTTATTTTTTCCAAAGAGAAAATGATTTGAGATTTTAAATCATTTCTCTTGTTGATGAAATCTTTCACCATGCCTCTGAAATCAATATCATAATGACAAATAGACAAGAGACAGTTAGAGGAAGAACCTTCTCCATTGATTGTTGACTTCACTTTCTTTACTCTTGAGGAAGAGATTCCTTCACAAAGATACACATTAACTGCTTCAACTGCATCTCTTTTCGTGATCCCTCTAGTCACAGGAGCCATGAGTATTTATCTTTTGAATAGAAATGAGAAAGAGAACATACAAGAACAGAAACGGATTTATGAACCACCAAACCCTAGAGGCATAGAATAAGTCTTTCAGGATTTATTATCCGACTTCCATCTTTTTAGGAAAATATTTTCTTAACAAACATAAGAAACAAACTTACTAAAACAACAACTTGGGCCATTTTTTTTGTGCAAAACTCATTTTCCCCAAGATAAACAATGAGGATGCAAACGTCTCTGAAACTGGACAGTGACGTTGTGAGCAAAACGCTCTCCTTGTTTATCACAGGGTGGTTTACCAAGGTTTGTTGTATAAACAAACTTCCTACCTCTTTTGATTTTGGAAGCATTGGTTTTCTGAGAACCATGTTGATTATCCAGATTCATCTTTTGCATGTTCCTTTGCAGTCTGAAATTCTTTTGTTGTTCCTCTTGAATCTCCAACACGTGCTTTGAACATGATTTGCATTTCCACAAAACGAACAAATCAAGGATCCTTTGTCTTGTTGAATTGACTTCTGTTTATCACAACTGCCAACATTTATTTTTCCACGACAAGTAGAAACAATGGGGTTGACAATGTCTACAGTCTTACTTTTAAATCCTAAACCATTTGTATTTCCAAAGGGTTTCTAACCAAATAACATTGCTGAAATTTTGTCAGAGCTTCCTGATAATCTTTGTAGATCATCCTTGAGAGTATTAGTCTCTTTTTCCTTCAAAGCAATGGTTCTGGTGAGCTTATCATTAAGACAGTCTATCTCAAGATCTTTCACCTGGATTAATGATTCTAGTCTCTTCAATGAAGCTTTTAATTGAAGATTTTCTTGAAGAACCTCTTTATTCAAGAATTCAAAAATCTATGTGTCAGACTCAACTTTTGAATTAGATTTTGAGTATGTGGATGTTTCTGCTACATGAGCTGAGGGTTCCTCACATCCATCAGACGTATTCAAAACGTTGACACATGGATTTTTCATTCTTAAAATCATTAACAGCAAAATCTAACAGTGGATGTTTATAACATCTAACGCTTATTTTTACAAATTCGTTGATCCTTTCTGTTAATAATGGTTTATCGAACCATTCACCAGTTGAGCAACATTCATCAGCCCAAGACAAGCTAGAGGTTTCACTTGTGTCGGAAACAACATTGAATGCCAAGGTTTGAACATAATTTTGACCAAGAATTTTTACCTTTCCATTTGGAGGACAAGATAAAAGCTTCCATACTTCTTGTCTTTAGATTTGAGTTAACTCTTCGCGCATTGCATTTTCCCATAAGAGGTCGCTAAGAGTTCCATCAATATTCCTTTTGAAAATAACAGGGGTTTTAGAACATTCCCCGAGATTGTGGTTTATTCCTGGTGAGGCGCTCATAGAGATTTTACTGTCCATCTAGTCAGATCGCCACAAACACAGACTTTTGAGGTCTTGAACGTGTTTGTCTGCTCTGATACCAATTGAAAAAGCGGGGGTCTAACAACCACACCAAATATTTCTCTTAGCAATTTGTATGGACAAACTCCAATATACTTTCTAGAGAATCAACTAGACAGTCAGACTCAATCTAGATAAAAAGTATATCAAAGAGTTTTTATCTCTATCTCTCGATTTAAATATTACTCAAGAAAATTGCGAGTCTCAATTTAAATATAAGAGAGATAAACTTGGATGGTACCAAAGACCAATATCCAAGTGTCAATCAATTTAAATCAACAACCAAAAGGTCGGATATTCTAATTGATTGAACAACGCACAACCTGTGATATTTCAATTATATAACAAAATATAATGCAGAGAAGAAATAACACAGACACCAGAAATTTTGTTAACGAAGAAACCGAAAATTCAGAAAAACCCCGGGACCAAGTCCAGATTGAACACACATTGTATTAAGCCGCTACAGACACTAGCCTACTCCAAACTAACTTTGGTCTGGACTTGTAGTTGAACCCCAACCAATCTCACCCTGATCCAAGGTACAGTTATGCTCCTACGTCTCTGATCCCAGCATGATACTACGTACTTGATTCCCTTAGCTGATCTCACCCAAAACTAAGAGTTGCTACGACCCAAAGTCGAAGACTTTAATAAACAAATATGTATCACACAGAAAAGTATACGGTAATAGATAAATCCTTCTCCCACGAATATACCTATGAGTTTTGTTCCGTATTTTGATAAATCAAGGTGAACATGAACTAATTGATAAACATGTCATATATTCCCGAAGAACAACCTAGTATTATCAATCACCTCACAATAGTCTTAATATACGCAGTGGAAAAAGATATTGTGGAATCACAAACGATGAGACGAAGATGTTTGTGATTACTTTTTATCTTGCCTATCAGAGATAGAAATCTCAAGCCAATTATTACAATTGTACTCGTACGATAGAAACAACAAGATCAGATCACACAACTACAAGAAAAATAGTATCGGTCTGGCTTCACAATCCCAATTAAGTCTTTAAGTCGTTAACCTGGTTTAGAAGAATAAACCAAAGGTTAAAGGAGAATCGACTCTAGCTTAGCACAACTAGTATCACACAAAATGTGTGGGGATTAGTTTTCCCATTTGCTAGAGTTCTCCCTTATATAGTCTTTCAAATTAGGGTTTGCAATCAATGTTATCTTAGTAACAAAGCATTCAATATTCACCGTCAGATGAAAACCTGATTAGATTCAAGCTAATATTTATCAACCGTTAGATCGAAAACATAGCTTGTTATACACAAATGAAATGCACGTTCCTGGGCTTGTGTAACCGTACCACAAATTGTACATTAGTTGTTTCAACAATAGTTAACCAAATGGTTAGCCATATGATCACTTTCATATCAACTATATTCTTCTTCTCCATAACTAGTTCAAATGACTCAAATGAACTAGTTAGAGAGTTGTTCAATTGCAAGGAAATTTCATGTACTACACAAGACACAATTGAAGGAAAAACGATTTGATTCACATGAATCGGTTCATGAACTCTATAGCCACATTTTGCAATTGCATTTCTTAGTTTATAAAGATAAGTTCACTAGACATCGTTTTTAGACATAACCTACTCAAGTTCGCGGACTGGGTTCGCGGACTTAAGTTCCCGGATGGAGTTTATAAACTCCAGCAGAAATTCTCGGGTTTGAGAACTTCGCCAGTTCGCGGACTAGGTTCACCGACTGAGTTCGCGGACTTAGCTCACGCACTTCTCCGGTTCACTTGATCAACAAAGTTCGCAAACTTCGGTCCAAGAAGGACTTATACATATATGTGTTTCCACAGCAATGCTTATATCCTCCAAATGGTTATATAGTCTAAACTCTTATTTTAATCAATGAAACATTCTCAAAGGACGTTATATAGTTGTTATTCACAAACCATTTTTCGTCAGAGCAATTTTCAAAGTGATTGAAACATAACATGACTTTCGTTACTAGGTAAAGATGAACTTGGATAAATCGAAAGCTTTACCAACACCTATTTCGAGAAATAGTTAGGCGAGGTAAACTCGGATCGAAATACCAAATGTGTATAATCTAAGTCTATATAGAAAAACGACTTTTGTCTCAAGATAGGAGATAAAAAGACTTTTGAGTGATAGATAAGTTCAAGTCTCCACATACCTTTTAGTCGATTAAGATCCACCAGTTCCTTGAGTAGTCCTTCGTCTTGTATGATGATTGCCATGGAGTTCTTGAGTTCAACTACACTTTCTATCCCAGTCCGAGACTTTAGCTATAGTAGACTAGAAATCAAGACTTATAGTTTTGATCACTAAAATTGAAAAACATGCTTGAGATAGCAACGCATGCGAGTTCGACCGAGCAATGCTCTAACACATTTTAGTCGATGAAGTTCCACTAGTTCCTTAAGTAGTTCTTCGTATTCATATGATGATCGCGGTGGAGTCTGGAGCTCAACTACACTTAACTATCCTAGTCTGAGACTTTAGCTATAAGTATACTAGAAATAAAGAGATATCAACGCTTGCGAGTTCGACCAACCAATGCTCTAACAATCTCCCCCTTTGTCAATTTTAGTGACAAAACTATCAATACATATGAAATACAAAATAAATAAACTTTGCAGCTTCTCTTCCACATGCATGATCTCCTTGGTTCTTCAACATTACTCGAAATCTTCGTCACTTCCAACTACACCAATGATTCCAAAGGTTGTAAATTCAGCATCATCATTGTTGAAAATCCGTAGCCATAACAATGAGAAAAAACAGGCTCTCAATCATTGTTACACAGTGTCATAGTATTATTACACAACATCAGTTCAATTGTATCACTACTTCGACAAAGATACTATGGTGATATGTATCACTACCCCTTAGTCAATACTTTCATCTCAACCCTGAACCCTGAACTGATGCTAATAGTGTGTGAAAACGACTATTGTCATTATAAAAGAATGTTTCAACGATTGAAATAAAGAGTTTAGAATCTTGTAACCATCTTTGGATATAAGCATAGTGTGTTCGCACATTAGTGTATAAGTCCAAAACCGGGAACCTAAAGTATGCATACTTGTGTGTATACAAAAAGGTCGTAGCAGACTGGGTAAGTATGCGTACCTGTACGCATACTGCCGGAAGTTCACGTCCGTGAATTTCTGCTGAGTTTGAAAACCAAAACCAAACTCATCCGGTTACCTAAATTACGCGTACCCGTGCACATACTGGCGGAAAGTTCACGTTCATGAATTTCTGCTGAGTTTGGGAACTAAAACAAACTCAAATCCGGTTACTTAAGTACGCATACCCGTACGCATACTTAATTACTTTCTAAAATCGGTTGTACATGAACCTAAAACATTTATCAATAGGGAATGCAATCTTTTCAAACCATGGCTATAATGTTCATGTATTGATTCGAATGAATCAAACTGATTTTGTTTCAATTGTGTTCTTGTATAAATCCATGAAAATATAGGAATTGAACAACTCTTTAACTAGTTTCATTTGAGTCATTTGAACTAGTTATGGTTAAGATGAATAAGGTTGATATGAGAGTAATCATATGGATAACCTCGGTTAACTATTTGTGAACCACATGGTGTACACGTTTGGGTACGGTTACATAAACCTAAATGAGGGTACATTTTATTTATGTGTAACAAGCTAAGTTCAATCTAACGGTTGAAAGATATTAGCTTGGTTGAATCAGGTTTTTCATCTAACGGTGAATGTTGAATGCTTTGTTACCAAGTTAACTTGGATTTCAAACCCTGATTTAAAAACTATATAAAGGAGAATTCTAACAACTGGGAAACCGAATACCCACACCTTTTGTATGTTACTAGTTGCATAACTAGAGTCGATTCTCCTTTAACCCTAGGTTTCTTCTCGAGACCCTGTAGGTTAATGACTTGACGACTTCATTGGGATTGTGAAGCCAGACCCAACTATTTTCTTTGTAGTTGTGTGATATGATCTTGTTGTTTCTATCGTGATTGAGTGCAATTGTAAAATTGGCTTGAGATTTATATCTCCGATAGGAAAGATAGAAAAGTAGTCACAAACACCTTCGTCTCATCGTTTGTGATTCCACAATAACTTGTTTCGCTAGTCGATTAAGTTTATTGTGAGGTGATTGATAATACTAGGATGTTCTTCGGGAATATAAGTCCGGTTTATCAATTGGTTCCTGTTCACCTTGATTTATCAGAAGACGAAAAAAAAAACTCTTGGGTGTTTCTGTGGGAGACAGATTTATTCAATCCTATAAACTTTTCTGTGTGATACATATTTGTTTATCAAGTCTTCGACCTTGGGTCGTAGCAACTCTTAGTTGTGGGTGAGATCAACTAAGGGAATCAAGTGCGTAGTATCCTGCTGCGATCAGAGACGTAAGGAGCGCAACTGTACCTTGAATCAGTGTGAGATTGATTAGGTTTCAACTACAGTCCAGTCCGAAGTTCATTGGTAGTATGCTAGTGTCTGTTGCGGCTTAATACAATGTGGTGTTCAAACTGGACTAGGTCCCGGGATTTTTCTGCATTTGCGTTTCCTCGTTAACAAAATTCTGGTGCCTGTGTTATTTCTTTTCCGCATTATATTTTGTTATATAATTGTAATATCACAGGTTGTGCGTTAAGATAAATCAATTAGAATATCCAACCTTTGGTTGTTGATTTACATTGATTGGCACTTGAACATTGATCTTTGGTACCGTTCAAGAAATTCCTCTTATATTCAATCGGGCTCGCAGATTTCTATTTGATGATTGCTGATTGAATTAAGAGTTAGAGATATTAAACTCTTTGATATACTTTATTCTATATTGAGTCTGACGGTCTAGTTGATTCTCTAGAAAGTGTATTGGAGTAAGTCCTCTCAGATTGCCAAACGAATTGTTGGGTGTGGTTGTTAGACCCCAGCATTTTCAACACCAAGAATCACAAAGAAAATGATTTTGTATACAAAAATCTCAACTAAACTATCCACAAGAAAACCCATGATTAATTTAATCGGAATACTCAACCAAATTAACCACAAAAGAATTCATGATTAATCTAGTTGGAAATGCTCACATAAGAGAACTTACGGAGCCACACAATATTTACATAAAGTATGGATCTGCGAAGATCAATACTGCGGAATAAACAAAGATTCATTCTATTTTTATCACTATTTGCATAACGACATATAATAGATATAATCTTTGTAAACAAAAATTCATCCTATCTTCCATCAATTATTTGCATAATGACACAATAGGTTCAATTGTTTGTCAAAAGTTCATTGATCTTTTATCAACACATGCATATCGACATATGAAAGAGATAACTTTTGACAAAATATGGGACAATCATAGTTCACGGATGCAAACACATATCCCATAGTAGGAATGCCCCGAAGCCTGCGGCCTGCTGTGTACTTCCCGGGTCCGAAGGAGCCCATGGGCACCCAAAAACCTATCATGGGCTTACTCTTCCTGCCCGATAATTATAAGTGGGCGGACCCTGGTATTTGTTCAAAAATTGGGGCCCGGCCTGTTTGCTTGCCTGGTAGCCTGTTTATTTACCCGGCATGACTGTCCCATAACATGAAATAAAGTTTTCTAGCGGTGTGATGGATTTCACTAGGATTTAAATTTCAAGTTTGGACAAATTGTTGAGGTTGAAGAAAATTTTGACTTACATTTCACAGTAATGATGATGAATTGCTTGAACTATCATTTGAACGAGTTAGAGATGTATCATCATCCATCAAGCTAAAATTAAAAAAAAAAACTAAACTATATTTTTTTTTAATTTTTAAACTACCTCTTGAGCCCGAGGCCTGCCCGGTCCGACCTGGCCTGGCATGTATTGTTTCACGGGTATGGACGGGTTATGTGCACTAAATTTTTGTTACTGCCCGACATGGCCTGGCCTGTTAAACTTAACGGGTAGTAAGGACTACAAGGATGTCTGGCCCGGCCTGTGTTACAATCGGGCTTGGGCTGGCCTGTCCGGCCCGATATACACCCCTATCTCATAGCAAATTGCAATATATAAAACCATAAAGATTAATACTGCAAAAATCATCTTCCAAACAAACTTTAGAATTTTAAAAAATAAATCTAAAAACATTGAAGATGAAAAATGTTGGACATAGCTATGTGTAATCACAATAATGGCCATTCAAACTCTAGTTATTCTTCCTAAAAATACAAGAATGAAATTCTTATAAGAAGATTTCCTTGGCACAATGAAATCAACAAGCTAAAGAACATGAACTGACTATTAAACCATCAAAACGAACACGAACCGAAATCAAATAGACGTTTCAGAATCCTCATGAGACTTGAGGTCTGTGAGCTTGTGATTGACAACATCTACTGCTTCTTCAGAGAAGACATCTTCATTGAGAAGATCTTTAACACGTGTCTTTATGAGACCAAGGTCAGAAGTAACCTTTTTTCAACTCAGTTCTTAACACATCAAGATCCTTCATAGTATCAACAAGTTGCAGTTTTGCTTCCTCAAAGTATTTAAGAAAGTCATGAAGTACTTCAACAGAAACCATATCCTCATTCTCAACATCCTGATGAAAGTAGGCATAGAAGCCTGAGGCATTGGGAGAAGAATCTTCTACAAGGGTTCTTTTCTTCCTCCCTTTTGATTCCAAAACAATACCTTCCTCAAGAAATCCTCTTGCAAAATCACCATAGAGAGATGAAGAAAAAGACATTATCGACAATCCACAAAATAACCTAGAGTATGCGTACGTGACTTACATGACTCAATAGGTTTGGTATTTAAAGGTTTCTTAGGGAAGATATTTTTAAGGTTTCCAAAAATGATTCGTGACAGTTACACAGGCATTTTGCACCACCACAACTAGACCCAAAAACAGAACAAGAACACACAAGAGTCGTATGCTTACGTCTTGACAGAAATTTTTGCTACGTGAAAAGCATTCACATGTGAATTTGGTTCAATAAATTGTATATCCCTAGGGAGAAGCAATTTAGAGCATAAGAGTAGCAGTTTGTCAAACCAAAATTTCCGGAAGAAATTATAAACAAAAAGTTTTGACAAAGAAGAAAAATACAAATACTTAAGCAAACATGTCTGTAGCGATACTCCTGCTAAAGACGATAAGAAATCAGAAGACACTTTTGCCAACAAGTATACCTGAACATATCTCTCTCAAGCAGGATTTTTGTGAGTGAGGTATCAACCTTGTGATCAAATAGCACAAGTATGAGCCTTGGGCTCATCAAATGAACATTGTTTTTGGTTAAACCTCTTTCTTATGTACTTTGGAGGAAAACCGTTATGATGCGAAAAGTTATCATAAAATTTACTATCATCATAATACGACGCATATCAAGGATTCTTACCTGAAGAGTATTGCCTAAAGGGAGTTGACATCCTGTTGATGATCTCTTTATATCCTTCAATTATCAATTTTAGATTGTTATCCATATTTTCATTTTTGCTTCCTTCACTTGATACTTTATCCACATCATGAACAACATTATCTCACTTTTTGAAAGAAGAGAATCCTTGAACTCTTCTTGGACGATATTTGTTAAGAGGTCTATTATGCTTCTGAGCATTTGAGGAACTCATTGAATTGACTTTTCCCAGTACGGAACACAGGGTGTGTACTGAAACCAATTGGTTTAAACATACGAATGTCAGTTACACCTTTGAGAATTAGATCTAAGGTGTGTTGAAGTCGAACAACAGCCTTGTTTTTCAACCTGGAGTTTCTCTTTTACATTACATGCTCTTTTGACCTAATTTTATCGTTTGGAGATTTCTTTCTTCCATCTGATGTGTAAATTCCATGCACATCATTACGAGTCAGAAGAGATTCTGAAATTACTTCTGAAGCTGGAGATCTTTCAGTTGGGACAAAAGTAGATGGTATAGCAGATTTTTCTGAACATCCTTGAATGAAGAGTTTACTCAAGAGATGTTCAATTTCCAAAGCATCCTTTTGAAGGTTTGCCTCAAGTAAGATACGAGTTGATCGAACTTCAGAGTTTTTCTTATAAGAAGCTTTTTCACCGGAGCCACAATCTCTTACTACACCGAGAAGAACATTGACATGGTTTTCAACCATTTGAATCTATCAGCTTGGATTCTAACAAGATTTAGAACCATTTTACTCTCTTTAGATGTCTCCTCTTGAACAACAGAGTCAGACTCATCGGGATAACATATGTCGGTGTTTGTCTGTTTCATTTGAACACCAGGTTCATCTATATCTGAGATTGAAGGATTTTTCTCTTTGATAGATATATTAGAAACAAAAATTTTATTTTGGTGACGCATTTATCAGAGATAGTATTGTCTTCCATAAAGTCAGATCGCTTACAAACACATACTTTTGAGGTCTTAAGCGTGTTTTCCTACTCTGATACCAATTGAAAAAGCGGGGGTCTAACAACCTCACCCAATATTTCGATTAGCAATTTGTATGGACTAACTCCAATATACTTTCAAGAGAATCAACTAGACAGTTAGACTCAATTTTAAGAAAGATATATCAAAGAGTTAATATTTCAATTCCTCGATTCAATCCTTACTCAAGCAAACAGAAATCTACGACTCTAATTGAATACAAGAGAAATAACTTGGATGGTACCAAAGACAAATATCCAAGGATCAATCAATTTCAATCAACAACCAAAGGTTGGATTTCCCAATTGATTGATTCAACGCACAACTTATGATATTTCTATTATATAACAAAATATAATGCGGAAAATAAATAACACATACACCAGAAGTTTTGTTAACGAGGAAACACCAAATGCAGAAAAACCCCGGGACCTAGTCCATATTGAATAAACACTGTATTAAGCCGCTACAGACACTAGCCTACTACAAACTAACTTCGGTCTGGACTGTAGTTGAACCCCAATCAATCTCGCACTGATCCAAGGTACAGTTGCGCTCCTTACGTCTCTGATCCCAGTAGGATACTACGCATTTGATTCCCTTAGCTGATTACCCACAACTAAGAGTTGCTACGACCCAAAGTCGAAGACTTTAATAAACAAATATGTATCACACAGAAAAGTCCACAAGAATAGATAAATTTGTCTCCCACAAAAAATATCTATGAGTTTTGTTCCGTCTTTTAATAAATCAAGGTGAACAAGAACCAATCGATAACCCGGACTTATATTCCCGAAGAACAACCTAGAATTATCGATCACCTCACAATAATCTTAATCGACTAGTGAAACAAGATATTGCGGAATCACAAATGATAAGACGAAGATGTTTGCGGTTTCTTTTCTATCTTGCTTATCGGAGATATCAATTTCAAGCCAATCTTACGATTGTACTCGTACGATAGATAAAACAAGATCAGGTCACACAACTACAAGAAAATTATTCCGGTCTTGCTTCACAATCCCAATGAAGTATTTCAGTCGTTAACCTACAGGGTCTCGAGAAGAAACCTAAGGTTAAAGGAGAATTGACTCTAGATAACACAACTAGCATCACACAGGAGGTGTGGGGATTAGGTTTCCCAGTTGCTAGAGTTATCCTTTATATAGTTTTCAAATCAGGGTTTGCAATCAATGTTAGCTTAGTAGCAAAGCATTCAATATCCACCATTATATGAAAACCTGATTAGATTCAATCTAATATATTTCAACCGTTAGATCGAATCTTAGCTTGTTATATACAAATCAAATGTATTTCATTTAGATTTGAGTAACCGTACCTAAACGTGTACACTTAGTTGGTTCACAACAATTATCCATATAAGCACTTTCATATCAACCATATTCTTCTTTACCACAACTAGTTCAAATGACTCAAATGAACTAGTTCAAGAGTTATTCAATTGCTTAGATCTTTTGGAAGACACAATTGAAACAAAATCGGTTTGATTCACTTGAATCGATTCATGAACATTATAGTCGCGGTTTGCAAAGATTGCATTCCTTATAATTTAAATGTTTAAGTTTATAAACTGACCCATTTGATAAAGTGGCCAGCTTAAGTATGCGTATGGGTATGCGTACCTAAGCAACCGGATTTGAGTTGGTTTTGGTTTCCAACCTCAGCATAAATTCTCGGGTAGAAAACTTCCGTCAGTATGCGTACGGGTACGCATACTTAAGGTGACTGGTTAAGAGTTTGTCAATTCCCAAACTCAGCAGATATTCACGGACGTGAACTTCCGCCAGTATGCGTACGGGTACGCATACTTAACCTGTCTCCTTCACCAATTGTGTATACACACATATGTATACACTTGGTTCCCAGTTCATGGATTTATACACTAATATGCGAACACATTGTATATGCTTATATCCAAAGATGGTTACATAATCGCAACTCTACACTTTAATCATTGAAACATTCTTAGAGGGTGTTATATAGTTGTTATTCACAAACTATTTTTCATCAAAGAGATTTTTAAGATATTGAAATGTCAACATGACTTTCGCCACGAGTAAAGATGAATTTGGCTAAAGCGAAAGCTTACCAACACATATTTCGAGAAATATATAGGCGAGTTAAACTCGGCTCGAAATAGCAAATGTGTATAGTTGAAATCTATATACTTATACGAATTTTGTCTCAAGATTAGGATATAGAGTAGATAGACTTTTGATTGATAGATAAGTTCAAGTCTTCACATACCTTTTAATCGATAAAGTTCCACTGGTTCCTTGAGTAGTTATTCGTCTTCATATGATGACCGCGGTGGAGTCTGGAGCTCAACTACACTTAACTATCTTAGTCCGAGACTTTAGCTATAAGTAGACTAGAAATCAGGACATATAGTTTTGACAACTAAATTTGACAAATAAGCTTGAGATAGCAACGCTTGCGAGTTCGACATTGCATACTGGTATGCATACTATGTATCCAGACAAAGTTTAATTGTTCTAAACTCCCATTTAAATCATTAAAACATCCTTAGAAGACGACAATAGCTGTCTCACACAAACTATTAGCTTATAAGTAATTTCCAAGTGGACGAATGATCAATATGAATCTTTATGAGTCTACATCAAATGATTGTCTCACACAAATCATGTAAGATGTTTCAAGGCAATTTCCACATGATCATATTTTGACTTATTATTTAGTTTCCAACAACTAAATTGTTTCCAGCTAAACTCATCAAGAATATGATGAACGTAGCTAAAGCAAAAAGCTTCCAACACATATTTCGAGAAATAGATAACTGAGTTAAACTCAACTCGAAATATCAGTTGTGTATAATATAAAAGTCTATATAGCTATATGAATTAGTCTCATTAGGAGATAGAATAAGATAAAAATCTGAATGATAGATAAGTTTTAGTCTTCACATACCTTTTGTTGATGAAGTTCCTTCAAGATCTCCTCAGTAGATCTCCGTCTTCAATCGATGAACTCCGTGAAGTCTAAATCTCAACTATACATTCTATCCTAATCCGAGACATATCTATAGGTAGACTAGAAATCAAGACTTATAGTTTTGATCAACTAAACTTGACAAACAAGCTTGAGATAGCAACACTTGCGAGCTCGAACGAGCAATGCTCTAACAATCTCCCTCTTTTTCAATTTTAGTGACAAAACTATCAATACATATGGATTACAAAATAAATAAACTTTGTAGCTTCTCATCCATCATGCTTGATTTCCTTGGTTCTTCAACATTCCTTGAATTCTTCGCCACTTCAAGTACTCCAGTGATTGTGAACGTGTTCAACTCATCATCATTATTGTTGAAGATCCATAGCCATAACAATAAGAAAACATATGAAAAACATATGTTGTCAATCATTATTATACAATGTCATAATATTATTACACAACATCAAAGTCCAATTGTATCACAACTTTGACAATAATACTACGGTGATATGTATCACTCCCCCTTAGTCAATACTTCCATCTCACAATGAAAACCACTCCCCCTTACATAATGATCCGTAAACCATATGTATGTAGTGTGAACTACCAAATAATTCTCTCCTTTTTTGTCAATATAAATTGGCAAAGGTACGAAAATTGCGGGATCATAATGATCAAAGATATAATTCATGACTAAAAAAGAACATGTCAACTTTGTTTTGATGATTTCACATAGTCGAAACTTAGTGTATTCATCAAGGAGTTTATAAATATACAAGATAAGTCCTACCATATTCCACAGCCGCACTCCCCACAAAGATTTGGCAATTAAGCACAAGTTCAATTAAGAACTCTCCCCCATAAAATGTCATTCTCGAACGAACAACAAGAGCGGACATTAACAAATTACATGAAACATGAATTTGCATCCAGAAAACTCGAATAAATTAATCACAAGAAGACCTTATAGATTAATTTAGTAGGAAATGCTCAACATAAGAAAACATACGGAGCCATACAGTACTTTCACGTAAAAATGGATCAGGGAAAGATCAATACTGCGGAATATTCAAAAGGTCATTCTATATTTTATCAATATTTTCATAAAGACATAATAGACTTAACTCTTGACATATATGAGATAATCATAGTTCACAGAGGTAAACACACATATCTCATAAAATATTTTTGCAATATATAAAACCAATAAAGATTAGTATTGCAAAATCGTCTTCCAAATAACTTAGAATTTAAATAAATAAATCTAAAACATTGCAATATGACAAAACATTGGCAATAACTATGTGTAATCACAATATTTGGTATTCCAAACCCTAGTTATCCTTCTCAAACATAAGAATAAATTCTCATAAGAAGTTTTGTAGACAAAAAATAAAAAGTTCAGACTTCTTTAATAACTTCATACCTTTCCATGACTCTGTCATAAAAGGTATTATCGATATCCTTGATTTTTTTGACCGTAGAGACTCCATGTTCATGAGTTAGAACATTCACCTTTCGATCAACAATGCGAGGAAGTTGACTTGCCTTGATACAATCAGAGATGAGATTCTCCTGGTTTCGTATCAGTACCTTTTGATTTTCAAGGATTTTGGTTTGGCCATCAATGAGATGATTTATTTACAGTTGTACGTTTGCAAATTCGACCTTAGAATCATTCTGAAAATAAATTAAATCCTTGACTGATTCAGCAATCCACGAGTTGTGTTCTTTTCTTGCAATCATCTTTTTCAGGACAAGTTTTTGAACCGAATTGCATCCTTTGATGTCTTCTTCTATATCAAGATTTACAACTTCCTGAGATCTTGAAGAGTTCTCCATATTTTTTTAAGTAGGAATGGATAAATATATATATATATATATATAAGTTTGTGAACAAGAGAAGGAAACCCTTGTTATGGAAACGCTAAAGACTCTTAAAGGAGAAGAAGAAGACACGGGTGTTCGTGGACCGGTTATAGAAAGTTAATGGATCAAAAGAGATCAAAAATAAGGAGACATAATTTGTTTTCTGTTATCTCATATCTTTTCATAGCTCAATAATTTAGAGGATTCGCTTTAAATTAGAGCACATGAAACAAAATCAACAAGATGCATAAAGAAAACAACTTTATTTCAAACACAAGATCAGATAATAACACACAAAAAACTTTAGCATCCCGCAAATATCATCCTTGCATCTCTCAAGTTAACTACAAGGATGAAATTACCTAGAAATAGGTAGCAAAGTGAGAAGTCATCCCACTATAACTATTCAGAGATGAGTTGTAAATACTGTCTGAGTGTTTGTGCCTGGTATTCCTTACCTTTCTTTGGTTATATCTTATTCCAGAAGAATTAGACATAAACCTTTTAGAATATCCAACAGAAGAATTTTTCTGAGGATTAAGTCTAGGACCTCTTGAGATCCGTTACAGAAGATAAGTATTATGGGAATACCATCTCCTAGACTTAGACTTACTAGACTTATTCTCATGGACATTCTTCTGGTTTTCTGCAGGAGTGAAATCCATTGTAGATGTCGTCTGAAAATTTACTCTGTCGACAGTAAAAAGAAGTAGATTTTGTAGATCTGAAATATGTTTCTTTCTAGCAAAATAATGTAGAGCATTATGATTTATTTTCCCACAGAATGAACAGGTTCGTGGACAAGGAACATTGGAAGAAACCTGTTTTAAGATCGTAGCTTCTTCGGAAATCCGCAAGTCACGCAAATGTTTCTTAGCAGACAATTCCTTAGGAGTAATTTCTCCATGCTAGGTAATACCACATGAGTATTAGACATAGACACTGAAGGAGACATATTCACTAAAATAGAGTTTTCCCTTTTCAAGGACTCAAAGTGTTCCTGGGCTAGTAACAGAGATGCCACAGTTTTTTTTGTTCAACATGAACGTTGTTCAACTCTGATGAATAAGATTTGATTAAACGTTCTTCTCTGATTGAGTCTTCTTTAACAGTGTCTTCAAGCATACTAATCTTTTCGCGCTGTAGAGTAGTTTCTTGAACAAGATTTTTGATATTGTTAGAAAAAGACTCAACAATACTATAGAATTCTCGTTCTTTATCAGACTTCTCAAGTTCATCAACGAGCTGAGACTATTTTTCCTCAAGCGATCTAATTTTAGAAACTTGAATATCAATAATCTCAGCAGATTTTTTTAAAGTCCTGGTGAGCTACATTTCAGATTATGACATAGTGTAAGGAATGTTATCAGAATCTGATAGAAAAAGTTTTCTACCTCGGGATTCAGAAGAAAGCTAAGGAGTTATCCTTTGAGGTAAGCCCAAGACATTTGGCATAATAAATTTTTTTTGATGACATTTCTATGTGCGTAAAAACGAGATAAACTTCTATACACAAAAATCAGATTGTTATAAACACAGAGTTATGAGGTCTTAACGTGTTTGCCTGCTCTGATACCAATTGAAAAAACAAGGGTATAACAACCACACCCAATAATTCGTTCGGAAATCTGTATGGACTAACTCCAATATAATTCCAAGAGCAGCAACTTAAAAAACGATCTCAATCAAGAAATATACCAAAGAGTTATATCTTAATTTCTCAATACAATCTGCAATCGAACAGATAGAAATCTGTGAGCCCGATTGATATGAGAAATAACTTGGACGGTACCAAAAACCAATGCCCAAGTACCAATCAATTACTATCCAAAAATCAAGGTCGAATTCACCAATTGATTGATCTACGCAGAACCTGTGATATTTCAATTATATAAACAAATATAATGTGGAAAAGAAATAACACAGACACCAGAAGTTTTGTTAACGAGGAAACCGAAAATGCGGAAAACCCCGGGACCCAGTCCAGATTTGAACACCACACTGTATTAAGCCGATATAGACACTAGCCTACTATAAGTTAACTTCAGACTGGAATGTAGTTGATCCCTAACCAAGTATCACACTGATTAAGGTACAATTGCATTCCTTACGCCTCTTGAACCATGCCGGATTCTGCATACTTGATTCCCTTAGCTGCACCCAAAACTAAGAGTTGCTACAACCCAAAGTCGAAGACTTATAAACAAATCTGTCTCCCACAGATAAGCCCATTCTGACAGATAAATCTGTCTCCCACATAAGTACCTATGAAGTTTTGTTCCGTATTTTGATAAATCAAGGTGAACATGAACAAATTGATAATCGGGTCTTATACTCCCGAAGAGCAGCCTAGAAATATGAATCACCTCACAATAACTTAACTATATGGTAGTAGAAGAAGTTATCGTGGAATCACAAAGACTGAGACAAAGAGCTTTCTGTTTACACTTTATATCTTACCTATCGGAGATAAATCTCGAGCAAATCTTAGAGAAGATAAAAATCAATACGATAGAACAAGTAAGACCAGATCACACAACTATAGAGAAACTAGTTGGGTCTGGCTTCACAAATCCCAAATGAAGTCTCGTTAACCTAAAATGGTTTTGGAAAAACCTAGGTTAAAGAAAATCGACTCTAGTCGCAACTAGGACACATGAAAGTGCTGGGATTAGGTTTTCCAGTTGCTATAGTTCTCCCTTATATGGTCTTTCAAATCAGAATTTTCTTTCAATCAAAGCTAAGATAGCTTAGTAACAAAGCATTCAATATTTACGATTAGATGAAAACCTGATTTAAGATTCAAGCTAAATATGCTTAAAACCAAAGCAATATCTCTCTACCGTTAGATGGTCTTTGGTTGTTACACACAAATCAAATATACTTTCATTTAGATATGGGTAACCGTACCTAAACGTGTATATTGAGTTGGCTCAAAAATAGTTAACCGAAGTTTTCCATATGAACACTTTTGTCTTAACCACATTCATCTAACACTTCTAGATCAACTACGATGACCATTCAACCATGAAAGATAATCAATCTAATTGTGTTTCAAATAGAGTTGTTCAAGTGTTCACTATTTCACATAAATATATATGAACCAATTGAATCAAAATCGGATTGATTTATGAGAATCGATTCATGAACATTAAGCCACGGTTTGCAAAGATTGCATTCCTTAATTTATAAAGGTATTTGTTCATGAGTTAACTTATTTTAGAATTTTAACCACTAAGTTTGGAAACGGGTACGCAAACTATAGCTTCCGGACTTTGGTCTTATCCAACAGTTTTCAAATGGGTATGCATACTGCTGTCCTGGACCTTACATCAGGTAGAACCATTCGCACACTGGTAAGCAAACTTGGTTCCCGGACTTTAACAGATAAAACCGTTCGCGTACTAGGTATGAAAACAAGGTTTCCGGACCTAAATCATACCACAATAGTTTTCATACTGGTGTGCATACTGTGATGTATCCATACAAAGGTTAATTGTTCTAAACTCTTATTTCAATCATTGAAACATCCTTAGAAGACGACAATAGCTATCTCACACAAACTATTAGCTTATAAGTAATTTTCAAGTGATCGAATGATCAATACGAAACTTTCTGAGTATACATCAAATGATTGTCTCACACAGATCATGTAAGATGTTTCAACGCAATTTTCACATGATCATCTTTTGACTTATGATTTAGTTTCCAACAAATAAATTGTTTCCAACTAAACTCGTCAAGAATATGATGAACGTAGATAAAGCAAAAATCTTCCAACACATATTTCGAGAAATAGATAACCGAGTTAAACTCAGCTCGAAATATCAATTGTGCATAATATAAAAGTCTATATATCTATAAGACTTAGTCTCATTAGGAGATAGAATAGAATAGACTTCTGAGTGATAGATAAGTTTTAGTCTCCACATACCTTTTGTTGATGAAGTTCCTCAAAGCTCTCCTCAGTAGATCTTCGTCTTCAATCGATGAACTCCGTGAAGTCTAAAACTCAACTACACATTCTATCCTAATATGATACATAGCTATAATTAGACTAAAAATCAAGATTTATAGTTTTGATCAAATAAACTTGACTAACAAGCTTGAGATAGCAACACTTGAGAGTTCGACCGAGCAATGCTCTAACAGTAGCCACTACAATAAAGCCTTGCTCATGAAAATAATCTGGAACATCCACGACAAGCCTCATTCCATCTGCACCAAACTCTATAACGAGAAATACCTCAATCATCAACCTATATTTCAAGGTACCATCCAAGTACCTAATACCGCCAGTCCATAATGGAAGCAAATGACAACTCTCGTTTTGTACTTCAAACAACTAATTTTTCACCGCATAGGAAATGGTTTAGACACGCCTATCCAGGCTAATTGGATACCTCATTTTAAAAACCTTGACCCTGCCGAATGCTGCCCTATTGTTGTAGCAAAAATATTTCAACAACAATCCTCGAGATTTGTATTGAAAGACATAATATTAATCGTTAGGTGAATTAAGATTTATACCTTATGAATGAATTATGATGATAGAATATGAATCGTTGGATGATTCAGTAGTATTTTTCATGATGCATTCCCGATGTATGAGAATTTTCCAGCTGCTTGATGAATCAGTACTCCTAAAGCTTTGGCTCTTCAAGAATTGTTGATGAATGAAGGGGGGGGGGGGGTACCTGCAAAGACACTCAATGAGTAAGAGCTCCAATCAGATTTTTATGGAGAGAGAAGGATTAGAAAATGTGTCACTTTCCAGTTGGAATTCCACCTTTACTTATAGGTTATGGAGGAATTGTATCCAGTCCAGTTTACATCTAAATACATTTTGACTATGTATCTAGACCAAATGCTTTCCAGGTTCATCCTGGTCAAAACAAATTTCTCCTTTTTAGGATCTACAACCTCCAGGTTATACATGGTCTTCTTCTGTTTTCCCCTTTTTCTAGGGATTTATAACTTCCAGGGTTTGAATGTATACATGGTCTTTAACCGATTCTCCTTTTTCTGGGGATCGGTAACTTCCAGGGTTTGAATGCTACCTGGTCTTATTTGTAACTGACCCCTCCCTTTTCTGGGGATCTGTAACTCCCAGGTTTGAATATGTACATGGTTTTCTCAATAACTGATTATCCATATTTTTGGGATCTCTAACCTCCATGATCAGTAACTTACAGGGTTTGAATGCTACCTGGTCTTCTTTGTAACTGATCTCTCTTTTTTCTGGGGATTTCTAACTCCCAGGTTTGAATATGTACCTGGTGTTTTGTTGTAGAAGGATAATTGTTGGCTGGGCTATAATCATCCTTCCATATTTTATTACCCAGTGGCCCAATATTAGGTTGAATTATTGGACTGAGGCATTGAGCCCATATACAGACTATATGGTACAAACACCTATCCAAACAGTGGTAGATATCATTGATACTCATAATTGAAACCATGATCAATTATTTAACCTTCCACCTAAAGCAATCCAATATATAATAAATATCCATATCCCAAATGACAACACCCTAGATAATATCATTTGGCCACTATCTAAATCCGGAAAATATACAACCGCCTCTGGATATAATAGTCTAATACAACACGATAATATCTCATACCAAAACTGTAGCGCCTCCTAAGCTAGCAGCTGACTAATCCAAGAGATTAACTAAATAAAGAGGCACTAAGAAACCAAATCATAAACTTAAGCATTCAATTATAAATCTGCTAAAAAACTTAACCCAAAACTCACCCAGCTCAGAAATATATATATAAGAACTCCTCTCAAATAATACATATACAATAGTCATTTGGTTTACAAATAGAACATACAACATAATAAACATATCAGAATATAACCAACTAACGAAGTTAACTTCTCGGAGCTTTCGCTGCGCAACTCTGATCTGTCTCTGAAACTGAAAGTGGGAATGGGTGAGCACATCATCCCTAAAAGGGGAACCCCGTATGAATAACATTTAACTTTCATACATCATTGGAAATGATTTGAAAACAATTCTTGTTTTCCCTAAACACTAAAACGCAACCAATTTCACATAGGTAAATAATCATGTATATGGAACTAACTCCTTCCAAACAATATATAATATGGTGACTCGTCCTACACCTGGATAGCTATATGGTGAACTCGTCCCGCACCTATTAAGCATAGCTCGAAAGTGAGTAGTTTAAATGAAGGAGCATCATCCTATATCCACAGATGGAAATACTCATTTCCAAACAATCAAATGGAAATTCTTATTTCCCAAACAATTCATGAAGACAAACAACGCATTACAATTCCTTTCCAAGCAATGTAAAGATTAAAACAAATAAAAGTACTTTCGGAATTTTAAAAATAAATAAAATAATGCATGTAATACACAATCAAATAATGCATGAATTTGTTAAACTTAAACTTTGGTAAAAGAAAACAACAATAATCACAAAAGAGTTAAAAGTATTCCCACCTATTTTGATGACAAGCCACGCCCACCTCGAGATCCACGATCCACTGATTCATCATTTGAATCGATTGTTGTTAATAGACTAACTGTTAATCATACAAGCACTCTAAGAATTTAGCCAAAAGGCTCATACAAAGCTCATACAAGTCAATCTAATGGTTCTAAGCCCATTTATGACTTTACACCTTTTGATTCTCTATATTTAGCATAATTAAAGTATAATAAAATTCAATTAGGTTGGTTCTATAGTCCATTAACTAAGTCCTATGACGATCTACAACTTTGTAGAAGGAACTGAAGGTCAATGCGGACCATAAGAGGTCCAAAATATCAAACTAAGAATACAAGATACTAAGCCCAAGTTCTCTAAACAATCCCATTAACTAAGGTCCAGTCCATGTGAGTCAACTAACGGTCACTAATGGTTAAAAGTAACGGTCAAGGGTCAACTAACAGTCAATGTCTAAGTATAGGTCAAAGTCTAGTCAAAGTCAAGGTCAGGTCTGGTCTGGTCAACTTAGTTAAATTGTATCAAAGGATTCAACTCAGTCAAGATTCACTAAGTCAGAAAAACAGAATCTGAGTCAGACTATTAACTCAGCTAACTAAGGTCAGTCCTGAGCTAAAAACCACACTATCTTTCTCTAACCAATTTATCAGTTCTACTAGGTTATACCCATAAATTCCACCACAACAATAATACATTCAATTCAAGAAAAACTTCACAATTCAATCACATAAACAAATTTAGATTACCTGGAAAATGCAGTTACAAGCTTTCTCTAGAGAGGATCAACTCAACACCTTCATCTAACCTTCATCCCTATATCACAGTCACATAACATCTCATTCAACTTCTTTAGTCATAACTTTTATAAATTCACTACAACTTAACTCTTCCCTGCAATTGATATAGACCAATTAACATTACCAGAATCTATGTTCCTGCAATATATCTCAACTGCAACACAATATGGCCCAACTCAGTTCAACTCTTCTTCTTCCTTTCCAGTTATAACTGCCCAGTTCAACAACATCATTAGCTCTCTGTTCTTTATATTCAGTATCATCCTTTCCACCAACACCATTAATTTTATCACTACCAGCAACAACTCATAAAACCATATCTACCACAATTCATCCAACAGATCAATCACCTACAACTTCAGTTAAATATCTCAAATACAAACTTTCATGGCCTCACTCAAACTCAGCTCATATCCTCACCACCAACAGTTCCAACTTAAACCCATTATCTGATACACAACCGCTACTAAATTCAACAACATCATCACTACCAGTGCAAGCAATCCTTGACACCCAACATCATTCATTTAAACAATTCATAACTCTTGCAACTAGCATGAACACAGACAACAACACCATTTCGTTCTACCTTCACTTCATATTCAGTTCACCACTAAATCAAATCCAACACCTACAACTGCGGCTCAATCCAACATCCCCTTTTTAGTCTCTTCCTGCACAACCTGAAATCTCAGTAACATCATTCACATGAACTGAAATCTCAGAATCACCACTGACTAATTCATAAACTCAATAATCTCTATTCCTATAACTCAACTATAATCTAAATTC
The DNA here is from genome assembly GCF_003573695.1 of Papaver somniferum. Taxonomy (NCBI): domain Eukaryota; kingdom Viridiplantae; phylum Streptophyta; class Magnoliopsida; order Ranunculales; family Papaveraceae; genus Papaver; species Papaver somniferum. The sequence goes on along the minus strand of NC_039359.1, from coordinate 164,627,068 downwards.
CACCCACAACTTCATTCTAAGCTCATCTCAATCTCAATTTCATTCATAATCACACAAACTCAACAACACCTCATATTCAACACCACCAACACCACCAGCTATCCCTAATATTTCACCTGTCACAGATCAAACAATATTCTCTTCTCCACATATACTTCTCATCTGCAGCTTCATGTCCTCCACATAACATCATTATTTCTCACTGCAACACTTTAATTCAGTTTAGTTTAACACCCCAATTACAGAGCAACCCAAACTGCAAATCAATTATAAATTTAAACTACAATAAAACTCAAATTTCAACACCACCATACCCATCTCAAACCAAAATTGAATTATCAAACACATATCCCCAAACAATAAAAATTGAGTAACTGAGTTAGATTATCTCAAAAAATAATTACCTCAAACGGTTTCATTTAAGCAATCGACTCTTCTTCTTTCTTTGGATTGATCTAAAACTCATCTCACACATCAACAACCCACCAGTTCAGTTCAATCAATCTCAACACCATCAATAGCTTCTTCTTCTGAAACTCTACAGGACAATCTCACAAAACCCCATCTCTTTAATCAATTCTTCTTCTTTGTTCTCAAAATACAAAACCCATCTCTAATCCCATCTTATTCATCACCCTAGACAATCTTTTGAGAAACCATAGTTCTTCGATTCGTCATTGAATCAACTTCAAAAATAAAATTAAACGTCAACCCATTCAATCTTCTTCCATCAGGAACTCAATACACAAATCAATTCCACGAAACCTCAATTAAACTTCATCTTTCAGAAACCCTAATCAACCTCTGTTTCTCGTTGATCCATCGTTTCTTATTCGTCTAAAGTTAAACCAACTTCAACAACATCGGGTTATCAATCTCTTAAGCTTACTTGAACAAGATTCAATATCAATTCCTCTGTTTTGAGATCGACAGAGAAGGGGAAGAGAAAGAAGAGAAATAACAGAGAAGAAGAAGAAGAAGAATAAGAAGAAGAAGAAGAAGAAGAAGAAGAAAAAAAGATAAGAAAGAAGAATAATCTTCTCGGTTAGGTGTAGATGAGGCCGACCAAATTTGGTGACACACCCACTTGCTATGACACGTGCAGCCACAAGGTTAACATCCAAAAATTATTATTTTACCCTCCGAAAACAAATTGATAAATTATCTTCATCCGGTATCCGAACGACACGTTCGAGTAGTCCATCTCGCATAAATTTTCGATATCTATCTAACAGTACTAGTTTCGTATCTGGATTATTGTTAGATTAATTTATAATAATTAACGTTCGTGTTAAACTAATCGAGCTATTATCTACTAATTCGTCAGTTGACTGGTCTAATAGCGTTGACGAGCTTCTGGTTCCTTACAAAAACCCCCTTCCACATACCAAATTCTTATGGACTTAACCATGGCCACCAAAAATTCAGCTTTTCTTATGAAAAATTATCAACGAGGGACTTCCAACCTTCTCACTACTTCACCATATCAACCTTTCTAATTCCAATCTATGCCCAAGATGTAGAACCGCTCCAGAATCAACATAACACATGCTTATACACTGCTAAACGGCAATGGACACTTATAGTAGGCTATCCAATCTCGTAACAACAAATCAACTCACCAGAAATAACTACCCAATTACCATAACAACACAAACAAAAATATCCTAAATGATTTAAAGTCCAGCCATTACTTCTATTATTACATCCTTTTGTTATCTCCTTTGGTCCCTTTGGACAACCAGAAACGAACTTGTTTTCGGACAAGCCGACTCTCCACCTGAAGACATTCTAACGTGAGCCTTACAACAACAACTAGAATTTGAATGGGAAAAAAAATTCACCCCACCAGTTTTCCATGGGGAACCACCATCCAGAATTACAATAAGAAACTTCAAAACAACAATAACAATTTCCGTAGGAAGGACCAGACCAGATCAGACTGGATAAAAATAAATATTGATGGAGCATCTAGGGACACCAAGGAATGGCAGAAGCATGGATTATTTACACGGATTCAAATGCAAATATGGTGATGGCTATTGCATTACCTTTAGGAATAACGGATGCCATCATCGCCGAGACTTGGGCGATTGTGCTAGCAACCAGAAAGGCGATGGAAAGGCGATGGAACCAAGTTCTGTTCGAAACAAACTCAGAGAATCTCATGAGATTCATAAAGACCCCAACTGAAGCTCTATGGTATATTTCAGAAATGATTGCAGATTTAAAATAAAAAATGTGATAAATCCCATTCTATGATATCCATCACACCTATCGAGAAGGAAATCAAGTAGCAGACGGTCTAGAAAACGACGCAGAGGATGGAAGCCAAGCAACAAATTATTCGATTACAATATGGGACCAGGCTATCCCACCTTGCATCAACCAAATTTTATTAAGTGACTCTATGGGTGTCAAATTCCCCCGTGCAATAACAATTTAGTTAATATATAATATGCATGCTTCAAAAAAAATAAAATAAAATCAAATCAAGTTAAAGCTAAGTTGAGTATAATATTAAGATATCATTATTTTAAATGATAAATTATGATAAATTAAAAATAACATCTAATTTTGACGTTACTTCCTGTTCATAAATCTAATTTTCGAGTTAATTTACGTTAGTGCGCCTTTCATAAATCTAGAAAATAGGACATTGTTGATGTTGGATTTTCAACAAAGGTCAAAATCGTAAAATCATGATACTGCATGTTTCTGACCCGGCTTCGGGAACGCATGTGACGATTCATATTTTACAATCCATGAACCGTTTCACAATCTCTGATCGAGTTACTCTCAGAGCCATGATGAATATGATTCTCGAAAAGCCTCCACTAGCTGAGCGTTCGATGTTGTGCATTTCATCATGACCTCTTTACATAGAAGAATGGTCGGCGGTCCTCCATACATAATTTTTGAGAGGGAAAAACTCCTTCAAGACGTCGGTGACACTCACAGTTCCCTGACTATGTAGAGAAACTGTGTATAGATTCAGGCGGTCCTCCATACATAATTGTTGAGAGGGAAAAAAGCCTTCAGGACGTCGGTGACACTCACTGTTCCCTGACTATGCACCTTTCAGAACGGGTATGACGCTTTAACTGGCTAATATTACTTCTGCAGTAGATTAATTCTACCGTGACATTCACCACTGAATTCCTAAAAGATAATCTATTTTATCTAATTATTCCAATTCTATGGTCGAATCCACGGCTTGATCTCATGGAATGGTAATAGATAATTATCTTATCTCATTACTGCAATTTCATGGTCGAATCCACGGCTGATATCATGGAATGGTAATAGATAATTTTATTACTCCGATTCTATGGTCGAATCCACGATCCCATGGAATGGTAATGCTCATTTTATTATGCCGAATTCATGGTCGAATACACGGCTGATCCTATGAATTGACAATAAATAACTACTCACCTTTATTACTCAGTTTCATGAATCATTCTCCACTAAATTTCATAAATTAGTAATAAATACTCATCAACCGGGTATCTGGATCATTACTGACTAAGCCCCAAGAAAATGGTGCAAGTGTACTCAACAATGATGCACAAACAATCACTCAAATGCACGAACGAGCATTCGAAAATATGGATAAACGAGGAATCCTACACAAAACAGGAGAGAGAGAATAATAATATTAAATTGATAAAGAGTCCCCCAGGGACCGGGCCTACCGGCCGGCCGGCCATGCCCTAGCCGTGGCCGGTCCCCATGCCTCTTCCATTATTTTTTCTTATTTTATTTATTTTCATGAACTCATGAAAACTCCTTGATTCTAGCACATTTTTCTTATTTGAGCAAAACTCACGGTTTCTCCATATTTTCATAGTTTCATGAGAAATAATAATATAAAATAGGGAAAGGTGTTGCGGGACCAGGCAACCTAGTTGGACACCCATGCCCTGGACATGGACGGTCCCACACCTTGCAATCCTTTGTCTTTCCATAATTATTATTTCCCTAATCTCATGAAACTCCTTCGTTTCAACAACACTCATGGTTTCTCCATAGTTTCACGGTTTCATGAGAAATAATAACATAAAATAAGGAAAGGTGTTGCGGGACTGGGCTACTAGCCGGACGACCATGCCCTAGTCGTGGCCGGTCCCAGACCTTACAATCCCTAATCTCTCATAATTATTATTTCTCTTATCTCATGAAACTCCTCAGTTTGAGCAAAAATCATGCTTTCTTCATATTTTCTCGAATATTGCTCAAACCAAGAAAAAGCCAAAAAGTCAAATGGTTACATGACCGACTAGGCTTTCCACGAAAAATATTAAAATATCGCTATTTTAATATTCTCAAAAATTGATGAAACGAGCAAAGTTCTACTTTGCCCATTCGAGCAAAATCAAGAATTTCAGTCGAAAATCAAACTCTTCTGAAAATTCAACATATTGCTCAAACGCACACCAGAAAATACCAAAACTATCAGGACTGAGATACGGACATTATGGTGACACTGGCATACTCCCTTTACCTACCAAGGACGGACCTAAGGCTTGCACAAAGCCGGTCCCACACATCTTCACAATTTTGACCTAATTTGCTCAATTGCTCATATTGGGACCAAACTCTTTTCAACCAACTTGGAGTTTGCTCAAACGACCATCAACTGATCCCACGACCACCAAGGCCCGGTCTCATGCCCTCTTGGTAGGTCCCTCACTTTTCCATAATTAGGTTTTATCACCTAATGCTCAATCGAGCACTATTTCAATAAATGATGAAACCGACATTTAATCATCATTCTTTCACCAACTGGCCAACTAAGGACCCTGGTGCATGCTCACTCGAGCACTTTGGCGCCACATGGACGTCCATCATCCCATGTGGTCGGTCCCTCTATCACTCATGACCTATTTTCAGAGATTCATCAATTGACGAACAATTGATTAAAAATTAGGGTTTCGAATAAACGCTCCACAAATCATCATTCTGAGCAAGATTCAAACACTAATGAATTTATGTTGATCCAACAATCAACATCTGGATTAATCATATAATATTTGGTAGTCTACCAATATTTTAATTAATATTTTATTGGGTCACGTTACCAGTAAATAATTCGTCGAATTGAGAAATACTTGCTCAGTTGATCGAATATTGATCCAACTATCAATATTCAGTAATTTATCAGTAATTTGTCGAATTGAGCAATACTTGCTCAGTTTCTCGAATATTGATCCAACTATCAATATTCAGCAATTTATCAGTAATTTGTCAAATTGAGCAATACTTGCGCAGTCGCTCGAATATTGATCTAACTATCAATATTTAGTGATTTGTCAAATTGAGCAATACTTGCTCAGTTGCTTGAATATTGATCCAACTATAAATATTCAGTAATTCATCGAATCGATGCTTAGTCGTCGAATTTACAATCTTTGCTAATAAGCGCAAAGTCAACATCATTTAAAGAACTATACGTCTCAACAGACATGTTTGATCCGTGAATCACTGAGCATTCATCAATCATGCTCCATTCAGTAGAACCTAAACTCATTGTATAATCAGTCAACAACAGACTAATTAATACACGTCTGGCTTGCAGACTTCACAAATCATGAGACATCAATCATGTCACATGGGGGGATATCAATTAGGGTTTTGGTATGGAGGCCTACGGCACGTGGATTCATCCACAATGATAAATGTGAGTAAGTCATGAAAACGGTTGAAGGAGTTATCAAAGTAGTGGGTGCACAATCAGTTAAATCTCCACACGACATGTAACTGACTTTACCACGATCTCCCATTTTCCCACTCTTTCATTCCAGAAACCGCCACACTTACCGCGATCAATGTGTTCACTATTCTGACAATATAAATAAGTATCTGAATCTATATTGAGAGACATCAATACTCGTCTAACACAGAATTTCCGAGTCATCACTCTCGAGAATTCATCAATCTACCATATCTTATTCAAAACTTCAGCAGTTCTTCATTATTGCAGAATCCTTCATCACATCCACAATCATTGATCATCATTGATCCCACACAATTCTCAGCTTCCCTCCTACAGATCAACCGCCATCTCCCTCTTTGCGACCAAATTGAATCTAGAACGGCCATTGACTTGGTTTAGGCCGGAGTCCTACAGATTGGTCTCTCGAATCTAAGCACTCCCTTTGCAGTGCATCTGTGTGAGGTTGAATAGTTTGCTCGTTTGAGGAGTCTCGACAACACGCTCGTCTCTTCAATTCCCTGAAAAACCAGCAAATCGTTTTTCTCCATCTACAGATTGGCGACCATAGTGGGAGATTAATCTCTCGGTTGCAATCTCAATCCTTGAAAAGATGGTCGGTCTTAGATCCATTTCAGAAACTCCAGACTTTAACCAGAGTCTTCCAAATGGTGATGCTTCTTGCGGATCTAGTAACGTTCATCATTCTTACTTCACTACTCCCTTTCTCCCTATTGACGCATTCGACGGGGAAATTCCATCATTGGCTGAATTGGTACGAAGACAAGGAGTTCTAACCAGGAATGTCAATTAGTTGAAAGATGCTATCGATAACCTATTCACTTGTATGGTGGAATTGACAAGGCTTTTTGGAGTAGAAATAGTGGAACGTCCAAACCCTACTCCTGATACTCTTCAAACCAACAATTTCACTACTTACGAGAAGCCGGTAGATCAGGAAGTCACGCATTTAATCGATAATCTGTGTGAAATCCTGCATTTCTCCAGAGATCAGGGGACGAACAGGTTTGTTGCGCTCAACCAAATATCATCTGATGTGCAAATAGCTCCATCATCTCTAGCAGTTGAACAAGTGTCCATGCTATCTGAACATTCGATCAACAACATCACTTTCACTGAGGAGGACCGAATGACAGAAGAAGGACATAACCGAGCCCTGTTCGTGACTGCTTCTATCAAGGATTCCAAATTCAAGAGAGTTCCCATTGATATAGGCGCTTTTACAAATCTCATCACTATGAAGACTCTCAAGGAGGCCAAAGTTCCGCAAAGCAAGGTTGTTCATCATCCCATACTAATGACGGGTTTTGAAGGAAGTCAGAGTCACACATACAGGTACGTCTATGTGGATCTGAAAGTAGGGCCGATTCAATCCACTGTCAAGTTTCATGTGACCGAGAAAGACCCTGATTATCACGTGATACTCGGAAGGCCATGGCTCCATGACAATAAGGTTGTTCCTTCGACATACCATCAATGTATGCAAGATTTTCTCAACAACAAAATTGTGTGCATTGCAGCTTCAGTGTCTCCTTATGCTCCGCTTTATGGTGCTGAGTTCCTGGAACCTCCAAAGAGCATCTCCGAACCTCCAAGCAAGATCTACGGAACTCCACTCCCAAGCTGGAAATCTATTGAGAAAACTGACAAACTATCATCAATAGATGCTAAATTCATCAAACCTTCTACCACATCGCTCAAGCGTCGTCATAGTCAAGGTACAATTCATAATAAATCCAATTTTATTACTGATTATGATGCGGAAGCGAGAGTCATGTATCTCCGTCGAAAAGATTAGCAATTAACAGGGGAGGTCGATGAAAAGTCTCCCCTCCCTGAAGAATTATTCCAGAGTGAGCAATCTCCCGATGAACAAATTTAAGATGCACCACGACAGATGCAAGATGGCACGGATTCCACAACTGACGATCTTGAGACTATCAACATCAGAACAGACGAAAACCCGAGGACGATTTTAATCAGTTCTGCTCTCTCATCTAAGGAACGAGAAGGATTGATAGGTCTGTTGAAAGAGTATTAAGATATCTTCGCATCGAAATACGAAGAAATTCCCGGCTTAGATGACAAACTGGTCACTCATCATCTCCACATCACTCTCGAATCCAAACATGTCAAGCAACCGCCCAGGAAGTTCATACATGAGGTTGAGGAACAAATCAAAGTGGAGATCCAGAAATTACTAACATCAGGATTCATCAAACCCATTCAACATCCAACGTGGCTGGCGAATATTGTCCCAGTCAAGAATAAAAATGGCCAGATCCGATGATGTGTGGATTTCAGAAACCTGAACAAGTGTTGCCCGAAGGATGACTTTCCATTGCCAAATATTGATATGCTTGTTGATGCAACCAGTGGTCATGACATGTTCTCATTCATGGACGGTTACAGTGGATACAACCAAATCAAAATGTACGAGCATGATGCTAACAAGACCGCGTTGCGAATTCCCATTGGAAATTTCTATTACACAGTGATGCCTTTTGGCCTAAAGAATGCAGGAGCCACTTATCAGACTGCAATATTTCATGACATGATGCACAAGCAAGTAGAAGACTACATTGATGATGTGGTGGTGAAATCGAGGACTCGAGCATCCCACCTAGACATTCTTAGGTAGGTCTTTGAAAGATGCAGGGAATACAAACTAAAGATGAATCCTCTGAAGTGCGCTTTTGGTGTCTCTTCTGGAAAGTTCCTTGGATTTCTGGTTACGGTAGAAGGAATCAAAGTCGATCCAGACTAGACGAAAGCCATTACTACCATGCCTCCTCCACGAACTGCGAAAGAGCTCCAGAGTTTCATGGGAAAGGTAAACTATATTCGGCGTTTCATTCCCGGACTGGCTCAACTCATTACTTCATTCACTCCCCTGCTGAAGAAAGGGGCATATTTTACATGGACAACCGTTCAACAAAAAACGTTCCAGAAAACATAGCAGATATTACTATCACATGATGTCATGAAATCTCCGGTGCAAGGACAACCACTAATACTTTACACAACCTTCAGTGATGTTGCTATTGGAGCACTCCTCGCTCAAGAAGACGAAGAAGGCATCGGACGCCCGATCTATTATTTCAGTCGCACAATGAGGGATGCTTAAATCCGATACCCAAAGGCTGAAAGAGCGTACCTAGCATTGGTTCACACATTTCAGAGATTCATGCATTATCTTTTTTCAAACAGAGTTGTGCTCGTGGCCAAAGATGATCCTATAAAGTTCTTACTGTCGAAGCCTACTTTGATTGGAAGACCGGCAAAGTGGCTACTTCAGATGTCAGAGTTTGACATAGCATGTGTCCCGCCTAAAGCAATCAAGGGACAAGAAGTTGCAGACTTACTTGATGCTTTCCCTGGGGAAGACATCACGATGATACATGAAGAAGTTCCTGGTGAATTTCCAGAAATCTCAATCATTCAGGAAAAAACATGGCTATTGTATTTTGATGAATCCGCCACTCCAAGCAATGATACTAGCGGTGCGGGCATTGTACTAGTATCTCCATCCGGTGAAATATTCTCATATTCATTCAAGCTGGATCTCCACTGCACTAACAATTCGGCAGAATACGAAGCTTTCCTCCTGGGATTATCTTTGGCCAAGCAAGCAGGAGCGATGCATCTGGAGATAAGAGGAGACTCAAAGTTGCCGGTCAATCAAATGAATGGCGTGTACTCTCTCAAATAAGTAACACTCGCTCCATTCAGGGCTGAAGCATAAAGACTATTAGCTCATTTCTCCGATGCAACAATTGTGCATACTGGCCGCACCAACAACAGACACGCTGACTGCCTAGCGACTCTTGCGTCCAAGCTGCAGTTTGAAGGGTCAGATAAATCCATCACTGTGCAAAGACGTTCTGTATCATCCACCTGGCTTACTAAAGTTGAAGATGCTCAGTCAAGCGATCAGTGGGCACCCATCATTCATGAATTGAGCAGTTCTCTTACAGAAAGAAAAATCAATCTCAAGGAGTTGAAGAACTTTTTATGCTGCATGGAGCATTGTATTATCGCAATCCTGATGGATCCTCGTTACGATGCCATGGAGATGAAGAAGCAAGCGAGCAACTCAAACACATACATGAGTAAATATGCGGACAAACCCTGGTAGTCACACTTTACAGAAGGATTCAAAGACTCGGGTACTATTGGCCTTCCATGGAGGCTCAGTCGAGAAAGTTACAAGGGTCCTGTCCCAATTGTCAGACACCACCTCATCATTTAGAGGTTCTAACAATTCACCACACTGGGGATTGGAGAGAACCTTACATGAAATATCTTCGTGACAACGATTTACATCCGGAGAATAAGTAGAGATCAAACTCATCCAGAGGGCCAAACGTTTTTTCTACTTGGAACGGATTTTTTATCGCAAAAGCTTTGGTGGGAACCTCCTGAGATGCTTAGCCGAACATGAAATTCCTACAATATTGAAAGAGATGCACGAAGGTGAACACCAAGGAAAGAAAAAATTATTTCTCCAAGTCCATGAGAAATATTATTGGCCAACCATGGAAGACGATGCAGCTGCCTATGTTCGGAGATGTCATCAATCTCAAGTTCATGGTAACCTCTTTCACACTCCCTGTCTTCCATTACATTCTGTGAGCAGTCCATGGTCTTTCTATAGCTGGGGACTGGATATCATTGAAAAAATAAATCCAGCATCTTCGAAGCAGCATATACATCATCATAGCAAAATAGTACTTCACCAAATGGGTCGAGGCTATTCCTCTTCGAAACACATTTTCATATAACTAATTGCATAAAATAAGTAGATATCACAACTAATGGAGTCACAATTGCAGCTTTCATCAAAGAATATATCATATGCAGATTCGGCGTTCCTAAACATATCATCACGGATAATGAAACTCCTTTTGCCAACAAGCATGTTGCAGAATTGATCGAGGAATACAGAATCAAACAGATTTTCTCAACACCATACTATCCCCAAGGAAACATACAAGCGGAGAGCACCAACAAAACCTTGATCCGGATTCTTAGTCAAAAAGTTCATGACAATCCACGAACGTGGCATGAAGAATTGCCCATGGCTTTATGGGCCTACCATACCACACCAAGAAGTTCAATTGGGAATTCACCGTATTCTCTCGTCTATAGCGATGATGATGTTCTCCCAACTGAAATCAAGATTCCTTCTGCAAGAATCGCGACGGCCAGTGGAGTACAGTGGGATGAAGCCGAAGTATCTAATTCAAGGATTGTTGAGTTAGATATGCTTGATTTGAGAAGGGCCAAGGTAATAAAATATATGGAAACCTAAAAACATAGAATTTCCAAGGCATACAACAAAATTTTAAGACCTCGAACGTTTCAAGTAGGAGATTTAGTTTGAAAACAACAAAACATATTCAACAAGACATGTCCACTCCCAAATTCTCCCCGAAATGGGAAGGGACTTATGTGATCATCAAGGCAGTATCCAGCGGATATTACAATATCCTAGGTGTTAATGGAGGGGTATACGGGAACATCGTCAATGGAAAGTGGCTCAAGCAGTATTATGCTTGAGTAATCAGTAAACAAATTTTCATAATGTTTCAGAATGTAGTTTTCATTCCTCCAAAGAGTATGCAATATGCTCATTCATTCAAAAATCGAAATGTATTTCATGAATCGCACAAAATCATCATCCTACTCTGTTCAGTCTCAAAACCTACAAAAAGAAAATTCTCTCAAATGCTCACTCAGCACAAACCATCCAACAAATGGATAATTTTTATAGAAGGTCGTGTCAAGCCTCTTTTGGAAATTTTTAGTCTTCACTTTCAAGTCCTGGACAACTTTCTCAACTATTGCCGACTCCAAAGCAAGTGCCTTCTCCTCTTCCAAGATGCCAGTTGTAGCAGAAATCGCATCAGCAGCAGTTGTTGCCCTGTCAATTTTGATCATCTCGAGCCGATGACGGAGCCAGCCTACGCTGAATCGCAAGGTTTCGCAATTCGAAATCATGTCATCCCATCTATGAAGTTCATGATTCTTGATGTCTCGCAAATTCGTCTTGATCATCTCTTCAATGATCGGTAATAATCCGGCGACGGTAGTCAGGAGGGTCGGCAGGAAGCCTCTCCACATTTCGGTCGTAGCACTGTGTCCGTACCTTCTCCAAATCTTGGTATACAGGGACATGTGACATTTGGGAATGATGAAGCCACCAACTACCTAATTGTCTGGGCAAGTATTAACCATGGGAGTCCAGCCGTCGGGTACTCAGGAGCATGAACTCTAACTCTAGTATCCACGTAATTGGTGGAGTTTTCATCAACACGGTTGCCGCCATCATCATCTACGATCACGGACTTCCCATTCTTCCGCTTCCTAGCATCGACAAAAACATGAACATCAACCTGCGATGGAGAAGTTTCCAACTTCAACAAAGACTGGATAAACCATTGAGCGTGATGAAACTTTAGTCGAGAAGTCATAAAATTACTCACGGATGTTCCATCTTTAGTACAAGCCGACCTGTACCAGGCAGGAGCATTGACAGTCCGCTTGGGTCTCAAGCTACAAGAAGGCAGATTCCTCTGTTTATCCTGCAACAAACCATTTTCTTTGATCAGTCATCCTGATCAAATGGGGATAAATAAAATGTGCGACTCACCGAGACAGAAACTTCCATATCATGCTTCGACTGAGATTCATTTCGAGAAGAAACACTACTGCAAGACATGGTGATGAGAGGTATGATCGTGATCAAAATTTCTTCCGATAATACACAGGGGCAAGAGACGGTATCCCGTTTAAATAGAAAACCCTAAGTATTGAAGGTCAATACACGATGATTATCTTATAACGGGTAGTTAAATCCGTTGCAGTTTCTACTGAAACCCTAAATCTCAAATCAGAGTACATAGTGATGTGGGAGAAACATAACAATACTGGAGACTGACAGTTCAGGCGGTCAACATTACGACTACAGATGGATCATCCGGCAGATCACGTGTCCGCTTGTGCACTCACGTTGCGTGGTCAATTTGTACCTATATGGACGTCGGTCCATCTTATCCAATTGGAGGCATGAAGAGGACTTGGCAGAAAATGCGATAAGAGATTATTGTTCAAAAAATAATAATAATGATTTCTAACGCAACATTTATATGGTCAAACATCTCAAATATCCAAAAAAATATCTACTTCAACGGAAAATAAATAATCTCAGAAAACTCACGAGCAAGACTAATCGTCGGATTCATCGGACTCGTCATCACCATCATCGTTTTCTGTGGAATCTTCTTCATGCTCTTCCTCAGAATCACTATTAGAATCATCACCAAAGTATTCTCTCTCATCAGGATTGCTGTACATTGCATCCCAATACTCTTCCTTTTTGCGTTCAGCTTCAAGATCAGCCTCAACTAATCTCTCAATCTCCCTGGTAAGACGGTGTGGCTTAATTTTGCGATCCTTTGGCTCCCATACGGGTTCTTCTTCAGCGTCTGAATCCGAGGCTACACCATCAGGACGAGAGCGAAGCTTCTCCTCGGAGGCTAACCGTCTGCACTGAATTCAAAGATTCTTCTCCCGGTACTCAACTACTATCTCATCCTCGGATTTCCTCTTCGAGAATCTATCACTGGCAGTCTTCAGCTGATCAAGAGACATGTCGTTTATGGCTTCCTTAGCCTTCTTTAATGATTGATCCATCTTGGCACGAGATTCTGCTGTAGAAATCTTCATCTCTGGAACCTTGGAATCCTCGTCAGAAGAGCTAGAGGAATAATCATAATCATAATCACTGCTGCTGGAAGTCACCATTATCTGGAACCAGAAGCGCACAATTACAGATATGCTAATATCGAATTCATAACAAAACGGTAATCTTTAATTCTTACCTATTTATGGTTTCACGAACTTGGTGATAACAACGTAAAACTACGAAAACTTTCTCACTCCTTCAAACTTGCGAAGACGAGAAAAATCTATCATTCAAGAGTCAACACTGACTTTTCACGAAACTATGAGCAATTCACAAACTCTTCATGTGAACGTTCCATGATTTTATTTCGCAAACACACATCATAAAATCATAAAATACAGTTGTTTATCTCTAACAATTACTCAAAAATTGTTATTTGATTTTTTTAATCAAAAATAAAAAAAACTCACGTGTAAAATAAAAATAAAAAATAACGTGAGTTAATAATTTTTTTTGCTCAAATGAGCATTCGTCTATGAAACGAGAATTTTTTCTATTTTTGCAAGGGTCCACATATTCCAAATAAATATTTAAAAGTTCACAGATAAATTTTATCATGAACTACAGGTCTTTTCAAAATTCCTTTAACTCTAAGGATCATTATTTATTATTTCTACTACGAACGAACCTACGTTCCTAACAATATTTGTGAAAGTTCATGCTTTGAAAATAAATTTTGGTTTTCATGAAACCTCATAAACAAAATTTTATCTACTGCAACTAGACCATGTCCATTCAAGAATTTATGTATCTCTTTCATATTACGGATTTTTGCTCGTTTCTTAAACTAACAGACGAACGGGCATATATACGTTTTTCTAAACAAATTCTTCATAAAACCTACACATGCATACAATTATGAAATTTTGTTTTGAGAAACTCATGGGAAAACTATTGAATTCACAGCAAAAAAAACAGAAAAGAAAAAGCTTACCTGTTAGGTGCCGGAAGTTGGCCGACGGTGAGAGGATCGCCGGCGACAATGGGATTTCCGGCGAACAATTTTTTTTCTTTTTATTTCCTGCTCGTGAAGAATAGAGGGAAAGGAAGCTGGTCGGTCACTAAAATGATTTTTTTTAAGGGTTTCTTCCCTTTTATATTGATTTTATTTCCAAAACCTAATAAAACATGGGTTTCCTTTTTAGGGCTCGAGCTCGTAAATACTAAACCGACCAAAGTTGGAATTTTGACCAACCAAATAATCTTTGCTTCATCTATCCGTGCTTACGAGATGACACTCTATCTTGCTATCAGGGTCCTTGCCTGAACATTTGCTCATACATGACACCATTGGAACAAATCGAGGATTCTGATAATACCTTTGTACGACCGATTTCAATCACTGATCTCGTTGACTGAAAATCACCATCTAATGCTTACTGCGGAACATAACTGTCCCTCACTAAGCAGGGGACTTAATGTTGATAGTGGATTTTCAACAAAGGTCAAAATCGTAGAATCATGATACTGCATGTTTCTTAACCGGCTTTGGGAACACATGTGACGATTCATATTTTACAATCCGTGAACCATTTCACGATCTCTAATCGAGTTCCTCTCAGATCCATGATGAATATGATTCTCGAAAAGCCTCCACTAGCTGAGCGTTCGATGTTGTGCATTTCATGATGACCTTTTTACATAGAAGAATGATCGGCGGTCCTCCATACATAATTGTTGAGAGAGAAAAAATCCTTCAAGACATCGGTGACACTCACTGTTCCCTGACTATGTAGAGAGACTGTGTACAGATTCAGGCGGTCCTCCATACATAATTGTTGAGAGGGAAAAACGCCTTCAGGACGTCGGTGACACTCACTGTTCCCCGATTATGCACCTTTCAGAACGGGTATGACGCTTTAACTGGCTAACATTCCTTCTGCAATAGATTAATTATACCGTGATATTCACTGCTGAATTCCTAAAAGATAATCTAGTTTATCTCATTACTCTGATTCCATGGTCGAGTCCGCGACTTGATCTCATAGAATGGTAATAGATAATTATCTTATCTCATTACTGTGATTTCATGGTCGAATCCACGGCTGATCTCATGGAATGGTAATAGATAATTTTATTACTCCGATTCTATGGTCGAATCCACGATCCCATGGAATTGTAATGCTCATTTTATTATGCTGAATTCATGGTCGAATCCACGACTGATCCTATGAATTGATAATAAATAACTATTCACCTTTATTACTCAGTTTCATGAATCATTCTCCACTGAATTTCATAAATTAGTAATAAATAATCATCAACCGGGCATCTGGATCATCACTGAGTAAGCCCCGAGAAAATGGTGCAAGTGCACTCAACAATGATGCACAAAGAGCACCCAAATGCACGAACGAGCAATTGAAAATATGGACAAACGAGGAATCCTACACAAAACGGGAGAGAGAGAATTATAATATTAAAATGATAAAGAGGCCCCCAGGGACCGGGCCCACCGGCCGGCCATGCCCTAGCCGTGGCCTGTCCCCATGCCTCTTCCATTATTTTTTCTTATTTTATTTATTTTCATGAACTCATGAAAACTCCTTGATTCTAGCAACTTTCTTTGTTTGAGCAAAAATCACGGTTTCTCCATATTTTCAAGGTTTCATGAGAAATAATAATATAAAATAGGGAAAGGTGTTGCGGGACCGAGCAACCTAGTCGGCCGCCTATTCCCTGGACGTGGTCGGTCCCACACCTTGCAATCCCTTGTCTTTCCATAATTATTATTTTCCTAATCTCATGAAACTCTTTCGTTTCGACAAAACTCATGGTTTCTCCATAGTTTCGTGGTTTCATGAAAAATAATAACATAAAATAGGGAAAGGTGTTGCGGGACTGGGCTACCTGGCCGGCCGGCCATGCCCTAGTCGTGGCCGGTCCCACAACTTACAATCCCTAATCTCTCAGAATTATTATTTCTCTCATCTCATGAAACTCCTCAGTTTGAGCAAAAATCATGGTTTCTTCATATTTTCTCGAATATTGCTCAAACCATGAATAAGCCAAAAAATCAAACGATCACATGACCGACTGGGGTTTCCACGAAAAATATTACCCCCTCTATTTCTGAAAGACCGTCCTCTATTCCATTTTGGTATGTTTCAAAATTGTGTCCAGTTTTTGTTTATAGTTATATTTTTCTAATAAACTCTCTAATATACCCTTAATGTTTTATATTCATAAATTCTTTTTTAATGGTCCCAATATAAAATATTAATGAGATTTGTATAATTATAGAAACAAATATATACTTCATTCCTTTTAGCTTTCTTTTTTTATTTTCTATTTACAATCCCATAACAATTTTTGATAGTTTTTATTACTAACATTTTTATCCAAATAAATTAGGCAAGTAACCAAGGGTATGCATGTAAACTACTACGGTCTCCTTAATATTTTGACAAAGTCAAAGCGGACTGTCTTTTGGAAACGGAGGGAGTAAAATATCACTATTTTAATATTCTCAAAAATTGATGAAACGAGCAAAATCAAGAATTTCAGTCAAAGATCAAACTCTTATGAAAATTCAACATATTGCTCAAACGCACACCAGAAAATACCGAAACTCTCAGGACTGAGATACTGACATTATGGTGACACAGACATGCTCCCTTGACCTACCAAGGACGGCCCTAAGGCTTGACAAATCCGGTCCCACACATCTTCAAAATTTTGACCTAATTTGCTCAATTGCTCATATTGGGCCCAAACTCTTTTCAACCAACTTGGAGTTTGCTCAAACGACCATAAACTGGTCCTACGACCGTTGATTGTGAAATGGACTTGGGTACAAATTTCATACTTTATATCTTCAAACAAATGAGATTTTTGCAACACATTCATGTCATTCTGTGAACCCGAAAGACAAAAAAAAAGTGTCATATCCAACAATCATAAGAAGTAGCAGCTTTGGGGATAACAATTAATTTTGGGTAATGATTTTTATATTGACTGGACAGTAATAGAAAATCTCATCCATACCCTATGCATATAGTCAAGACCACGTAACATTCATGGGAAGCCCCTATCCTCGTTTTGCTTCAATATATCTCCAACATCTTCCTCGGTTGGTTTTTGTAAATGCGTTGGAACAAAATGATTAATAATTACTTCACAAAACAATGAACGGTACTCATTTATCTAATCCGTAACCTAGAATCCTTAGGACGAAGTAACCTTTTGTTCAGAACTATGACCTCTAATATTCAATGCATCAAACTGATAACTAAATTTAGGTTCTACCTTACAAATCTCGTTAATAATCTTTATCACCAAGTGCCGGGGCATGCAGAATCAAAGTTGGAAATCTTGATAAGAGAGCACATTATCCGAAAGAAAATAATTGCGCATCAATTTATGGTGTAACCATTCTCTCCCTCGATACATATATTTTCTTGTGAATACTTCTTTTGGATCTGGAACTCTAGGTGTTTGGCCCGAATGTACGAGCATCATTGTGTTGTTAGTTCTTTATCTTCGGTTTCATCATCATCAAGTTGTTCCAACATCCAAACACGCATTTATTGTTGTGATTTAAACCAATCCTTATGTATTTGTATATTTGTCAGTGATTATGAAACTAAAAAAAAGTAAATTGTAAATACAGGTAAAATAAATAGGTAAATGAAGTAAAATATATGTAAAAATAGGTGTGAGTAATTTTATGAAATAGGGGGAATATACAAATTAATACAATAAGGGGAAATAACCGTTGTAAAATAGTCGTTAACGACCGACTTTCTGTTGAGCAATGGAATTTTAATACCAACGATAAAACTTCAATCGCTGGACCTATTCAAAATATCGTTCGATAAAAAGTCTATCATTATACACTTTCCCCATAGTGGCCGGCTGGTTTTCCTGACTACCTATTATATGAAATGGAATTTTTTGACATACTCCATAGGAACTAGTCTAAGAGAATCTTCAGTGCAAGGGGTTAAGGACATCCTAAGTGAACTATTAACACTTTTGTTTGTGGGTCATTGCAAAATGAATAAATGAAAATAATTTTTAACCTAAAGTTCATCTTCAATCCTCAAGGTCTTATTTAACATTCTTCATTTCAATTTGGAGACAAAAAGATGATGTAGCTTAAAACCCAATGTCATGAAGAAAATATAATATGAACTTTCTCCTTTACCCCCACTTAGCCATGTCATTTATCTTTATGACCTTGACAAAGATCTTAAATCCTAGGTGTCATGCTATTTTAAGTCCTTTATTCTTTGCATTTCCTAGGATTCGTAGAATTCTTTTGTTTTAAAATCCATGTATTGCTTGGCGTTACCCTCGGAATATTAAGCTATTCACAATTATCATGTTTAAAAGTCTCAATTATACATAACTAAAATATGAAAGAAAAAAAAGGCATCATAGTCGGAATTTTAATCCAATAAGTATCATAATTTCAAATCACAATACTAGCATAAATAATTGTTGAAAAGTGACCAAGTAAGACTCATTTTCTAGTAATATGTGCATATTAGAAAGGATTACAATCTCTGAAGACGTAATAATAGGAATAAAATGAAGGTATCATAGATGGATAATATTATTGATGGGTATTTATAAGGTGCGATAGAGTTTTGTTTGATTTTATAATACGACAATAAAGATTTCGGGGGTGAAAAAGAAAAATGCATATTTTCATTACCTTTGTTCATGTAACTTCCATTATAAAATATTTTAGGTAACGTTTCTGTTCAATAAAATAGATTACTTGATGTATCCATTGTTATCGAACCGAGGTACGTGTTAGTACAAATTAACCGTCAAAATTGAAGGCAAAAGAAGGTAATCTTTAGTTCAAGAAGAACTCAACCTTTGTATTTCCTTGATAAATCAATTATTGTCCTTCGAATAAGTACTCTTACATTTTTGTACTTAACCCTAACTACTCGTCTACTGATATGTGGTGCCATCTAATGGGAGAAACACATAAAACAACAACGACATAACCGAAATAAATAAATGTAAATAATGCTAAGTTAAGGTACACATGATACCACATATAAGGGATAGCAACATAATAATGACACCCCTAAATGGGTACATGACATTACCCTCTGATGAGTGCTAAAAAGTGCATATTTCTATATATTTTTGTTGGCATTTAACTCATCTTTTGTGCATTAATTCTACATTTTATCCCATATTCTGTATTTTCATTGTTTTCAAGAATAAATATTTTTCTTAATTAATTTTGCATTTTTAGGTAATAAATAAAGTCTGGATAACTTGCGGAGCGGAAAAGAGTTGAAGAGTAGTGAAAAGCCGGAAGAAATTACGCAAGGAAGCCGCAAAGAATGGTGCGCATAAGCCCAAAAGACTAGAAATGGGCTCAAGAAGGAAGAATTGTTCTTAAAGAAGATATGGGCTTGGTATACCCAAAGCCCAAAACCCTTACCCAAACCCATTTTCTATATCCATACCCGCCTCCATTCTCAACCGTTAGATTTGATCCAACTCATCATCCTACGGTCGCTCATTCATAGATCATCAAAATCTGAAGTCTCTGTCAAACACCATAGTGCCTAAATTCCAAGCCTTCAGATTAGATTGTAGTTGAATCCAACGATCGCTTCTTTTCCTGCGCATCAAACCCAGATACTTCCGCTTAACACTACAACACCTAACTCCATCTGGCGCCGTTAGTTTCGTTGTATATCTGCATCCAACGGTCGCTGCCAGCATCTTCACTTTTATCCGTTAGATCAATCTTCATCTCCACACCCCACGGCTAAGCATCGCAAGACATCGAAATCTGATGAGCCCGCCTCACACTCGAACAACCTAACCCTATACCCATCAAACCAAACAGACCTTACCCAAATTCTCATCTTCCTCCTTCGAGCAGTCGAGCTCTGCTCCTGCCATGTCCGCCACCTTACCCTGCCCCGCTCAACCACTACCTCAACCACCACCATCTCCTCTCAAATCACTCAACAACCCTAACCCACATCATTACTTCCCCTTTCACCAACTCTATGTCCTCCTAATCACTCAATTTCACGCCTCTCCCATGTCAGGAACCCTAGAGGTGAAATTGACAAATTAGGTGAAATAGAGTTGCAATTGGAGGCGTGGGAAGCATCAGAAGACCGTAAGGAAGCATGGGTCGAAGTCAGTAGCAGTTTTCAGAGATTAGGTATGAATTGATTTCATTTTTTTATCAAACCCTAATTTCATAAATTGGGGATTTTGGGGGGAAAGTGATTGAATGTATAATTAGAGGCATGGGTCGACGTATCAGGGCTGTTATCAGTAGGTTAGGTGAGTCAATTTCACTTTTTGGTGAAACCATAACTTCACTGATTTTTTGGGATTTCCATTGTATGTATAAATAGGGACTGTGGTGTGATGTAAAAGTTATGCTGGACTAGCCAGTGTCCAGGACTGTGAAGTTCTGTTAATGTTCAATTTCAGTTTCAAATCAATTTTAGTTAATTTTCAATTTCTGTTTTATTTCATGTTTAATTCCATGTTCATTTAATTTATGTTCTTATAATTTCTGTTTGTTTCTAATTTCAATTTAGTTTTGTGTTTAATGTTAGTTCAATGTTATGTTTAGTGTTTAAAGGTTTAGTTCCTCAACTGTTGTTTCAATTCACTGTCAAGAAGTGATGGAATGTTAGGCTAGAAGCTTTGAGGCACTGTATTGATTGAGCAGTGGGGAGAAACTAGTGCTCACTAGTGACTGTGAGCAAACTAGTTCTCTTCCCACTCTAGTTGTATGCCTAGGCTCACCTTCACCATTTCACCTTCACCATTTCTCCTTCACTGTTATGTGCTTCCCATGTTATGTTATTGTGTTTAAATTCATGTTTTGTTCACTGTTAGTGGTAGAAGTTTAGCTTTGAGGCACTGTATTGATTGAGCAGTGGGGAGAAACTAGTGCTCACTAGTGACTGTGAGCAAGCTGGTTCTCTTCCCACTCTAGATGAATGCCTAAAGCCATTGCCTTGGCTTTGCTTGTTTTTCCTTCCTTTTTTTTTTTACTTCACTATCTCCCCTGCCCTTGGCTTAGGCCTTGGTTTATCTCTTTGTCATTCTTTATGCCATTATCACCTTCACCATCATCATTGTTGTTTGCTGTTTGCTTATGCCATTGTTAATATGCACATGTAGATTATTGTTGTTTCATCATTGTATATATTGCCACATTGTATATATTGATACTATCTCCATTGCCATCCTCACTGCCTTGGTCTTTCCCTTTGCTATATTGCCTTGTTTTGCCCTGTTATGCTTCCCTGAGCAGCCTGCATTACCCTTCTGCTGCTGCTGAAGCCACTGCTGCTGCTGCACTGAGCTTGCCTCAGCTAAGACCACAGTTCAGGTTAAGGCCTAAGGCCCAGTTCACTGTTACCAAGCCCAGTACACATCAAAAGAACCCAAGCCCAAATTCAAAACCAAAGCCTAGTTCACTACCAAGCCCAGTTCACAAGTGAACTGTTAAGCCCAGTCCACAGTTCTCTCCAAAAGCCTAGTGTACTGATAGGCTAAAGCTGAAGCCCAGTTCATTCCCAAAGAACTCAAAGGCCCAAAGCACAATCATAACCCATTGGTTACCAAAATCCATTGGTACCCAAAGCCCAACAATAGCAATTTAGAACCCAAGATAGCTAGAAACTCCAAAACACACCCAGTCTCTGTGGATCGACCCGTACTTGCACGAGCTACAACTGACGACCGTGCACTTGCGGTATTACTGTAGGCCCGCGTTTTGATCACGCTTCATTTTTATATACCCTCCTCGAGGCCTACCAAGTTTTTGGCGCCGTTGCCGGGGAACATTTTGCATTTAAATTTAATATCTTTGAGGCCTGCCAAGTTTTTTTTGGCGCCGCTGCCGGGGATTGGTGCTGTGTTTTTCTTGTTGTTTTATTAGCTATTTTTTGCATTTCACTACATAGCATTTGCATCTGCATCTGCTTCACTTCATTTGTTGTTGGACCTGCTGTTCTGAGTCTGTTTTTCCTCTGCTGGGACGCCACCAAGGAAAAGAACCAAAACCCAACTGGGTTTTTGCAACAATATCAGAGCAGCTGGGCTGTGCTTAAAAGGTAACCCATTTAAGAGAACCCGAATTGTGGGCTTCCAATTTTTTTAATTGTGGGCTTGTAATATTAAAGCCAATTTTTGGGCTTCTCTTATTTTCTGTTGGGTTTGTAATAATTTATTTGTGGGCTTGTTTGTTTAATTTGTGGGCTTGTATTTAATTTTTGTGAGCTTGTTTAAATTGGACTTGTATTTTGTATTCTGGGTTTTTAAACCCAGCTGAGCTTGTAACCGATCACGCTAGTTGAACTCGTTAGTGGGCCGAGTACCCAAATTCTAGGCCGAGATTTTGGACTCAGTTCCACCAAAAGTTTTCAACCAAGCGGAGCCAAAGCAAACGCAAAACAAACAGTGGGCTTGCTCCCATTCAAAAACCAAATTTTATTTTCTGTTAAAAAAAAAAAAACCCAAAATTTTTACTTTTCTCCCATTCAAAAACCAAATTTTACTTGCTCCCATTTAATTTTTACTTTTCTCCCATTCAAAAACCAAAATTTTCTACTTTGCTCCCATTTTTAAACCAAATTTTCTTTCAAATATATCCCATCAAAACCAAAATTTTCCCATAAAAAACCAAAATTTTGAAAACCCATTAAAACCAAATAGTGGGCTTTGTGTCTTTTCAAAATGGGCCAACCTCATGCTCTCCATGAATACATGTATCCGTCAATAAAAATTCCATTATCATGTATTGTATTACCTCAAACCAATAACCCTTTTAAAATAAATGCAAGCATGATACAAATACTTCCTATATTTCGGGGGTTCGATTCTGAGAACCCCTATACTCATGTAAGGGAGTTTGAACAAATTTGTCGGACTATGCAACCTGATCATATGTCCGAAGACTCTCTGAAATTGCGTTTGTTTACATTTTCTTTAAAGGAAAGGGACAAAACATGGTTTTATGGTTTGAGACCACAATCAATCAACACTTGGGACCAACTCACAGATCTATTTTTCAAAAAATTCTTTCCACATCATAGGACCATCGCTATTCGTCAAAGTATCAATTGTTTTGTCCAATTGGATGAGGAAACTGTTTTTCACTATTTTGAACGTTTTAATGAATTGTTGAGTGAATGTCCGCACCATGGAATTGAGAAGTGGAGACTTGTCGTCATCCTCTATGAGGGACTAGACTTTAAATCTCGAACCATGGTTGAGTCTATGTGTAATGGTGAGTTTATTGATAAATCTGTGGATGATGCATGGAATTTTTTAGCCGAGATTGCAGAGAAAACCCATCAATGGGAATCCGTTAGGGAAACAGGAACAACACCACATGATATGAGTCACCCCCATGAATTAGAGTTTTATTCTTGTAATAGCTCCGACCTTAGGATTGAAAATTATCCTAGATTGCAAAATCCCTATCATGATGATGATGATGATTATGATGTTATGTTAGAAGAACATGTCTATAATGAAAATGTTATGGAACCTTTGGGTTCAAATACATTAGGCTTCTCTGCCCCGACCTTAATGCATGATATTTCTTCTAGTATTCCATGTGATGTTTCCCCTGATGTGCCGATACACGAGAATAAATCTGTTGATGATGTTGATAATTCTGATTGTGATCTTGCCAATTTGATTGATGATTGTGAGCATGATGTGACATGTGTAGATGAGTTAGGAGATTTTGATTTGATCGATAATGATATGCCTATTCTTCTACCTAAGTCACAATCTGATGGCCTTCCACCCAACCTAGATTTGGTTTGTACCAATATTGTAAAACCAATTTTTCTGAGAATGCCCAACCTAGGTTTGGAACTGTGTGCTTCCCAAGTCCTCTTGGACTATTTTGCTTCTAAGTATAATACATTTGAGGAACCACAGTTGGAATTAGCATGTTTGCCCGTCCCTAGCACAGTTCACTTTGAGTTAGACCTTGTACATGATGAACCCCCAAAACTGCGAGATTTTGTTTCCAAAATTTTATCCGTTGAAAAATCCAGGTTTGGGGGTAGCTCATTTTGTTTCACAGTTTCACTTGCGTTTATTTCCTGTTATATTTGTGTGAAGCTGTTGAAACCTCTACACTTTGTCTTTTGGGTTGATCCTCAACTCTTTAGATTGTTAGTGTATGGTGAATTTTTTGTATATAATCCAGTAGATAAAATTTCTTAAAACCCTTTTGTTCCTTTTGTATATATTTTGCTAATCCAATATGATCTCGGCTGACATATGTTGGATTCTTGCCTTGAATAACGGAGTTCTAATATTGCTTTCGCCGAAATCGGGTATTCCCTTTCCTTTTTCTCTACTCAACATGATCCTCTTCACATGTTGTATTATAATTTTGTTCATATTTTGAAACATTGAGGACAATGTTTTGTTTAGGTTTGGGGGTGAAAAGTAGATACTTTGATAATATGTCATAATTGAAAACAAGAACTCCTTCTTTTTGAAAAAATTAAAAATTCCAAAAATAAAATAAAATTAAAAAATCACAAAAATGGAGCTCATTTACCTTGAAATGTTGACTCTTGTGCAAATATGTAATTATTAGGAGTCTTAGTCTAGATATTTAGGCACCCTGATTCTAGCATAATTCACATAGTGATAAGAAACTTGCACGCGCACGATCTACCAATACATGTATAGCCTCATCCTTGAGGTGTTCTATCGGAAGTCACGATTGCCAATCACTTTAGAATACTGAACGAAACTTGACTAGCTTGTTCTTTGGTTGGTTGGGATAGAAGGTGGAGGTTACATTAAGAAAGACAACCATCGAATTTAACTGGGTGCATCAAAAAGGGCTACCTCTTGCAAAGTGTCATGTAATTTTTTGTTTCTTTTTGCTTATGTATCAAAAGTGTTACCTTGTTAAAAAAAAAAGTATTTATCAATTCCGCCCTATCTTGTTCCAAAAATAAAAGAGAGTAGTCAATGTAAATAAGAGTCATGTAAAGAGTCATCTTTTGTTGTATTATAGTAAGCAAGGAAGGGTGCATGCCATTGATGTACAACGCGAGTAATTGTGAAATACCTCCAACTCATTCACAATTCTCGTAAAGTCCGGACAGCTAGCTAGATTTCGACCTTGGTTCTTAGCCTGAGAAACTATCTCTTGGTGATTAGTAGTCATAACATCCGATCTTTCTTTACACATGTGTAGATACACTTTACACTCTTATCACATGTCTTTATTTGTTATCAGTGCTAGGATTGTGCCTTAGATAGCTAGATTGACATCTCCATTTTGCTGTGAGCTTAAACTGTCTTGCACATGTCACATTTGATGGAATATGAGCTTATATTTTGTCCTAGAACTTTGTAGGTACGTTCTAAGCAAACCTTCACGAGACTTCACTCGTCCACTAGGGACACTTAGTGGTTTAAAAGGCTTAGTGCATACGCTAAATGCATTCGAGAGACCAGCGACAGTGGTATAGTTAGGATTTCCTTAGTTTTGTTTTACTTGAGGACAAGTAAAATTCAGGGTTGGGGGTATTTGATGAGTGCCAAATATTGTATATATTTATCCCTTTTTGTTGGCATTTAACTCATCTTTTATGCATTAATTCTACATTTTATCCCATATTCTGTATTTTCATTGTTTTCAAGAATAAATATTTTTCTTACTTAATTTTGCATTTTTAGGTAATAAATAAAGTTTGGATGACTTGCGGAGCGGAAAAGAGCTGAAGAGTAGTGAAAAGCCGGAAGAAATTACGCAAGGAAGCCGCAAAGAATGGTGCGCACAAGACCAAAAAGCTAGGAATGGGCTCAAGAAGGAAGAATTGTTCTTAAAGAAGATATGGGCTTGGCATACCCAAGGCCCAAAACCCTTACCCAAACCCATTTTTTATATCCATACCCGCCTCCATTCTCAGCCGTTAGATTGGATCCATCTCATCATCCAATGGTCGCTTCTTCATCGTGCATCAAAATCTGAAGTCCCTGCAAAACACCATAGTGCCTAAATTCCAAGCCTTCAGATTAGATTGTAGTTGAATCCAACGATCGCTTCTTTGCCTGCGCATCAAACCTCGATACTTCCGCTTAACACTACAACACCTAACCCCATCTAGAGCCGTTAACTTCGTTGTATTTTACATCCTACGGTCGCTACAAGCTGCTTCTTCCTTAGCCGTCCGATCCACCTACCATCTCCACATCCCATGGCCTAGCTTCGAAGATCATCCAACTTGATATCCCCGATCAACACTCTAACACCAAACCCTATACTACCCAACCAAACAGACCTTCTCCCAAAACCATCGACTTCACCTCCCCCATCCCTCTCTGCAACTTCACCACCTTCTTCACCTGCCGCACCACCACCACCACCAGCTCAATACGAGCTCTCAAATCACTCAACAACCCTATCCCACATCATTACTTTCCCTTTCACCAACTCTATGTCCTCCTAATCACCCAATTTCACGCCTCTCCCATGTCAGGAACCCTAGAGGTGAAATTGACAAATTAGGTGAAATAGAGTTGCAATTGGAGGCGTGGGAAGCATCAGAAGACCGTAAGGAAGCATGGGTCGAAGTCAGTAGCAGTTTTCAGAGATTAGGTATGAATTGATTTCATTTTTTTATCAAACCCTAATTTCATAAATTGGGGATTTTGGGGGGAAAGTGATTGAATGTATAATTAGAGGCATGGGTCGACGTATCAGGGCTGTTATCAGTAGGTTAGGTGAGTCAATTTCACTTTTTGGTGAAACCATAACTTCACTGATTTTTTGGGATTTCCATTGTATGTATAAATAGGGACTGTGGTGTGATGTAAAAGTTATGCTGGACTAGCCAGTGTCCAGGACTGTGAAGTTCTGTTAATGTTCAATTTCAGTTTCAAATCAATTTTAGTTAATTTTCAATTTCTGTTTTATTTCATGTTTAATTCCATGTTCATTTAATTTATGTTCTTATAATTTCTGTTTGTTTCTAATTTCAATTTAGTTTTGTGTTTAATGTTAGTTCAATGTTATGTTTAGTGTTTAAAGGTTTAGTTCCTCAACTGTTGTTTCAATTCACTGTCAAGAAGTGATGGAATGTTAGGCTAGAAGCTTTGAGGCACTGTATTGATTGAGCAGTGGGGAGAAACTAGTGCTCACTAGTGACTGTGAGCAAACTAGTTCTCTTCCCACTCTAGTTGTATGCCTAGGCTCACCTTCACCATTTCACCTTCACTGTTATGTGCTTCCCATGTTATGTTATTGTGTTTAAATTCATGTTTTGTTCCCTGTTAGTGGTAGAAGTTTAGCTTTGAGGCACTGTATTGATTGAGCAGTGGGGAGAAACTAGTGCTCACTAGTGACTGTGAGCAAGCTGGTTCTCTTCCCACTCTAGATGAATGCCTAAAGCCATTGCCTTGGCTTTGCTTGTTTTTCCTTCCTTTTTTTTTTTTACTTCACTATCTCCCCTTCCCCTGGCTTAGGCCTTGGTTTATCTCTTTGTCATTCTTTATGCCATTATCACCTTCACCATCATCATTGTTGTTTGCTGTTTGCTTATGCCATTGTTAATATGCACATGTAGATTATTGTTGTTTCATCATTGTATATATTGCCACATTGTATATATTGATACTATCTCTATTGCCATCCTCACTGCCTTGGTCTTTCCCTTTGCTATATTGCCTTGTTTTGCCCTGTTATGCTTCCCTGAGCAGCCTGCATTACCCTTCTGCTGCTGCTGAAGCCACTGCTGCTGCTGCACTGAGCTTGCCTCAGCTAAGACCACAGTTCAGGTTAAGGCCTAAGGCCCAGTTCACTGTTACCAAGCCCAGTACACATCAAAAGAACCCAAGCCCAAATTCAAAACCAAAGCCTAGTTCACTACCAAGCCCAGTTCACAAGTGAACTGTTAAGCCCAGTCCACAGTTCTCTCCAAAAGCCTAGTGTACTGATAGGCTAAAGCTGAAGCCCAGTTCATTCCCAAAGAACTCAAAGGCCCAAAGCACAATCATAACCCATTGGTTACCAAAATCCATTGGTACCCAAAGCCCAACAATAGCAATTTAGAACCCAAGATAGCTAGAAACTCCAAAACACACCCAGTCTATGTGGATCGACCCGTACTTGCACGAGCTACAACTGACGACCGTGCACTTGCGGTATTACTGTAGGTCCGTTTTCATTTCGCTTCAATTTTATACGCTTTCCCGGGTCCACCACCCTCTCATACTCGACATCCACGTCCTCAAGGATGAGGATCATGTAAATGAGCTATGATGTGTGACTGGTCTTCCCATGAAGCATTTTCTGGAGATAAGTTGGTTTATTGGATAAGGACTTGATTGACTTGCGTCCCATTCCTGTCAATATGTGTATAGTATTGAGATGGCCGAGGATAACATCACAAATTGACCTTCATAATTTACCACCAGTAGTGTATGAGGAGGAATCTGGCCAACACCAATTTAATGCTTCAACTGAGAAACATGAAAAACTGGATGTATGTTTCGTCGCGGGGAGTTGAAGTTCATAAGCCGCTGTACTAATTTCTGAAGGTCAATAATAAGACATATACCATCATCCTACTTCATCCACTACTCAAACAACACACACCTGTTTTCGTATACTGTATAGATTTCATTTCATCATTTACTCCATCTAATTCACTTCTTACCTCTATAATCAAAACATCATCTGACTCAACTGAAAATTTGGCCATAGCTAAAACATGATACAATGAAACCCCACTTGAATATGTCCAAGCCGAAAGGGTTGCACCTGAAACCTTTTGAAGGAGGATATATATCCAATATGTGCGAGATTATGGAAATACAAAGCGAAGATCTCTGCAACAAATGCATGATAGTTACCAACTTATCAGAAAAGGGATAGTTGATTATGTAAGCATACAACAAAGGATTTTTGGCCGAAGCCATTTAGGCTTGTCAATTCAACAATTTGAAAGTATTTTTCGACTTTCTTTTATATAAGATAAGTTGTTTGATCTTTCAATTAAAGAACATTAACAAATTGAGTTTGGTTGCATTTTGTTTGCGTAAGAGGGAATCGCAAAAAAGCAATACTTTGGGATAAAAAAGAGGAATTCATATTTGAAGAAAGGTATCAATTCATGAAGTCCAAAAATACCATAATACACCAAAATCAACATGTCATTCAGAGATTCTGATGAAGATTCCTCCCATGAAGATTGTAGCAGTTTTTTTAGTAAATTTTGCGGGTAATTTTCTATGTAAATCTTCACGACATACAACACGTCCACTAAGGTATTCTAAGGATTAAAAGACTTATTGCACATGCTAAGTGTAACCATGATGTCTACAAAAATGAGTTAGGTTATTTGAAATGAAAGAATGA
The DNA here is from genome assembly GCF_003573695.1 of Papaver somniferum. Lineage (NCBI taxonomy): Eukaryota > Viridiplantae > Streptophyta > Magnoliopsida > Ranunculales > Papaveraceae > Papaver > Papaver somniferum. The sequence continues at coordinate 164,597,215 of NC_039359.1, read as the reverse complement.
TGAATTTTATGAAAGCACATCATGATCAGTTCAGATGGGCTCCCACATGCACCGATTGTTGAGCCACAATCTGCTATTAAATAAACCTATATCACCAATTCTTGGTGTTCTTGGTGGATGAAGAACACCAACTCAGGATTGGAATATAAGTGGCATCTTTTCCGCTTATGGGTTGGTATTCTTAGAAAAAAATCAAAAACTATATTTATTTCATGTTTTGAAGTTTGATTAATATCAATTAATTCCACTTTCAACACAGTTAATTAATAACTAAACGATTAATCAACAACGGAAGAAAATAGTTGGTTAAGAGGTTCTTGAACTTACATCGAATGACAGGATTTTGTAATGTGAAAATTACAGGGAGACCCATTCTTTGGATCTTTCCCACTGTGAAACCCACACTAAGAAAAGTTCAGGCGCGCACACATTTTCTGGGGTAAAATTTCTCCCACACCCAGAATTTCTAAAATTGTTTCTTCGCTTATTCTTCCTCGTTTTTCTTTTATTCTTCTTTTCCTAAATTGATTCTGATATGAAGAAACTATTTAGAAGCAGAAATCGAAATAGAGCTACATCAATAATCGATCCTAAAAGATAAATCCTCCTCTTGTTTCTTCATTCTACACATACAATTTTTAGATCTGGTTATTTTTAAACAAAGTTTTGGAAAGAGTTTACAAAACTCATGAATTGATTTCCTCTTCAACGCAAGTTTTAAAACGAGTTTTGAATGCAAATTTGATTTCAGTGAATCGTATTTCACAAACCCATTGGATAAAGTTTGAAAACATTGAATATCAAAGTTTCGATATTGATTTAGGGATTTCTTCCCACGAACAAAATCCGATGGTTTCACTCTTCGTATGGCAGATATTATTAAATGTTCTGACTTAATTGATTGCTTGCAGCGAAGAAACAAGACAACTTCGTCAAGAAATCTTTGCAGTCGATAGATGAAAGCTTGGAATAGATTACTAAAATATGTCAAAGTAAAAGATGAAACCAATTAGGCCAGGGCGAAGTGACAGCTCCAATCCATCATGTGAAGCAATAGCAGCTTCAAGCGAAGAGTTCTCAATTCATCGAAGTCTCATCATTAATGAACAACCAGTATACAACGAAGTTCAGCAACTCATCTCGTCAACCAACCATTCCAGCGAAGACAAAAGAAGATCAGAGAACACCCATCTTACTTCAGGGATAATTGATGAAGTAAATTTAATCGAAGTTGAATTCACCCGAATATCATCAGTAACATCACCAAAGTTACTTCGTAGCAGACATTTCGTGAAAGGGAGGAGATTCAACATAAAGTTTACACAGTGAACAAAGAAATACTTCGTGAAAGAAGAAAGTTAGGCGAAAAGATACTTCGTAAACTGTAGTATGAGTAGTACTTGTTTGTTGAATTTGGTGTTAAATTTGCAGGGACTGTAAATGGTTGCCACACACTTTTAAGAATGACTGCTTACAAACTATTAAAATAGTAGAGATGAGTGGTTTGATGAAGAAAATAATATCCACGTTATGCAGATACTTTTTTCTTAGTATTGAAACCAACAAAAAACAAGGTTGCATAACTTGTTATGCACCTACAATAATATCTACATAACATGGTATGCAGTCATGAAAGTGGATGCATAACCTGTTATGCATCCGAAAATATGACTGCATAATGCATTATAAATCGAGAAAATTGTTGCATAATCTTTTATGCATCGAGAAAATGGATGCACAACATGATATGCATCATTTAAATATGGTTGCATAACGCATTATGCATCAATTTTTTCTGTACGAACTAAAATCAACCAAAACAATGGCTACATAACTTGTTGTAGATGCATAACTTTGTTATGCAGATACATAACTTGTTATGCAGTCGAAAAAATGGTTGCGTAATTCGTTATGCATCTGCATAATGTGTTATGCATCTTTTTTGGAGGCTGCATAATGAATATGCAGTCAGTTTTCGAAAATTTTCCCTAAAACGATTACCTCCGAATTTTCGTGAAAAACAAAAATTTGATATTGATGTTTGTACTCGTTGCGTAGGTCTCTTTAAAAGATTTCCAACGATATAAAATTTGTAAAATTCTAAGGTGCGGATTTTTAGATATTGTAGGTACACATTTCATCTTCCGCCACGTGTCCACAAAGATACACGGGGAGGACATGTGGCTGAGAACATCAAGATATGATATCACACGTGGACAACCAAGAGACGCGCCTTATCAAAATAGCGTCGCCACCCACCAGATCCAACGGTAGGGGAAAAAGGGAGGGGGAAAAACATTGAGAAGAGAAGAGGAGAGAGACAGAGAAATATAGAAAGTGTAAGTGAGGTTCCTCCTGCTACGCAGGCTTATATTAGTCTCAAAGTCATTCGACTATTTCGGTAATCCCCACCATATAATGAAAAACCCAATCTCGGAGACAGGGATCTGAGTGAGAATCATATAAGTTAATCGTTTCGTCTATGTTCATACATCCATACTTTATATATTCAATTCGTTACTTATAGCATATCATGTTCGTACATTTTATACTTCGTCCATTATTTATCTTATTGTATGAGCTAAGGACAATGATTGTAATTGATGAGACGAAGAAGAGTATTAGAACTCTGAGTCAAGGATTCGACATAACCAATCCGTTCCCTTCAGGCGCAGCCGATTTATTGTATTGTCATGAGTTTGCGCGCATTGTTTGTGAATACTCAGATGACTTTGATCTGCGTGTTCACAATCTGGCGCTAGAAACAGGGATATTCATCCTGGTAAAAGATTTATCTTCTCCTGTGACTTGTTTCAGGCTTCGTTTTCTGAAAGTAACGATGTATGGAACACTACGGTTTTTTCTGTTCATGATTTCAAAAACAAAAATTATGAGCAGATCCGCGTTTATCTAAGTAGATATGATTCTTCATGCATTTTCTAAGTTTTCACACCTTTGAAAACTAAAATTATAAGCAGATCCGCGCTCATCTAAGTAAATCTGATTTTTCATGCATTTTCTAAGTTTTCACGTCCTTGAAAATCAAAACTTCGAACGGATCCGCGGTCGTCTACATAGATGGATTCCTTTCGTATCTTCAAGATTTTACACCTTTGAGAACTCAAAACTCTAATAGATATCACGTGGGACCCATTGTCTTCGTGATTTTTTCTCTCTTTTTCAGGGAAATATTAAAAGATGGAGAAAAACAAAGATATCGGGAGGCAAAAGCTTCGTCAAAAGAGATGCCAAGGACGACCCCAGTGGTAACTAGGAGTAAGCAGAGAGGTGAAAAGCTGAAGGCAGCAGATAGGGCGCAGGATAATGCGGAAAGCACGCCCCCCATCAATGCCAACATCATCGCAGCAAACGCAGTAAATGCCGCGGCAGCCAAAGCAGGAGCTTCAAGAGCTGGCGGATCCAAGGTTGGAGCTCCCAGAATAACCAATGCTCAACTACATGAACATCAGAAAGTCGTAGCAGAGTCAGGAATACAACAACTCCTCTATGGGATGCCCTTAACAAACGAACAGAACATACCTTTCCCGACCAAGCAACCGCAACCCTCACAACAACCGTCAGGGTCCCGGGGTGCACGGTTAGATCCACCAGAGCCAGTAATACAGATCGTGGATGAGGAACAGACCATAGCCGCCGATGAGCGCTTGCGAGCAGGAACACCAAATCAAGGGTCAAATCATTCCGCTCAGATGATGGCCGAGCTAGCAGAATTAAGGAAGAACCGGAAGGCATACGCATATGCTGTGGCGATATTAGCACAAGAGAACCAAACACTCAAGGAAAGAATCATTCACAGCGCAGAGGTAGAAAACCAACGCGACGAAGCTAACTCCAAGGCTGTAGCACCCAATCAAGATAGAAGAATGGTGATCGCAATCAACCCGATTCCATTGAACCGAAGAGGATCAAGGAGCATCCAAAGATCAGACCCTGAGTACAATCCCGAGAACTCGGACTACTATGACGGTACCACCCTCCTAAGAGCAAAATCTACCATTCGTGAAGAGCATCAGATCGCAATGGAAAATCTGCATGCTGAAATGCTGGCAGAAATCAAGGAGCTAAAAACTAGGCAGGGAGGCGGAAGACTAGAGCAAGTGATGAAGGAAGCAAAGACTACCCCGCTGATGCCACACTTGGCCAGGGCTTCCATACCGCAGAAATGTTCGGTTCCTGCTTTCGATTGCTATGACGGGTCAGCTGATCCTGCGGCTCATCTTCGATATTATAATCAAATGATGGCCCATTGGGATAATGAAGACTCCATACTGTGCAGATACTTCCCATCAAGTATAAAAGGGTCCGCGTTATCATGGTTCGATAACCTGCCGTCAAACTCCATCGATTCCTACCAACTCACAGAAAAATTTCTAGCAACATACATGTACAACAAGGTTGTCAATACCGGCATGGACAATCTATTCTCACTGGAGATGAATTACAAAGAGACCATCAGAGAATATACTGATAGATGTCACAAGATTTTCCAAGCTATTGGCAACGTAGATCCTGTGGTTAGTATCAACTGCTACAAATGGGGGATGGACATGATGAGTCCTTTGTTTGTGGAGATCCACGGGACCATCCCTACTACCGAAGAAGATCTCCGGATAATCATAGAAAAGCATGCAAGGTTAGAAGAAATTCAGCGTGAGAATCCCAGAGCTCATACTCAACGTCCCACACGCACAAATTCTGTGGATCAAGCCAGCGGGTCCAAAAGAGGAATCACAGAAGAGCATCCCAACGCAGAAAGGAAAGAACGAAGGGATGATAGACGAAGAGATGATCGAAAATTTGAAGATCAAGTCTATACCAAGCTGAATACCAGTTATTCGCGCATCCTTAGAGAGATCAAAGGGAGAGAGAACTTCGATTGGCCATGGTCCAAGGGAAAGCAGCCTCCTAAATCAGAAAAATCCAAGGAATACTGTGAATACTACTATTTCAACGGTCATCAAACAGAAAAGTGCAAAAATCTCAAGATAATGATTCAAAAACTAATCGACGCAGGATACCTAAAGCAATATATACAGAAGATTGATAACGAAGATAGAACCAAGAGAGGCAAGCAAGTTCAATTACCAGAAGGCAACCGCACCCTCAACACAATTTCATTTTCAGAGATTCAAGGACCATCCCTAACCGCCCAGATTGGGAAGAGATTAAGAAAACAATTCGAAGATTATTGTGAGATTTATAAGATCGATGGGAAAGAGGTAAACGAGCACGAACAATGGATGGACGCACCCATGACCTTCGACGCAAACGATGTGGAATAAGACATGGAAGACCATAATGATCCTCTAGTCCTCACACTCCCAATAGCAGGGTGCAATGTCAAGAAAATTCTCATCGATGGAGGAAGCTCAGTCAACGTCCTGTTCTATGACACGTTCAAACGTATGGAACTCAACGACGAGCAACTGCTGTCATCTTACTACATCATCTACGGATTCAATAGCACAACTAAAAATCCCCTAGGGGACATTGTCTTACAAATAGACTCATGGCCATGAAAGTGGACACTCGATTCAGCGTCGTAGATGCACCTTCACCTTACAACGCCATCATCGGAAGAAGATGGGTTCACAAGCTCAAAGGAGTAGCGGAAACTTACCATCAATATCTCAGATTCCCAACACCCCAGGGAGTCATGGAAATTAAAGGAGACCAAGTAACTGCGCGAGAGTGTCAGACCTCACAGAATCAGATCAATAACGAGCGGAAAGAAAACCACCAGTCCCGAAGAGCCAAAAATAAGAAAATAACCATAGATACATATCTGGAAGAAATCTCCGGAAAAAACCTTCTGAACGTGAGCACCACTGGCAGCGCAGAAGCCATCACCTCTGCGACAAAAGAAAACGGAGAGCACACCAAATAGAAATCAAAGAATGTTCCTCTCTTGGGGGAACCAAAACCCACGTTTACGCCTGTCGAAGCATCTAAAGAAATCAACATAGGTACTGAGGGAAATCCGAAGATTATCAGAATAGGCACCTTGATGGATGAAGAAAGAGAAGCCGCGCTAATCAAACTTCTAAAGGAATACGCGGACATCTTTGCTTGGAAATTAGGGGACATGTCGGGAGTTGGCCCAAAGTTAGTTCATCACGAACTTCGAATAAAACTAGGTACCCCCCCCCTTTTTAGGCAGAAGGTGCGCAAAGTAGCTCCAGAATACCATCGAGCAGTTGAAGTGGAACTCCGCAAACTACTGGACGCAGGATTCATCAAAGAAGTTAAGTACCCAACATGGATCTCTAACATGGTCATCGTACCGAAGAAAAATGGCGGAGTAAGGATATGCATCGACTTCACCAACCTCAATAAGGCTTTCCCTAAAGATAGCTATCCACTGCCAAGCATTGACCAACTTGTTGAGGCAGTTGAAGGATACGAAGAAATGTCATTCATGGATGGATACTCTGGATACAATCAATTATTCCTAGCAGAAGAAGATCAACAACATACAACATTCTATACACCACAGGGCCTCTATTGCTACGTAAGAATTCCCTTTGGATTGCGAAACGCAGGGTAAACCTACCAAAGAATGGTGGATGCAATTTTCAAACCATGGATTGGAAGTACGCTGGAAGTATATGTGGATGATATGCTCGTTAAAAGCAAGCTGCGCAAAGATCATCACCAAGACCTAAAAGATATTTTCCAAGCAATAACAGTGCACAACATGAAGGTAAACCCAGAGAAGTGCACTTTTGGTGTCACTTCCGGAAAGTTCCTCGGATATTTGGTGACGAAGAGGGGCATTGAAGTCGATCCCGCTAAAATTGAAGCCATCGTAAGAATGCCATCCCCAAAGAGTTTAATAGAGGTTCAGAAACTCAATGGGTCGCTGGCTGCGGTGGGGAGGTTCATATCCAGGTCCTCGGACAGATGTAAGCACTTTTTTAACATTCTCAAAAAAGGAAGCAAATTCGAATGGACGGGCAGAGTGCGAGGAAGCTTTTCGAAATATCAAAGAATACCTGGCTGAGATCCCTATATTACAAAAACCAGACCCTGATGAAGTGTTGGCACTATACATAGCAGCAACAGAAGATGCAGTCAGCGCAGTATTGGTTAAAACCAACACGAAGATAGAGCAGCTCATCTATTACATCAACAAGACTCTGAACGAAGCAGAAAGAAACTACACGAAGATCGAGCAGCTCATCTTGGCGTTAGTATGGGTAACCCTGAAACTCAGAACTTACTTTTTGACTCACTACGTCCGCATCCCATGCAAAGCTCCGCTAGAAGAAGTCCTTAAAAACGCAGGAAAAGTAGGCAGAATTGCAAAATGGAATACTCACCTAGATAAGTTCAATATCATCCATGAACTATAGCACTCTCAGCAGTCACAAGTATTAGCAGATTTCCTAGTAGACTTACCATTGGATAACTGTGAAGAAGTCATCATCGAAGGACGAAATGCAGCAGGACTACCAGAGATGGACGAAGGTAAAGACCCTATAGACATCTTGGAACCAAAAAATCCTAGGTAATGGGAAGTCTTCGTAGATGGGTCGAAAAATAAAGAAGGGGCGGGGATAGGCATCGTAATCACCACCCTAACAGGAGACATGATCATACATGCTTTCATGTTAGAATTCAAGGGGCATACCAACAACATAGTTGAATATGAAGCAGTGGTGCATGCCCTTCAGTTGATAATAGAAATGGGCATAACTGACGTGCGTCTGACAAGCGATTCACAGCTAGTCATCCGAAAAATAGGGTTGCAATATAATGTTTATGACAGAACATTGTCAGCATACATGGAATTGGTGCAAACACTGGCATCACAAATCCCAAACATCAAATTCAGACACCTGGCAAGGAAGGAACTCAGGCACGCGGATGCCCTGGCCTACATATCATCGATGCTCAGAAACGAGGACGTCAAAGCAATCAAAGTAACCAGGATTTACGAGCCTTCAATTGATATTCAAGAACTCTGCGCTGCACAGCAGAGGAACCACGCAGAAGAAGATATGGCAGATGATGACGTGGGAGAATTCATCGCGGATGATTTCCAAGAAGACGACATCATGGCTAAGGCAGATCAAGATGAAGACTTCAGCAAAGAAGAAGATTGGAGATCTGAGATTCATCTTTTCCTAAAAGAAAGAATTCTACCCTTTGACCTAAAGCAAGCCAGAAAAATACAGTCAAAGGCAGGAAGATATGATCTGAGAAAAGAAATTTTGTACAAAAAATCTTTTCTCGGACCATTATTACGTTGCCTATCCAGATCCGAAGGACATTTTATTTTGAAAGAATACACCGCGGCGACGCAGGAAATCACAGCGGAATGAGATCCCTAGCAGATAAGGCGAAAACTCAAGCATATTACTGGCCAACAATGATACGAGACGCTGCAAGAATGTCACGAAGATGCGAAGAATGCCAACGTTACGCCAAAAAAATCCACGCACCAGCAACAATGTTAAACCCAGTAGACATCCCTTGGCCATTCTCAAAATGGGGCATAGACATCGTGGGTCCCCTAATCGAAGGATCAGGGAAGAGAAGATTCTTGATAGTGGCCACAGACTATTTCAGCAAATGGGTAGAGGCTAAAGCCCTGACAAGCATTCGAGACGCAGATGTCTTCACATTCATTTTTCAAAACATCATTTGCAGGTTTGGCATACCAGCTGAGATTGTATCTGACAATGGCAAGCAATTCCAGGGAAAGAACATCGACTTACTCTTCGATACTTTCAAAATTCGAAAGAACAAGTCAACACCAATTTTCCCTCAAAGCAATGGTCAGGCAGAAGCCACAAACAAAACCCTCGCACTCATCCTCAAAAAGCAGTTGGACGAATACAAGAAGCGTTGGTGTGAGCAACTACACAACGTTTTGTGGGCTTATAGGACAACTCGAAGATCAGCCACGGGAGAATCCCCATTCTTACTCACCTATGGAGCCTAAGCTATTATCCCAACAGAAATAATCATGCCAACTACGAAGACTGAAGCATGGGAAAAGAACCTCACAGCGGACATGATGTTGGAAAGGTTGGATGATCTAGAAGAGAGGAGGGAGGCAGAACTAGAAAAAATGGAAAACTATCAAAGGAAACTAGCAAGGGAGTATAATAAGAGGGTTAAGCTTAGAAATTTCGTAGAAAGGCAGTATGTGCTGAGGACCATTCCCCAATACCAACGAGAAAATAAGTGGGGAAAATTAGCACCAACATGGGGGGGACCCTTCGTCATACATGATGTTGCAGGAAATGGGTCTTATTATTTCCGCAACCTAAAAGGGGAGATCCTAAAACACCCATGGAATGCAAAATATATCAAGCCATATTACCCGTAGAGGGCAACGCAGACCTGTATCTACGTGAAGAGCACCAGAAGAAGAAAACGACGCTTGCGATCGACATGTTTCTATCTCTGAGAGAGGAATAACAAACCTCAACCTATCAATCAAGCAAACTTTTGGCAAAAAATAGGCAATACATGGAGCAACATATAACAAGACGACTGCGTGTAAATATAACACTTCACGAGAACCCTACACCTGTAAATACAGCCTCCGCGTCAATACTTCATCCTCCTGTTTTTTACTATTTACTACCTCAGAGGTTCCATCAATGGAATTCTTCTAAATGTAACTCAACTAAATAGACACTTTAACCCTCTTTCACCCGTGGACGTAGACACTCTGCTGTCGAACCACGTAAACACTGATGTTAATTGTTCTATTTTACTTGGGGAAAGTAGTCACCTACAATCTCTCGGGACTCCCCTATCAGCGTATATAAGTGTAGGACCATGGGGAAGGCATCCAGCAGAAAGAGATACCCAACCAATCTTATGGCAGCGGGTTGACGGAATGAACATACATTCCAAACAACTCATATCCTACAACGCTGCCCCGACGCCCACCGTCTGGGAATCCTCTGGCCCAGGATTAGCCAGCGGGGTGACATGTCTCAATACGTTCACGAAGATACACATATCTTCGGGTTCGCACTCAAATACTTCACTTACACTTATGGCAGCGGGTCGACGGAATGAACGTACATTACAAACAACTCATATCCTAGAACGCTGCCCCGACCCCACCGTCTGGGAATCCTCTGCCCAGGATTATCCAGCGGGGTGACAGGTCTCAAGACGTTCACGAAGAGACACACATCTTCGGGTTCGCACCCAAACACTTCACTATCCCTGGTTACAGTCGATTATATTCCAAATTAACCATAACAATTATCAATTCATTAAAAGTTGATTATAGGCTTGGCAATGGTACGCGGAAACAAGAAAATACAAAAGGAATCTCACGAAGCCTCATAATCAACAAATATCAACTCTCTACAAAAATCTACTCGGATGATTCAACCCCACCAGCAGGTTTAGCAATCTTCCCCTTCTGCGTTGAAGGTAGGCTCCCACCCGAGGAAGGGCCTGAAGAACCAGATGTAGGGGGAGGGGGTTTCTCACGGCGCGGATAGCTCCTGATAAGGTCATGCTCGGTCTTCAGATCATACTCAATGCTATCCAGAATTTTGTTGATCTCTTCCACTAGTTGACACCGAGCCTTGTACGCAATAACAGTATTCATCATCTCAGCCTTTGACAACAACGAGGAAAGGCGACTCACTTCCTTCGAAGCGGCTTGGGAAGCCTCGTCCCTTGCTGTAGCTAAACCTTTATGATAATTAATCTGACTTTCCTGATGCACTAATTGAGATTGAGCCTCCTCAAGATCTTCATTTGCAGTACGAAGCTGTCCCTGGAGCTCTGCAAGGAAAAGAAAAACGCAGATGGTTAGGTCCAGGAAATTGCAAAATCACCCTCGATAATATAAGCATATACCTTCGACTCTCGCCGAAGCTATTTCATATTCGTTAAACAGCAGCATCACGGGCTTCACCAAGAAAATCATACTCATCTGACAACTTCTTATAATCCGCTTGAAGGGTTGAAAGGGCGTACTGACTCGCATATAATTCTACCTGTTTCATTGAATCCAAGTGACGAAGATGATTGACCTCATTGTTTAAACCCTCCAGACCCTTGTTGAGCCGGTACATATTTACTTCAAGATTCCTCTCAGCCTCAGCTTGGCGTACCACATCAGCCCTAGACGCAGCTAAAGCTTTGCTGAGAGCACCAGCCTCAGTCCTAGCGTCATCTCTCTCCCTAGCAAGACTCTGAAGGTAATCTTTAACATCAGAGGTCTGAGAAGAACGAGCTTGACGCAATTCTTCTTCCAAGAGATTGATTTTAGCTTCCAATGATGAGACCTGTTCTCGGGATTCACGAAGATTATCACGCGTCCACAACAACGTTCCATCAAACAAACGACGATCATTGTTATATTGGTTCTGCAAATCAATCATTTGGACTCGCCTGACCCGCCACTTCTCTGCCATAGCATTATGTTCATCGGCACGAGCATTCCACTTACCAGCCTCTCTCTTTATCTTCTCTACCAACTCTGCGATGCGAGATTTCTGACGCTGCCGCTCTTTCCGAAGCCATACTAACTCAGGAACTCCACCCACTGAAGATAGGGTGGGGGAGGAAGACTCAGACAGAACACTAATTACGATAAAGGACAACAACAAGGAAGAGAATAGATAATCAAACCTGTAACAGCCGAAGAATTCTTCTTGGCCTCCTCCAATTCACTACGAACCATAGCAAGATCCATACGAAGCTTCTCCTCCTCCTTGCCTATTTGCTCCTTAGCCTTGAGGAGACTCTTCAACTCACATATCTTCCTATCCCTATCAGCGATGACAGTCTCAGCCGCAGTAAGCTCCTCTTCCCGAAGACGAAGCTTAGCCTCCAACTTAAGGGATTTGGCCTTAAAAAACTGGTACAACATGTGATTGCAATGCTCAATCCTCATCATCTACGAATCAGAAGATTAGAACACCCTGACTCTAAAAATTGCTAAAAACTGATACCAGGCAAAATGATAAGAGAACTCACCTCTAACATCCGCTGTTGGGGAAATCCATACTGATACCCATCAGCCAACGCCATCATATCAGCAACAGTCGAGGTAGCATCGACTACTAGAGCAGCCTCCGAGGCCCGAATATTCTTATCCCACGCTACTGCAACCTGGTCCTCAGGAGACAATTGCATCATCTTACGGGTATAGGCATTAGAGTTCTTCTCACCCTCCACCACAGGGGCTGGATTGGGTACGAACATCAAGTTCTTCTTATTAAACCAAGCTAAGATGGCATCATCACCCTCCAGGATCAGTGACTGAGGAAAATCATCTCCAGGAGACCCAACCGAAGCCTTACCCATGTCCGTGAATTTAGCACCCGAAGAGTTCGAGGCTACTCTTGCGTCCAAATTTGGAAGGTCTCTAGCACCGCTCCCCTATGGAACATCACTAGCATTCACGACTCCCTTATCCTTCCCGTCCACCTTGTTAGAATTACCAAGCACATCCCAATCATCGTTGGGGGAAAGCAGGTTGAACTCAGAAGCCAGGCCCAGGGCAGCGTTTATGTCAAAACCATCCTCCGCAGAATAAATCCGACCAAAGGAAAACTCCTGAGACATAGCAGGAATTTCACCACCAGCACCCTCATCACCAAGGCCAGTGCTATCATCACCAGCATTACTGCAACCCGCAGGATTAGCTTCGGCACCAACATCATAACACCCTGCGGGATTAATCTCACCACCAATACCGCGGCCACCGGCGGTAGTATTCCCTTCAACAAATTCATCAACATCATGACCGGGAGGGGATGTATCAGTATGCTCTTCTATGTCAGACACATCTTCATCCTCGCCAAGCTCAGTCACAAGACTGTTAACTTCTTCATAAACCTCCGCCTCCTTGATTGTTGCGGTGGTGGACTGCTTGGGATTTATCCTCCTCTTCTTCGTCGCCTAAAAAGACAAGGCACAAGAATAAAAATCCCTAACTTTGAAAAGAATTAAAACTGCCTCAACTAAAGGACAAGGCATATAGAGATCTTACCTTGACAACCGCAGCATTCTTCACCTGAAGATCAGCATCGGAACTCTCTTCGTCATCTCCATCAACAACATCGAGGGCATATTGTAAATTCATGCCCTCAAAATTCAAATGCCAAGGACGGAAATTCTCATAACGAGCAGGAGGAGTCGTACGTATCTGGCTATCTGCGGTAGGACGCCATCCTTGCGGACCTGGAACCCACCCCCAAGCCCAGGGACCAACAACCTCAATAACAGTTGCGTTCCATTCATAGTCATGATCACGCTTGATCCGCTCACGAGTAGGAAACACCAGTTTGTTAGTAGAATTCTCTGTACCCGGGACGTACTTCACCTTAGCACCACTTACTTCACTCAGAAGGCGTATCTCACCACGAGGAGCGGCAATATTCCGAAGACTCACACTCCACGGTTTACGATTCTTACTGTTAACATAGTCACCGAAAGACTTGTTAAAATTCTCAGGCGTATACCACTCCCTTTCCTCAGGGTTGGGAACATAAAGAGTCATCATTGTCTCTCCTTTGCTCCGAAGATAACACTCCCTCAGTGCATGGAGATAATTCCCATGAAGTTGGGAAATAAAGCGACAGTGTGTGTTCTTCGAAGAACCCTCTCGACCAGCCAACACATCATAGTAAAAATAATCCCCAGACTTGTACAAAGGCAACATAAGACCCGCTTCAAAGTCCCCCACCGTGGTCAGCAGATGAAATTCATCAAACTTATACGTCGATATCATCTCATAAGTAATATCATCATCAGCAGCGTGAAAACGAACATCGAATAGTTGAAGACCATGTTTTTCCTTGAAAACCTCCAGATCAATATGTTTGAAGGTCACTTTCTTCTCCCCAACAACGACGCTGCGTATCTCCTGAAAAATATCCTACTCCTCCACGGGATCAGGCGCAGAATCCTTCGAAGGGTTTCTATCGGAAGCTTTTCTCTTAGGCTGAACCTTAGATGCATCAGTCTTTGAAATCACTTCTTTCGAAGACCTCCCCTTGGGTTGAGACACTGGAGGGGGAGGTAGAGGATGTTGGTGAGACGCGGAAGGAGGCGCCACTGACCGAAGAGGTAGGACATCCCGCGTTCTCTTAGGATCATCACGCGGATTAGCTGAGGGACGAGAAACAGCATACCGGGAGCCAGGAGTCTCTTTTGGCCGGTCCCCCTTCTGCGTATTCCCTCTATGCGACTCACTCCTCTTAGAAGTTAAGCGCCTCTGACCAGAAGAAGACGAAACCCTATGAACGCGGGCATCACCTTCGGAAGATTTAGACGAACCTCCACCAGGCGGAGAAACATCAGGATCCCTACGCGGAGGAGATCTACGCGTACTAGGCGGTGGAGTTTGATAAGAAACCCGCGGATGATCAGCCATGTCTGTGTAGTACACAAACAAGTTTCAGATTTCCGCGGATATAAAACGAAAATCAAAAAACCCAATTTCACCCAGTTCTTCATAATCATGAACCAGATGGAAAATAAGAATAAAACCTAAATAAAAAGAGGAAATAACAAATAGGGGCAACCATACACGAAGGACGATATCATTACTGTTTATAATGACGAACAGGGGCAATCATACACACATCTATATATATGTTCTTCATCACAAACACATATAGGAGCAACATAAAACGAATATATTTTTCAAAAGATAATCATACACAGTAGAACCACTTACCTATAAAGGAAAAATCAGGGTCGTAAAGAAAGCTTCGAGGAACAACAACAACAACAGCAGAAAAGCTCCGAGGAACGACAACAGCAGCAGCAACAAAGACAAAAACAACAACAGCAACAACAACAATTAATAACAAGGAAACAAAAGCAGAGAACAAAAGTTCTGAGGAAAGATAAGGAATGAAATTTATGACTAGAGAATTTTCATATTCCTTCTCATATATATATACAAAGAGAAATAAAACCGCCCCACTATCCAAGAAGAAGTTATTGCAAATAGTGGGGAACGTGCCATAAAATCTAGGAAAATAATAAAGAGAAGATGAAGAGAGTAACACGTTATTTCTTCCCACTTCGACTAACTGCCCAGTAGGATGAAAAGGGGCAAATTGTAGGTACACATTTCATCTTCCGTCACATGTCCACAAAGACACACGTGGAGGACATGCGACTGAGAACATCAAGATCTGATATCACACGTGGACAGCCAAGAGACGCGCCTTATCAAAATAGCGTCGCCACCCACCAGATCCAACGGTAGGGGAAAACATTGAGAAGAGAAGAGGAGAGAGACAGAGAAATAGAGAAAATGTAAGTGAGGTTCCTCCTGCTACGCATGCTTATATTAGTCTCAAAGTCATTCGACTATTTCGGTAATCCCCACCATATAATGAAAAACCCAATCTCGGAGACAGGGATCTGAGTGAGAATCATATAAGTTAACTGTTTCGTCTATGTTCATACATCCATACTTTATATATTCAATTCGTTACTTATAGCATATCATGTTCGTACATTTTATACTTCGTCCATTATTTATCTTATTGTATGAGCTAAGGACAATGATTGTAATTAATGAGACGAGGAAGAGTATTAGAACTCTGAGTCAAGGATTCGACATAACCAATCTGTTCCCTTCAGGCGCAACCTATTTATTGTATTGTCATGAGTCTGCACACATTGTTTGTGAATACTCAGATGACTTTGATCTGCGTGTTCACAGATATGTTATATCCAAGTTGTGTTGCCAATTATACCCCTGAAAAATTAGGATGCATAACGAGTTATCCCTGAAAAACAGTATGCATAACACGTAATGCAGATGCATAAATCGTCATGTAGACAGGTTTTAATAATTTCGGATAATTATGGATGTCACAGAATTATTTATGGATATCACGGTATCCAAAATTAATTGTGGTCCTGACAATAAGAATGTTTTTTGTTTTTTTGGGTCTCCCCCGAGTTTCCCAAATTAGCGATAGGCATTGGTGTAGCCCTCAAACAACTAGTAGCCGGGGCCCGGGACAAAATAAGTCCTTATAAATTCCTTCAGAAAACAAAAAGAAGTCCTTATAAATCGTAAGTTTCTCAAGTTTCTTCACTTTCTTTTTTTCCTTCCCTGCTGTCTTTTTATCACCAGTACTTACTCTATAAGTGCTAATTAGCCGACATCCTTTCCGGTTTTGCCAACCAATCTCTTCTATCCATCTCTTTATCTATAACTACATACATCTCTTTAATGGCGGTTCCACTCTTTCTTTCGCATTTCCATTCTTCCAGGTAATTACTTTAACGACCATTTGTATTTCTTGGGAATTCGGAAAATCTCATGAAACCCTAGTTTTATTTCATCTTTACAGATGATTTTAGGGAGTTTAATTGATTATTTACGGCTATTATATCTGTGATTTTTGATTGAATTTGATTAGGTAACTGGGGGTAGGTGCTGGGTTGTGTCTTTTAAGCGATGGAAGAGCCAGGGCCGCTTAAACGGGCTTTAATTGACGCGGCTGCTGGGGCTATTTCTGGTGGCATATCTCGAACGGTAACATCCCCGTTGGATGTTATCAAGATTAGATTTCAGGTCTGTTCTTCATTTAGCTTCACTTAAGTGTACCACAATTTGCCCATTGATCGAGAATTTGATGTATGTTATTCCAGACTTATACATATTCATCTGGTGATTCTTTCAACTATATGTTGTTTTGGTTTTATCCGTGATGAAAATCTCTTAATTTTTAGTTTATCTTTTGGTATATGTTATAAGTCCTTTTTCTGACCCTTTGGGTGTCTGTTGACAGGTTCAATTGGAGCCAACTTCATCATGGGCAGTACTTCGGAAAGAGATGTATGGGTCGTCAAAGTATACTGGGATGATGCAGGCGACTAAGGACATTCTTAGAGAAGAAGGTTTACCGGTACTAAATACTCCATGTTTATCACTGGTTTCTAGTTGAATTTTTGTTAACTTCTTTTTGTTGTAAGCCTTGGTTGTTGTTTGGTTTATTGGCTGGTTGGTCTTTAATAGGAATATGAATACATTCGGGTCATAAATCTTTACACACTCGAAAATCATGCAATCAAAGTAAGCTAAATTGATAACTGGAATATGAATACGTTCTATGCTGGAGTCACTCTGATCTGTATAAGCTATTATTTCACTTTGCACGAAACTTATCTAATGCTAGTGTGGAACCAAGTGTTGGTTATATGCATGCTTCTTATGCTCTTGTCTCTAACAAAAGTTTCTTATGATAGGGTTTTTGGCGTGGTAACGTCCCAGCGCTACTCATGGTCATGCCGTATACTTCTATACAATTTACGGTGTTGCACAAGTTTAAAACCTTTGTTTCAGGCTCATCTAAGGCAGGTACACCCATACTGGAACAAGAACTCACGCTCTTTTAAATTCCTTGTCTTACCAATCATATAATTTTAGCATAGCTTATAAATCATTCTCATTTGTATTTGCAATTGTGTATGCATATTAGTATCATATATGTACGCGTAAATGAAAAGAAAAGAAAACATCTCTATCTTTGTAGAAAAAAATCAAAGCTAAGTTATGGGTTTTGGGTCTGATACGTAGTTTGTATTGGTTTACAACTTAAACATATTGCTGTGATTAGGTTATATGGCATTTGGTTGGAAACTAATATTGCTCACTTTAATTGAATGTAGTGACCCTTTGCATCATGATGCATTTACCTTATTTTATTTGGTTGAATTAGAATAAGTTCGACTTGATTGCTTTCGGCCAGGGTTATAAACTATTAGGTTCCTTTGTTACTTTTCTTAGAAAAATCTAGTGTTTCGCGTGGCTGGCTAACTGAATCAAACTTCGAAGGAGTTATCTGAATCATCTATTACTCTGGCCAGTTGTTCTTACTTCTGATGAAGCTCATATCCATGTGTAATTGCCACTTCATACCCTGTTTGCTGCACTGCTAACTCAGGCACTTTAATGATGCAGAGGATCACATTCATTTGAGCCCTTACTTATCTTACTTAAGCGGAGCATTAGCGGGATGTGCAGCAACTGTCGGATCATATCCATTTGATCTCTTACGAACCATTTTAGCGTCACAAGGGGAGCCAAAGGTATGCATTTTATGTTCATAAAGTGGCCTCCTTTTTTTCTTCCAGTCTTTTTGACCAAGCTACCTTGTGGAATAAATACATTTAAAGCGATTATAGACACATTGAATCATCTGCGATAACAACATCACTTTAGATAGAAATGAAATTCATATACATGTGTGTGTGTGTGAGCATATATTTTGGAACTTGAGAGTTCGATGGAATGACTGTATGCTATTTCTCTCGTCTATACAGTTGTTCTCATATACAGAAAGAAAGTAATGGGTTGTGTGTTATTATTGGTGAAATTTGGAGTTACATTTAACACTGCTGTTTGGTGGTCATTTTCCCCTCCACGTTCCCCTCCATTTTACTGTATGCATTCATTTGATCCTTTTCAATAAGTTGCACCCTTTGTGGAGTTTCTCGCAAAACAAGAAAAAGTTATGTGCGTGTTTCAGAGAAATTGGATTAAGTTATTCAATTTTTCGGGAGAGAAAGGTTGAAAGTATTTACGCCTGACTCACTTTATTTAGGTATATACAACCATGAGATCTGCCTTCGTTGACATCGTGAGAAGTCGTGGCTTTCGAGGGTTATATGCAGGCTTAGCGCCGACTTTGGTTGAGATCATTCCTTATGCTGGCCTGCAGTTTGGCACCTATGACACCTTTAAGCGCTGGACCTTGGTAAGATCACATTTTCTTGCATTTTGAAGAAATTATAATGTACAACTTGTCTGCATCTCGTGTAATCACTTAATTATGTGCGACTTTGCTTGAAAAGTAAGAACGTAACCAACTGGCAACTAGTTACCAGTTGGTAGGAAACTTCCTAATTACCTAATATTATCACGCTTCTTGTTCTTTTAGCGGCTGAACAGGCTCAGATCATCCAATCAAGGTTCAAAACTTACAAGTGAAAGTCTCTCTAGCTTCCAGCTTTTTGTCTGTGGGTTAGCTTCTGGTACATGTGCCAAAGCTGTCTGCCACCCCCTTGATGTGGTCAAGAAGAGGTTCCAGGTATATCTTGGGACATACTTATATCTTGTGGACTCTTTTTTTTATTCTATATTAAAGTATTAAAGTTTTACTTGGCAAACCTAAGACCATGGTCTGGTAAATCGGTTACATGGCTATGGTATTTTGTCATTCCAATGCCAACGCTGAACATGTTGGTTGTTATGTATACTAGAGCTGCATAGCTGTCTAAGTTTCTAAGATAAATCAATTTATGCTCTAAATTTTATATAATTTGTATCTTTTTTTGATGCTGCAGATTATAGGACTTCCCAGGGACCCAAAGTATGGAGCTCGGGTTGAGCACCATGCTTATAATGGCATGTTTGATGCCCTAAGGCGCATCTTGGTAACTGAGGGGTGGGCTGGTCTTTACAAGGGTATTGTCCCTTCTGTTATCAAAGCTGCTCCAGCGGGTGCAGTCACATTTGTAGCTTATGAATACACATCAGAATGGTTAGAATCCCACTTGACTTGATACAGAGTTTGATTCATTTTATAGTACGGTATTTTTTTTTCTCTCTATTCTATTTCACGTAGTTACAAAGAAAAGAAAAGAAAAAGGAAAGGTTCATAATTCATACTTTCTGATTTAGATAGTCTGTAATAATCCCCCCTTTACATATTTTTTTTTAAATACCCTAAAAGGTGAATAGATGAGGGGAACCATTACATGATTGTACTCGGTATTTTTCATGAACGGAAATATTATACAAGTCTTCTTCATCTTAATCTCTCATGACAAAAATTGTACGGGAAACTTTAAATTTGTAAAGTTTGTAGAACAGTGTCAATAAAATGCAGTACCTTGGCTTACAGACTTACAGTACTACTAGAAGCTGACATTTACAATTATTTGAAAATCAAAATGGCCGGCTCAAGTAGAGGATAGGAGAAGACAATGGTTTATAGTTAAAACATGGAACATATCGAAATACCGTGTGGTTGATTCTCAATTGACAATTGTACTAATTCTTTTTTTTTCTTTAATTTACGGATTCCTTTTTAAATTCTAGATAGACTGCCATCCCGCATGAAAACAGTCCAAGTTCTTTCACTTCTACAGACCTTTTGTTTAAATACTACATCCATATTAGGTTTTCTGCTTGTCACCCTAGAAAACAAGAGAACCTTCGCTTTGTCACTGTTTATGGGTGTTTTAATCAAGGATTACCAAACGAACAAAGTTTTAAATTCTAATCTACTAAAAGATGTACATCATTTTGACTATTGATGAAGAACACACAAGTTGTTGATAGAAGCAACTAATATGCTTCTGCGGTTTATCTTTTTCCTATTGCCTGTGCTAAGGGAATGTCTACCTAGGGAAGCGAAAATTCCTCTAAAACCTACGGTAAAACAACTCTTTTTGACTATCGACACAAAAAAGTTATTTTATAGTATAATATATAAATATAAATAGGGTTTTGTTATCTTGTGCATCCATGCATAAGATAAAAGCCAATCATTAGCATTGAAAATGATAAACACCAATAAAAATAAAAGAGATAATGTCTTTTGCGTTGGAGAGGGGAAAGTGTGCACTTGTCTAAAGAAAAATTCGGAAAATCCATTAGTATCTGCTTTCTCCAATGCAAAAGGCACTATTTCTCAGATTTTTTTATTGGTATATACCATTTCTATGTCTATGATTGACTCTTATCTTGTTCGAGAAGTTAAAGTAGGAACCGATCAGTGGATGGTGCCCTACTGCTAGTTGAAGGTGTTGGAAATTTTGGGTTAAACAAGAGGATGAAAACAGAAACAGAAAATGGTGTACCCCTGACTTCAAGGCTCTTTCGATTCTTTTAGACAATAATTCGACCTTTCCCAATAAATTTGGCGAGTACAAACGGTCTCTCGAATTATGCCTTTAGGATTCAATGAAGCCCTAACACCGTAATCGAATTCAAGGATTGTACTTCCTTGACCCGACCAAGAATCACACTGTATAAGGTTCTGATGATGCTTTTTAGAGAAGAAGAAAACAAATTGTTTTTGATGTATTGGAATGGGAGAACATCTTCGCTACTTATAGTGATATTCATGCCTGTTGGTAGTGTCGTTTCATCACCAACAGACGCTTCCAAAAGCCATTAATGGTGGCTTATGGGAAGAGACGCGTCTGTTCAATTTTGAATGGATACTTCTAGGTTTTACAAAGTAAAACCAGAAGAAAAAAAATTTCACGAGACGCTGTCTCGGACTCTACTAGGGGATGTTGCCCCCTAGACCCCCACAGGTCAGGTCGATCACCGTATAACTCTGCGTAGCGGCAAACTTTGAAAACGTTGAAAATATCCAACAGAAGGTGCTGGCAGTTGCATGGTATACCGATCGGTCTTGGTCCACCGATCTTAAATTGATGTCACCCAACTTAGTATTTGTGCTTCAACGAATATTCAGTTAATCTTTTTTTTTTTCCTTCCAGTTTCACACTCTTTCGGGTGTTTAAACTTACAAGTTGTTCTTGTCTTCATTTCCTCTTCCATTTCTTATTTCCAAAAATTTGGATGTGCCCAATATTGGGACTGACATAAGGTTTTTTTGAAACTCAAATAGCTTGTCTCTTAGTTGGAAACTTTGAGATACTAGTAAATGTTCTATAAACAGAAGAAGAAATTGTACTACTATTGCATATATAATTTGTTGAGTACAAATTGCTGGCCTCACATTAAAAATTAGCGCAAAATTTTGAATTTTAGAGTTTCTGATCCGGAGCCAATAGAAATCGAGGGTCAACAGTCTATTATTACAAATTTTTCGTGCACATAAAACACAAGGTGCGAAGATTACTCTCCTAATATTTGTTATCTCATTGCCCCGCCTCCACCGTCGTCAAATCTCAAAGCTCCGACAGCCCTAATTCTCTTCTCTTCTTTCCTGATTCTCTGAAAAACATGGTAAAAAAAATACTATGACAAACAAAGAGAAAGCAGAAGGTTAGCTATTTTTTATCGATATCAGGTAAGAACAATATTATGTTCTTAGGTTTACTATTTTGGTTTGGGTTGCCAGTTCATCTTTATGGATTTTTTTTTAGGTTTGTGATTTGGTTGCTTAATTATTGGATTTTTTGGTTTTAGGTTAAATCTCTGCAACTAGGAGAGGAGGAAGGTTGCTTAATAGTTCAATTTTTTATTCTGGAGTTAGTAAGGAACGACTACCAGGACCTAAAAAGAGGAGGGCAAGAAGACATCATGTTGATAAAACTATCCGAGAAAAGAAAAGAAAAGAAAAAAAAGTGGAGATGAAGTCCGGGTTGCAAGTATTGTATTGAAAACAAAGATGGTTGTTTGCAAATAACTTACAGGTATGTAACATCTATTGCTAATATAGTGTTTCTATAGTTATGATAAATGACCATGGTTGTTTTTGCGATGATTTGTTGGCAGATGTAACTATGTAAATTCAATTTTGCTTTAGTTGTGGAGTCTAATGGCATCAAATGATGTTTCTGGTGTTTTTTTGGGCAGTGGTGCCTGGTGGACTTCCTGCCCAACATCGTGCAATATTCAATAGGTGACACATTAAAACTGCTCTAATTTCTAAATGTCATACTAATATACACGACCTACAAGTGCAGTAGAATTGATGCATTTATAGGATACTATGGCGGTTCTAGATGGAAATTCCTACATCGTGCAATACTGAATATGTGACATTGTTTTAATTTCTTAAATGCCACACTAAGTGTATACACAACCTAAAAGTGCAGTAGACCTGATGTATTTATATGGTACCTCAAAGAGTTAAGGAAAGATTACATCAAATAATTAGATTACAAAATGAAATATTATACGATGTATCTTGATAATTATTGGTTTAAACAACCATGAGGATGATAATATTATTTTCTTGCTTATTGTACACATCTATCATCATCTGAGGCTATAGTCTAAATCAACGGACCCATAATCGAACATATGGTTTAAACAATCCAATCTCATTGCTCTGCTACTGCATTTGCATGATGCAATCTTGGTGAGCCCGAAAACCAAGCTTGAATTCATATCTTTTAATGTTTTGCTGCACATTTTTCCAAGTTCCAAAAATTGCATTTTGAAAAAAAAAATGGTTTTTCCGTAACACGTCGATTTGATTCATATGCTAGAATACTAAACAAATCTACTTTTAATGGATCAAATTGCATGCGTAAAGAACTTAAGGCAAAAAAAATTGATAGATTTCCTCCATGAATACTTTGAAGAGGGTGTACATACAAAAAGACATGTCGGTGTAAGTAAACTTGAAAAGTGGTCATACGAGTTTTATTTTTCTGAAGCTATGGCTACATGGAAGCAGGTGAGATTATTGGACAACATAAATGGGTACGTATAATTCATTATTCCGTGTGTCCGGGGAATAGATACCTGAGTTCTTAAATGGCGATGGAAATATACATACCAATTGATCCATGTTGATTGCTTTAACACGTTTAGGAGGCCTAGAGAGTGACACTGTGAGAGATTGAGAGAAACATTATAGTTAAATGGATTAGTTTAGTCCATCTCATACTTATAAATATAACCCTGGAGCTTTTAATAGTACAAGATGTAGACAGAGAACACCATATCAATTATATTGTTAATTGGGATTTTTTGTTATTATTTGGGATGCATATTAACTTTTGCTATCATTATTTGGGGCATAGGACGCATATTAACTTTCGCAACCGATATCTGGAGCATAGGATGAATATTTGTTTATTTTGTGCTTTCTTTTTAACTACCTTGATTAAAGAAGTGTTCATGCTCACATTTTTTAGTTTTGATTCCTTTGAACTGCTCCTCTTTTGCAACTTTGTAGTTGTAGGTCAAGTAAAAGTTTGGTACTAACCTAATAAAGGAGATATTGGATGTCGTTAGCATCTTTGTAGTAAAAAGTAGTGGAGCAAACTGATATTTTTGTAGTCGTTGAAGGCTTAATTTGATTTCGATCTTGATACTATTGGTGAATAAGGTTGTACCTTAAATTTTTCCCTGACTTGCTATTTGGAATGTGAGCTGCAGAAAGTGTGCGAGTGCGAACTATGACATGATGTTCGTCATGTTTTGCTTGCTTGCAGATGATCATCAGAGGACACCAACTTTGTAAGCAACACATATAAAAACCTTTAAAATTGTTAATGATTATGAGGTACCTGGACTTGGTAAGCACTCTCTGCACACATCAAACCATTTCCGCTCTTATATATGTACATTTTCATTAATGAAAAGGTCTCTGCTTTGTCTCATTTTAAAGTTCTGTAGTTTGGTATGGATTACTGTATATCTGCGAATAATTGGAATGTTACGTAGCTCATGGTTCGTGCTATTAAAAAGAAAAAAAATTAAGCGTTAAAAGAAAAAAAACGTGGCATATAGGTTCCCATTGCTGCCTAATTTTCATAAGTATGGAATTTTTCTGTCTGCAAATTTTAGAGGTAGTATGGGTACGTATTCATATGCTTATATTAAACAAACGACTACAGTGTTAGCACCATATTTTCTTATTATAGTAGTGGTTAGTCAATTTGGTAATACCAAATAAACATGAATTTTGATAAATTGGATCAGGAAATCTACTCATAATTTTAAATCAGTCTTTTATTTTAAAAATTTATGTAATGTACATAACTCCCTATACCAGCACGTTCCGTCTTAGCTCAACTGGTAGAGCGCGTGGCATTCTGCCTTGAGTTATGGGTTCGACTCCCATAGATGGAAATCAACATGAAAGGCTAATCAGCTGCATCAGTTTTAAAATATTAGGTTGTCCTTCCAATACGTTTGCATGGTAAAGTATGTAGGAGAACTAATTCATTTAGCACAACTGTAATGCTAACATGAAGGTAGCTGATTTCCGGAGACTGTGACACTGTGTAGAGGGGTATACACCTGTAGGAGTATATTATATTAATTTATAACAAATGTGCGGCTATAAGTTTGTAAACTATTAACTACCAATTCTTTCCTTTCCGAATCTTCACAATTCAATAGTCATAGTTATAAATTTCACTGTTCCAATGCAGTTGTTGGCTATTAGATGTACGTACTGAAGACAGATTTTAAACTTTTATGGTTGCTTCAATGAAGAACATGAATTAAGATTCCTCTTAGAATTACATTCTTTCATCCAAAAGTAAGTTGGATAGCCATAATGTTAATACATATCTTTTGTTTTCACTTTAATCTAAGGCATTCGAAGTTTAATGCAATGAAGTTTTGATTATTATTATACTTTGGTTTGTTTGTGTTGGGCACCATATCTGTTGCAGGTCTGTCGTGAAACTTCGGTAGTCTTCTGCTGTGCACAATTACACACACACATATATAACCAAAGACTGATTATTGACATTTAATCATTGTAAGCTAAAAAAAAAATTGTCTGTGAAAGGGAAATTTTTTCTTACCACATATCAAGACTCGAAAGAGCAAAAATTGTACAGAAGTATAAATAACACTGCTACTGCCACTAACCCTAACTGCTCAGGTGTATGCCGACATTAAAGTTGGCAGTAGTTGCCAAGGAAATTTGATTTAGCAGCCACAACGTGTTAGTACAAGGATGCGAGACGTATACTATATATGCAAAGACATTTGGGTGGATGTTATGTGGATAGTGACACACCCATCTTAGTTCAATGATGCATCCGGGAAGTTCAGGAAATGAACTTGGAATAAATGTTTTCGTTAGAACTTATAAAATCAAAGGACTCATTTTACGGATACTTGCAGTAAGACATCCAAATTAGGCACATGGTTTTGAAGGACATGGTGGGGAAACACATTGCTGCAAGGGACAAATCAATGTTTTGAGATTAATATCATGCCAATTCCAATTGGGAAGTATGGTTTCAGCTGCAGACGTTCTTGAAGGGCTGAAGCCTTCCTACTGAGGCAGCTCATTATGGTGTTTTAGAATTTTTGCGATGATGATAAGTGTTGGCAGGGTCATTTCAATTAATTCTGTTAGATATCGTCCTGTGGAAAAAAAAAATTGTCACAAACAAAAATATTCTGTTTGATACGATAAAAAATGTAAAAATTTATAAAGTATCAAACATTCTGCGACCTCTACATTTTCGCAGATACAACCATCTGATATGCAAGTAGACACTCTGGGAGAGACCCGTCTCTTCATTTTTCAGCACTAATTACACCACAACTAACTTAGCCCCATGCAACGCACGGGTAAGACACTAATTACATATAAAGAGAAGAACTTGTAGTACTAGTAGAGGCAGCACCGTAAATTGAGAGATAGAAAAAGAAAAAGAGGAGAGTAAAAAAGAACGGGCGATCAGGAATAGTTAAATTAATTGGGGGATATAAATTATTTTTCCCGTCCAATATTGTCTGTTAAGGGATATTTTTTTGGGGTTGGAAGTACCAAATTATCCTTTTCATTAATTAAAAATCACTATGCTACCCTTTCACCTAAATAAAAATCTAAATTTAAAAACAAAAAGTCATTGTAGCCTATCCCCTTCTCCTTTTCAAGACGATTTTTTATCGTCGATTGATTATCGGTTCAAAAAAAAATAGTTCGATTATGTATTAATCTCTTCTATAAAAATGCTTTCGGAAACATAATCCTCAAATTAAAACACCGGGTTTATAGAAATCAAAATCAAACCCCCAACAAATAGGTTCAATCCGTTCCCGACATTGTGTTCATGATGAATACCCTGCCAATAGTTTGTCCCAGCATGAATTTTTGGATGAATACCGTACCATTTTCCCGTGCCAGCATTATTTTTAGCTTGAATTCTATGCCGGTAGCACTGGTTGTAGTTCCCAGAATTTTTGGTTAATACTTAACATTAAATTTGAAGAATGTTTAGGGGATTTTTGAATTTGGCTGATCAAAATTAAACTATTGTTTTGTCTTTTTTTGTTTCTTCCAGGAGTGTATTGGATCAGGATTTGGATGGATAAAAATGGATAGTCGTTTGCCTGAATCTAGTGGATTTATAATGTTTCTTAAATGAATCTTATAGATTCTTATAGATATATAATTTTGGATTATAATAGATAAGTTAGGATTAGTTCAGATTTACAAATTGCATCATATATTCCTTTCAATAAAAAAACATCCATAAGTTGAGGTGGTGGGTGATGTGTGGAGGTTGGCAGTGATGGTGGTTGGTGGTGACTGTGGTGATTGTTTTCAGTGGTGGTAGTTGGTGGTCGATGACGGTGGTTAGTGATGGTTGTTACTGGTGGTGGTGGTGGTGGGCAGTGGTGGTTGTTATTGGTGGTGATGCGGTGGCTGGTGGAGGGCGGTGTAAAAACATAGCATGATGTGATAAAAAATAAAAAATAAAAAAATTGTCCACAAGAATCCATGAAACTCTTGCAGTGTGGGTTGACATTGATATAAGATAATAACATCATATTTTGCCTATAAATATCCATAAGAATCCATATGTATCTTGGCCCTCAATTATCCTAAGAAATCTTAAATGAATTGAATACCTAGGATATTTGTGGAATCTAAAATTATCCTAATTGAATACCATGGATATTTAATGATTCATTATAAATCCTAATCGAATACCTAGGAGTTTTTAGGATTGTTAATATCTATTTAAATCCTAATCCAATACACCTCTGTAAACTTGTTAAAAGGATTGTGGTGATAGATGGCAATCGCCCGAACACAAAAGGGTATATTAATTAAATACCCTTACTTTTAAGACCCAACAAATAACCTTATACAACAATAAATATACCCCTATCATTTAAAAACCTTATCCATTAAAAAATAGATTACCTTAATACCCTCATTCATATAATATATTTCTTAATTTCAAAATACAACAATATTTTTTATCTATCACTCCATCGCCGCCACCACCACTAGCACCACCAAATATCCACCACCACCACCAACATTGAACTACCATTCCACCACCACCTACCAACCGCCACCCCCACTAGTACTCCACTACCGGAACACCACCGCCACATCATCGCCAGCCACCACCAGTTTTCCACCGTCGCCGCCACCAGCCCACCACCGCCCACCACCATCCGCCACCAGTCCACCACCAACCACCACTACCCGCCACCACTGTCCACCAGTCCACCACCACCCGCCACCCACACCCCCAGTCCACCACCGTCCGCCACCAGTGGACCACCGTCCGCCACCACCTCTAGTCCACCATCGCCTGCCACCACCACCGCCAGTGGTGTCAACAACCAAAGTTGATCCTCCAAAACAAAAATCAGAAAATAAGAAAGAAAAAGATTTATATCATATCAACAACAGAAGTTGATCCCATAATCGGGTGTCAACAACTAAAGTTGATCCTAAAAAAAATCATAAAAAGGTGAAATGGCGTCAACAATCGAAGTTGATCCCATAATTCGATGTCAACAACCGAAGTTGATCCCTAAAACAAAAATCAAAAAGTTATAAAAAGGTAAAAACTAATGTGGCGCCAAAAACTGAAGTTGATCCCAAAATCTGGTGTCAACAACCGAAGTTGATCCCCAAAAACAAAAATAAAAAACTCATAAGAAAACAATATGGCGTCAACAACCGAAATTGATCCAAAATCTGGTGTCAACAACCGAAGTTGATCCTAAAAAAAATCAGAAAATAAATAAAATAAATAATATGGTGCCAACAACCGAAGTTGATCCCCCAAGAAAAAATCATAAAATAAAATAAATAAATAATATGGTGTCAACAACTGAAGTTGATCCCCCAAGAAAAAATTAGAAAATAAAATAAATAAATAATATGGTGTCAACAACCGAAGTTGATCCCCAAATTAAAAATTCAGAAATGTTCAAACTATTTATGGTATCAACAACCAAAGTTGATCCCAAAATATGGTATCAACAACCAAAGTTGAACCCAAAATTTAGTATCAATAACCAAAGTTGATCGCAAAAATTGATGTACTAAAATTAGTGAATCTGACGTGAATCGAACGCGCATCTACTGAAGTAGTCAGTTGTGCTACCGTTTCACCACATGATCAATTCAATTTCATGTTATTCGAGGAAAAATGAAATTACTGAGCCGATTCACCATGAGTACGATTATGCTAGACAAGACATATTGTCAACGAAATGAAGTAACACATGGTATGAACAATGGAACGAAACAAATTTAACGAACCTAAATCAGTTGGAGTTATCAATTTATAGTTCAGAGTATGAAAAACCAACCTTTTTGTTCCTTGCGGCATCTTTTGCTTGCTTGATTAACGCTGTGCCTTAGCAGTTACATGCTCCATCACAATAACATCCATATATGCATTCAAAAATCCATATTACTTGAATAACTATCTCAAACTATATAAATGTAGCAATCAATCAGCAAATACTAAAATAATAGACTATAAGACTTCTCTTTTTTTATAAGATATATAAGAGTTCTACAAAAATGTTTGGCGCTTTCAATACAATTCCATACTGTCTCCCACCACTACCCCCACCATCACTGCAACATCCACTACCCAGTGCTGGAAACAAGCATCTGGAAGCTCAATAAGTTAATGTTCTTGTTTACATTATAGAAATTTGAACATGTATAGATTAAAATCCTTAATCATTTAATTGGAGTCTAGATTACTGAGCTACTAGCTTTAATAATTTACTAGTATATAATACAATACTTTCAGAAACTAATTAACATTTCTAACCTCTTTCAATTTACAAACTACCAACCTCTGTATACTGATTGTACATTAGTAATTAAGAACTATACCTATATATTAGCTTCTTAATCAATCATTACACTACTTTCTTAGTCATAGTCATTACAGTGATTAAGAATTGTATCTATATATTAGCTTCTTAGTAATTAAGAACCGTACCTATGTATTAGTAATTAAGAACCTCTGTATACTAGTCATTGCAGTACATGCTTAGTCATTACAGTACTTGCTTCTTTCAAATTGATCTCTAATAGTTGAGTTTCCCATTGATGGTGTATATTAGGCCTACTAGATTTTCACCTACGCATTCAACAGACAGCGAAATTTCAACACCATATATGGTAGTTTACAACTTACTAATCAAAATTAGTCCTCATATACCTCGTTATTTCACCTGCATCGTTCGCAAGCATCCCAATTTCTTCCTGCATCAATCTGCATTCAAAAATCTAAATATGCCCAATTCTTGAGAATAAATAAATTCAAATAGGATTTCGAAACTTAACAAGCATCAATAACAACTCACGACCAGAGTCAAAATTGAAATTGGAAATGAAATTACCTAAGTGCATATTTGAATGAAGTATAAAAAAACACCGTAATAATGTTAGATACAAATTGAAAACACTTGTGCTAAACTAATAACCATGTTCAAAGCAATCAAAACTAATTACTACATCACCACCACCAGTAGCTCAAACCATAACCCCAGATTTATCAATTCAACCACCACCACCACCAAAAACTAATACAAAAAAATGGAATTATATAATTAATCTTTATAAATACCAACAGAGTAAATCTCAATTGGAATCACTATAAATAAAAAAGTTTCTGATGTAACCCAAAATTTCAAAACAAAAACAGAAAATAGATTCCAATACATACCTTCTCCATCACCGCCGCCACCAGAACCACCACCATCATCATTGCTTTTTGAGCTTCAATAATTCGAAGAACTTCAACTCTAAAATCATACACATTGCATCGGTATCTGGCTTCAATGAATCGAACATGAAAAGATCTCATTCCATCTTCAACTCGAAAACAAAAAATCAAATCTATCGATCTGAATCTGGAAAATAAATATTTTAACCTAGAAAGATAAACAATTAAGTTGAAATCAGTGGAAGTCAATCACAAAAATAGTGATAAAACTATGAAATCGAATATAAAAAACCAAATATGTCGACCTCTGAATCTAGAAAATCATTCATTAACTTAAGAAGATGAAGAACAATAAATAAAATATTGAAATAAGTTGAAATCGAACACCAACCCAGTGATAGATCTGCTGCTACTGCTAATCGTGGAGGACATGATTGTGACGGCGACGGAGCTGGTGGTGATAGTTGCAGAGGTGCTGGAGATGGTTGAAAGAGAAGGCAAGAGAAATAAAATTTGCAAACTTAAAATTCAAAATCAAACTAAAACGATTCGATCCAAAGGTGAATAAAAGAAGGGTAAATAAGGAAAAAAATAAAAGCGTTGATGGACCCAGATATTGTATGATAATGGTATTTGTGAAGCCCATCAATACAAGGGACAATTATATAATTACCACAAAATAATATCTTTAATGAACCAGTTGTTCATACTGGATCAATTTTTACACCTTTACAGGGCGACACATAATAACTAGTTGATGTATGTAACAAAAACTGAATTTCCCTCCTGTAGCTTTGCAGATTACTTATCCTGTTTCAATTGTTTTTAAATAAAGTTATGCTTCATGAAGGCTACTTCCTACAGGGATAAACTTTGGTCGTGGATGGTTTAGAGAATATGAACCCCTTTCAAATTCAGCAATCACAAGTTGCACTTTCACCGACATGCTTGGTAACTAACATTCTATGCCGAAACTAATTTTCGGCATGCTCGACAGAAATGTATCAATGTCGATAATTAAGTAAAGAAAAATTTAGGTTTCTGGATAATTTACATCATGTGCCGGCATAGAAATTTAAGCAACATACTATGCCGTTGGTAATACCGGCATTCTCGAGAATAAGCTTTTTGTGACGGCAGTGGACTGAATATTTCTTTAATGGTTTCCAGCGTCCCACTAAAGAATCCCGTGGCAGGTGTTTTAGTGGATATATCTAGTGAAGTTCACCTCAATGATAGAAAGATGAATTATTACCGAATAACCGAATCATTCACCGTGTATGATTCACCCATGTTTATGGATTCAGGTGTGACGCCACTTTCAGGTGCCCAATCAAATGATTGGAGCAATGATCCAAGCACCATATGAAGAACTTGTTGGGTCAGCGGGATGCCAGGATAGATACGTCTTCCACTTCCGAACGGAAAGAAACCAAAATTTTGTCCGTGGTAATTAATATTGGTTCCTAAGAAACGATCTGGATTGAACGATAATGGATCATCCCATGAAGCTGATAGTGTTGTTGTTGTTAGACCAATAAATTGGTAGAGTTTGTGGAGGGTAATGAAGAGTGGTAGTTTTGTTAAAACTCATGATACCACCACATCAAGACCTCAATCTGTTTGGTATCAGTTTGTCGGCATTGTTTTTTGATGAATGTCATGTCGATTTTTGGTGCCGGTACTGATTTCTAGTTAAAGACGTGCCGACACTGTTTCTATTATAAACTATTATGCCGGAACATACGCTTTAACTTTTGAAGTTTCTGGAGTAAATTTCTACACTGCCGGCGTTATGAGGTTTTAAAAAAATAATGTCGGCATTGTTGCCGGCATGCTCGACATTTGGTTTTCAATGCCGACAGTACTTATAGTCTCAGACATTTTCCTATTACTAAATCTCTTCTTCAATATATGCCAACTTCCCAATTTAAATGAAGAGTTCCAAGTAGATTTAAATGAAGAAGAAGAAGATGATGATGTCGACGAAACCAAGTTTTTGGAGAAAGAAAGTAAGATTTCATCACCAAGAGACAAACAACGTATAATAAAAAGGAAAATGATGAACAAGTAGGGTTACAAAAGATGTTGAGGGGTTACCTACTTATCTCATGAGCTTTGGGCATAACTATTTAATGGTGTCTAGTTTGTACTTGAAAAATAAGAGGGATCCTGGAGAATAATGTTGAAAAGCGGGGGTCTAACAACCACACCCGACAATTCGTTTGGAAATCTGAATAGACAAACTCCAATATACTTTCAAGAGAATCAACTAGACAGTTAGACTCAATCTAGAAAAAAGTATATCAAAGAGTTTTGTACCTATCTTTCTCAATTCAATCTGCAATCAGCAAATAGGAATTTGCGAGCCCGATTGAATATAAGAGAATTAACTTGATCGATGCCAAATACCAATGTTCAAGGATCAATCAATTTCAATCAAAAACCAAAGGTTGGATTTCTCAATTGATCGATTTTTACGCACAACCTGTGATATTTCAATTATATAACAAAATATAATACGGAAAAGAAATAACATATACACCAGAAATTTTGTTAATGAGGAAACCACAAATGCAGAAAAACCCCGGGACCTAATCCATATTTGAACACCACACTGTATTAAGCCGATACAGATACTAGCCTACTACCGATGAACTTCGGACTGGACTGTAGTTGAACCCTAATAAATCTCATTAAAGGTACAATTGCGCTACTTACGTCTATGATCCCAGTAGGATACTACGCACTTGATTCCCTTAGCTGATCTCACCCACAACCAAGATTTGCTACGACCCAAAGTCGAAGACTTGATAAACAAATCTGTCTCACACAGAAAAGTCTGTAGGAATAGATAAATCTGTCTCCCGCAAAAATACCTACGAGTTTTGTTCCTGAAAAAGCGGGGGGTACAACAACCACACCCAATATTTCGCTTAGCAATCTGTATGGAGTAACTCCAATATACTTTCTAGAGAATCAACTAGACAGTCAGACCCAATCTAGATAAAAGTATATAAAAAGAGTTAATATCTCGATCTCTCGATTTGATCTATACTCAAGCAAATAGAAATCTGCGAGTCTTTATCAAATACTAGAGAGATAACTTGGATAGTACCAAAGACCAATATCCAAGAGTCAATCAATTTAGATCAACAACCAAAGGTCGGATATTTTAATTGATTGAACTAACGCATAACCTGTGATATTTCAATTATA
This sequence comes from Papaver somniferum, assembly GCF_003573695.1. Taxonomy (NCBI): domain Eukaryota; kingdom Viridiplantae; phylum Streptophyta; class Magnoliopsida; order Ranunculales; family Papaveraceae; genus Papaver; species Papaver somniferum. The sequence continues at coordinate 164,563,363 of NC_039359.1, read as the reverse complement.
TAACAAAATATAATGCAGAATAAAAATAACACAGATACCAGAATTTTGTTAACGAGGAAACCACAAATGCAGAAAAACCCCGGGACTTAGTCCAGATTGAACACACACTATATTAAGCCGCTACAGACACTAGCCTACTACAACCTAACTTCGGTCTGGACTGTAGTTGAACCCCAATCAATCTCACACTGATCCAAGGTACAATTGCGCTCCTTACGTCTCTGATCCCAGCAGGATACTACGCACTTGATTCCCTTAGCTGATCTCACCCACAACTAAGAGTTGCTACGACCCAAAGTCGGAGACTTTAATAAAAAAATCTGTATCACACAGAAAAGTCTACGATAATAGATAAATCCGTCTCCCACAGAAATACCTACGTGTTTTGTTCCGTCTTTTGATAAATCAAGGTGAACAGGAACCAATTGATAACCCAGACTTATATTCCCGAAGAACAACCTAGTATGATCAATCACCTCACTATAATCTTAATCGACGTGGAGAAATAAGATATTGTGGAATCACAAACGATGAGACGAAGATGTTTGTGACTACTTTTATATCTTTCCAATCGGGGATATCAATCTCAAGCCAATCTTTGTGATTATACTCGTACGATAGAAACAACAAGATCAGATCACACAACTACGAGAAAGTAGTATCGGCCTGGCTTCACAATCCCAATGAAGTCTTTAAGTCGTTAACCTGGTTTTAAAGAAGAAACCAAAGGTTAAAGGAGAATCGACTCTAGCTTACACAACTAGTATCATAGTAAGGTGTGGGGATTAGGTTTCCCAGTTGCTAGAGTTCTCCCTTATATAGTCTTTTAAATCAGGGTTTGCAATCAATGTTAGTTTGGTAACAAAGCATTCAATATTCACCGTTAGATGAAAAACCTGATTAGATTCAAGCTAATATCTTTCAACCGTTAGATCGAAAACCTAGCTTGTTACACACAAATGAAATGCACGTTTCTAGGTTTGTGTAACCGTACCCAAGCATGTAAATTTGTTGGTTCAACAATAGTTAACTAAAAGGTTATCCATACGAGCATTTCATACCAACCATATTCTTCTTTAGATATAACCAACTCAAGTTCGCGGACTGGGTTCACGGACTTAAGTTCCCGGAAGGAGTTCTCAAACTCCATCAGATTTTCTCGGGTCGAGAACTTCCGCCAGTTCACGGACTAAGTTCACGGCTCTTGTTCCAGTTCTCTTGATCAACAAAGTTCGCAAACTTCGGTTCAAGGAATAAGGACTTATACATATATGTGTTTCCACAACAATGCTTATATCCATCATTGGTTATATAATCTAAAGTCTCATTTCAATCATTGAAACATTTTTAGAGGACGTTATATAGTTGTTATTCACAAACCATTTTTCGTCAAAGCAATTTTCAAAGTGATTAAAACATAACATGAATTTCGTCACTAGGTAATGATGAACTTGGCCAAGCGAAAGCTTACCAACACATATTTCGATAAATAGATAGGCGAGATAAACTCGGCTCGAAATAGCAAATGTGTATAATCAAAGTCTATATAGCAAAATGACTTTTGTCTCAAGATAGGAGATAGAGTAGATAGACTTTTGAGTGATAGATAAGTTCAAGTCTCCACATACCTTTTAGTCGATGAAGTTCCATCAGTTCCTTGAGTAGTTTTGCGTCTTGTATGATGATCCGCCATGGAGTTCTCGATATCAACTACACTTTCTATCCTAGTCCGAGACTTAGCTATAGTAGACTAGAAATCAAGACTTATAGTTTTGATCACTAACATTGACAAACATGCTTGAGATAGCAACGCATGCGAGTTCGACCGAGCAATGCTCTAACTGTTTCGTCTTTTGATAAATCAAGGTGAACAAGAACCAATTGAGATACCAGACTTAAATTCCCAAAGAACAGCCTAGAAATATCAATCACCCCACAATAATCTTAATCGTATGGTAGCGAAACAAGATATTATGGAATCACAAACGATGAGACGAAGGTGTTTGTGATTACTTTTTATCTTACCTATCGGAGATTAAATCTCGAGCCAATCTTAGACAAGATAGTACTCAGACACGATAGAAACAGCAAGACCAAATCATGCAACTACATAGAAAATAGTTGGGTCTGGCTTCACAATCCCAATGAAGTCTTCAAGTCGTTAACCTATAGGGTTTCGTGAAAAATCTAAGGTTAAAGGGGAATCGACTCTAGATTATGCAACTAGTATCACACAGGAGGTTTGGGGATTAGGTTTCTCAGTTTCTAGTGTTCTCCTTTATATAGTTTTCAAATCAGGGTTTGCAATCAATGTTACCTTGGTAACAAAGTATTCAATATTCACTGTTAGATGAAAACCTGATTAGTTTCAAGCTAATATCTTTCAACCGTTAGATCGAACTTAGCTTGTTATACACAAATCAAATGTACCCTCATTTAGGTTTATGTAACCGTACCTAAACATGTACACCATGTTGGCTCAATCGTAGTTAACCGAGGTTAGTTATATGAACACTCTCATATCAACCTTATTCATCTTAACCATAACTAGTTCAAATGACTAAAATGAAACTAGTTAAAGAGTTGTTCAATTGCTATATACTCATAGAAGTATACAAGAACACAATTGAAGCAAAATCTGTTTGATTCACTAGAATCAATTCATGAACATTGTAGCCACGGTTTGCAAAGAATGCATTTCTTAATATATAAATGTATTAGTTCATGAGACAACCGATTTTAGAACTTTAACCACTCAAGTATGCAAACGGGTACGCATACTTAAGTAGCCGGTCTGAGTTTGGGTTCGCCAATATGCAAACGGGTACGCATACTCAGTACACTTCCAAATCCCAGCAGAAATTCCCAGACCTATACCTTACGCAAGTATGCGTACCGATAAGTGTACTTTGTACACGGAATTTCACAACTTCAAGTACGCACACGGGTATACATACTTTAGTTCCGATCATGGATCACATACAAGAATGCCCAATATGTTTATAATCCAGTGATGGTTAAGTATTCTAAACTCTTATTTCAATCATTGAAACTTTCTTAGAGGATGACAATAGCCGTTTTCACACACTATTAGCATCAAAGCAATTTTCAAGTTATTGAAATAATCATAACGAAACATTCCAAGTCTACACCAAATGATTGTATCACACAAACCATGTAAGATGTTACTCGACGATTTTCACATGATCAATATGAACTTAGCTTACCAACACATATTCCGAGAAATATGGAAGGGAGTTAAACTCAGCTCGAAATCTCAAATGTGTATAATAAAAAACTATACCGTAACACGACTTATGTCTCAATATAGGAGATAGAGTATAAATAGACTTTCCAAGTGATAGATGAGTTTCAGTCTACACATACCTCTTGTTGATGAAGTTCTACAAGCTCGCCTTAGTAGTTCTTCGTCTTCAATTGATGAACGTCATGAAGTCTAATGCTCAACTACACAATTTATCTTAGTCTGAGACATCTATAAGTATACTAGAAATCAAGACTTATAGTTTTGATCACTAACATTGACAAACAAGTTTGAGATAGCAACACTTGCGAGTTCGACCGAGCAGTGCTCTAACAAATGCGATTAGGTTTGACTACAAAAAAAAAAAATAGTAAGAATCTTGTATTTATCTATACTTTACTTAATTTTCTCCAACGCCACCTCTTGGCCAAGTTAAGAACCTGATGTCCGCAAGATATTAAGATCATTTGTACTTCTCCCACGTGTTGTAGTAAGACAACCGATGGTAAGGGAACAACACATGGGACAAGTATGTGGCAGTATTTACATGCATGCATAAACAATTCTTTGATTTGTACATTGTGTAAGGCTTCTTCTTTGATTGTGTCAGATTAAGTCTATATACAGAGAAGATGGGCATATTGAAACAACTCGGTCCTGATGACGGCAATAACCTTGGTGTGGATTTAGAGGAAGATAATAAAGATGGGGGTGAACAAATAAAGATTAGTGAACCCGAATCGAGTAAAAAAAAAGTCTCCAGTCGAACAAGATTTTTTTCCCTTTGTGATTGAAGCACCAAAAACCTTCTCAGAGCTCTCTAAGTTGCTGGAGAATCGATCAGATGCTGAAATTATCGAAGCAACAAATCGGATTCGTGCATGCAATGGAGTCACGCTTCCTGCAGAAAACCGAGAGAAAATGCAGGTACCTAATTTCTTTTGAAGATACCAAATGATCCCCAAAAGGATAGTTAACAGATTCACGGAATTCTTCTCCGACGGTCATAGTCTAAATTTTTTGTTTTGTTTTCAGATCTTCTATGCCAACCTCTTGATGCATTTTGCTATCCTAACTACCAAAAAAGCCTCTAAATTTCAAGCTATTGAATCTATTGGTGAAGCTCTTTGTGGAGATGAGCATGGATATAAATTGGTTAAGCATTTTATACACTATCGTGGTTTGTCAAACCGATGCATGAACTTTTGTTAACTTAAGCAGGAAAATTCAGTTGGCCCTCTATGAAAACATTGTGTCTCTTGAGGCTCTGGTCAATCACTTTTCCATGTTCTGACTTCCGTCACTCGGTCATGACACCAGTAATGTTATTAATGTGCGAATATTTGGTGCGGTATCCTATAAAATCCTCTTGGGATATCGTCATAGGATCTTTCTTGTGCTCCATGGTTCTCTTGGCATGCATGCATATCATAATAGTCGTTTTACGTGTTAGCGGTTTCAAAATTTGCTGGTTCTCATCATACGTTTGATATCTTTATTCTTCAGGACAACAACTCTTGCAAGCATCGAAAATTTCTTTGATTACCCTGTTTTCCTATGTCGGCGTTGATTTGAAAATAAAAAACAATACCGGTATAAAATGCTGGCATACTCAACTATTTGACCACAATGCCGAAAGTAGTAAAAATCTAACCAGAAAAAAATGAATTCAGTTACAAAAATTACCGGCATAGACTAAAAAGGAACAACAAAACCGGCAACAAATACCGGCATAGCCTTCAAACATTTCAAACATTGCCGGCATAGTCTTCAAATATACTTCTATTGCCAGCATAGTCTTCAAACGTATTCCATGCTGGCATACAAAATTTCCTTTTGCTCCCACCCAAGCGAAGTGATCATGATCTATGTTATTCATCACCAAATTAATTTACTAACTTAATTAAATTACAATTAGCTGACGAAATATGATTAGAAATATGATTAGTGAGGGGTAGATTATGAATTATGTAAATTATCTGGATAGAGGTAATCCTGATTTGATATTTAAATCCCATTTTTATCTTTTTTCTCTATCCCTAATTAGTTTTACTATCCCAATCGTGTGTTCTAAAAAAGATCAAGGTAATTAATATTATGATTGTTTTAATTGTTAAGTTCTTCCAAAATATTCGGGTTGTTTTACAATTTCGAAAATTTGTTTACCATGGGAAAATGATATTATTTTGATTGTTTTTGTGATTTTTTCTATTGTTACTGCTTATTCTTAATTAGTAATTTTATGTACATTTTTATTAAATTAAACTAGTTTATCACTCGTGGGATGCACAGGTTTATTTCTTGCTTGTGGAAATTTGGACTGATGTTTAAAACTAATTTCTACCAAAACCTAAAAATTATAAAAAGAAAAATGGTAAAAAGCAATAAGCTAATATTTAAGTTGGTGCCCAAGAAAATAAAACAAAAAAGGGCTAAAACAGATATGAATTTTGTGGGAGACAATGCATTGAAAATGAAATTCTTTTAGCATTCTTTGACATCCTCTTTTTCTTGGCTAACACTTTTCCACCTCTTCGCTGTCCCTATAAGGAACGATCGCTATCCTAGACATAAATATTCTTCATTTTTTCTTTGTCTTGGTTTCCATGTTGAAACCAAAAAAAAACAATAAATAGAAAAAAAAAATATTTATTATCCTCAAATCATTAAATATTGCCAAAAAATCTTCTAGGTTGTTTTCCTTCACAATATTATGCAAATGTATCATTGTATTTCTTGAAAAATGTCGGTATGAAGGTAGTACTTATTAGGATATCTAATTCCCGATATCTTTTTACGGAGCTTTTCGATGCTACATTACATGAACTGTTTTCTACTTATATGATTTAATTGTCCTAAGTAGTTTAAGAAGGAAAAAACATCACCCCGGCTACGATGTGGTCGGGCCACATCCATTTTGTATGTGGCCCCTCTTTTTTTTCTGACACCTATTTAACTAAAAAACTTGCCCCTCTAAATCCCCTTAACTGTTTCACTTTTTAAGAAAAAGTAGGAAGTTATAGAAAGAAAAAAGAAAAGCAGTTAGATAATAAAACTATTTTCCAAAAAATTTCTTACTTTATGCGACGTGTCATCATTTAAAGAGGGGCCACATCGTAGCCGCACCGAAAAAACATATCATTTTCCTCGAGTAGTTTAAGAAGATAAAAACGTGATTCTTTCAGCTCCATTATGTGTTTTTTTTCGAAACGCGCACCATCATATTTTTAAAAATTTTGATTTGTGGTTTTTATAAAGAAGATAATTAGGGTTGGACATATATATTTTTGTTGACTACTGAGAATTGTTTTTTTATTTTGTTTGGATTTTAAAGATATTTAGTCTCGATTATTTGGAACATGTACATTTATGCACATTTGGTAAGAGTGATAAGTCCCAACGAGATCAATGCATTTACAAAGTGCTAGGGTAAAGGGTGAATTGCACCATGAGAATTGTGAGTATTCATCAACTTAATTAAGGTTAAGAAAATGGTCTTAATTTGTTAAATAATTTGTTAAGCAACAATTGATGTGAAAAATGATTGTCCTGCAATGATTTTTCAAATGGTATCATTGCTAGCTAACTCCAAAAAACATCCATATGATCTGCAAAATCGCTCCATAATATGACAGGAAAAACCACTCCATAATGCTGGAAGTTGGAACTAATGAACTCGTGACTTAGAAAAAATCTATCAAAACAACTACCAAAACAATACATGCATACTTGTAGTTCCTAAAATATCATTCTTAAGAAAAAACAACCTAAAATTCAGCAAAAGAATAATAGAGAAACTCTAAATAATTAGTCCAAAGGAAACAAATTTAAAACCAAATCATAATAAATTTTTATTCACCAATCACATTTTGTAGGCCACTGGTTGGTGAACAATACGGTATAATAAAATCTGGTATTATCATATATGTATTGACGCACATCCTGTGAATTCTTCTTTTTGATGAAGATAATTTTCAAATTTGTTGGTCCATCCGATGTATTTGAAATGCCAATGTATGTTAGATTTTTATTTTCATCAAAGCTTATACTCTCAAGTATAATCAGGTATTCTGTAAATCTTGTGTCGTTCCCAGTTCTTATCCATATGAATAAATAAAGTGTACCTTTTGAGCCACGACTATGAACCCGCCGAGAATTCATCAATTTTGGTTAAGTTTATGAGCCACTTTTTGAGTGTGATAGCGAATCTCAGTACATGCGTGTGGTCAGTGGTTTATAAGGCCTATTCATATGCACCATGTTGAAAAAATTTGTTTGAAATGCCATGTGGCATGGAAAATAAGTTCCCCCATATGGTAAATATGGCAAATTTTGATTAAAAATATAAATTTAATTATGTTCAGTGGGACCCTAATGAATAAAAAATATATTTGTGTTTGTGTGGTGGGGTATTTGTAAAAAATTTAGTATTATAATATATTTAGTGGGACCTTTTAAATATAAAAGTATATTAGAATAATTAAAAAGTAGGAGAGAAAGAGAAATTATATATCATATATATAAAATTACTCAGAGATGGAAAGACCATCGAGCGGTGGAGTCTCTATCGCCCGACTCCATAGCATATGTTTGTATATATGTTATATTTGACATGTAAGCATATATGTTTGGCAATTTGACATACCCATAATGAGTGCATATATATAACAAATATAATGGTTCTACATGCATAGGAATATGCCTAGTGATTATATCAAATTTTTTTAGAGGATAAGAAGCTTGCATTCTAATACCACAGTTATCTTTGTGTATTCTCCAAAATGTCTAGCTACACAATATATGTGCCATATCTAGCAGCAACCACACTATAGTCTAATATTGCTCCTTCGCACGTATGAGAGCCTCAAACACTCGTACACACCTTAAATTATTATAATATTTGTTTTAGATTGAACTACAATGCGTAAAATTATATGATATTTGATATGATGCAGATAAGGTTCACGCGTAGAAGAAAATAAATGATAGTACTTATTGATTTCATTTTTTTTCCTCCAATATGTTGACCTTAAATATACTCGTAAGGATTATTAAATATTTTCTAATATTTCTGGCTATTGGTCATATATTTAGTGGAATCACATTATTCGGTATACAAAGTGCGGTTAGCATTGCTTGCAGGAATGTATTTGGGGTTTTAGAAAAGAGCTCGTCATTGCGCACCAAAGGACAAAATTCTAATCATTGGGTATCACAATATTATTACTCTACGAAAAAAAACCGTTAATCCCCCTATGTACGGTAAAAAAAGTATCACCTTTTCAGTATTTGAAAGCTTCAGAACTTAACCAAAAAGAATTTTACTGTTTCAGTAGATATTTTGGCTGAGGCCTTGACAGTTGGGTTGGATACACCACTAAGTTCAGCGCCTCTTTGCAGGTAGTGCTATTTCAACAATTTTTTCCATTAATGTCGATCTTACAACCAAGAGACACATTTTTCGTTAGACATGATCCCCATACAACTAAGAGAGTGCGCCAACAATTTTATTGATCTTTTTTTTTTCTTGGAAATAATCGCGTGGAGATTTCATTAATAGAAGGAAAAGCAAACAGAATGAGGGGACACGTCAAACCTCACGAGAAGGAGGAAAAAAAAAGCATGCTAAAAATTATTTGAACCGATAAAAAGACAGGATCGATCTGTCACCACCCAAACTATTGAGACCATGTAGTAGCACAACAATTCTATTGATCCATACAATCAATCCGTGCAAAGATCTCTTTTGTTACCTTATTAATGATAAAATCCGCACAAAGATCTCTTTTGTTACTAACAACAAAAAAACATACTAAAAACGAAAAAGAAAAAAAAAAGAATAATTATTGAACATGATCTTTGTTGAGATTAAACAAACCTTAATAATCATAAAATTTTTGATTAGTCGACCATCAACAAAAAAACATACTAAAAATGAAAAAAAAAGAAGAACAATTATTGAACATGATCTGTGTTGAGATTAAACAAACCTTAACTTTTTTATCTAGCAATAAGCATGAAGTAGCGACAATATGAATATACATTAATAAGCTTTTATGCATCCTTTAGACATACTAATCAAAAAATAATTATTGTTTTTTATTTACAAAAATATTCGCGAAATGATTTATACCTTTAAATTCTTTGACTTATGCGCCGCTCCGACGTACATTTACAACAGGTGCACGACCGAGGATACATTCAAAACAGAAAACAAAAGTCGATCAGATTAAAAACAATCTATTTTATGCATCCTTTAGACATGCTAATCAAAAGATAATTATTGTTTTTATTTAGAAAAATATGTGCGGAATAATTTATATCTTTAAATTCTTTGACTTATGCGCCCTTCAACGTACATTTATAACAGGTGCACGATCTGGGATACATTCAAAACAGAAAACAAAAGTGGATCAGATTAAAAACAATCTAAATAGCAAGAAAGGGAACAAAATAATCATAAAAAAGAGAAACAACGTGGAAACTATAGAATTTTGGTTTTGCACGAATGATTTATATAGAGTTACCAAACCCACAAAAATGCCATAAGAAATCAACTCTGCTTTGGAAATAATATACATATCAATACATATATAAATATTTGTTTAAATATTCGTATAATTATATGCAGATACTTGCTTTAAAAATAATATAAATATTTCCATAGTTATATATTTCTTGATCTGTATATTAAATGGCTATAACAAAATTTGGCAAAAAAATATTATTTGTTCACACATAATATATTTAGCATATTTACCTATAAGATAAATAATAATAAATATTATTTTAGGACAACTATATTTATTTTTTGAGATATATTTTTCCTAAAAAATTATTGAGTATCTTCTACACGTTAAATAAAGGAAGTTGTTTCTATTTTTATTTATTTTTGTGAAATGAATAATATTAAGAAAAATAATGTTGAAATCAATATTCATTTGGTCGATTATACTTTTTTATCGAGGTTTTTTGGTTTCTCATTTTTAGTTTTGTTTAAATCATGTTATGCTAGTTCCATGTTTTTTATTGACACTTTTATTTCGAACTATTGAACAGGATTAACGATCGCCTTTTTGCGGAACGGGTAGCACGTTTTGATTCGGTAAGCATTCACAACTCTATGTATATTGACTTATAAACTTTGATCAAAGTTCTTACTTTTTTTGAATTGTAAATGTAATCGCAGTTAGAGTTAGTTTTAATATTAACTAATAGCTTGGAATTGTAACTAAGATTAGTTTAATGATCAAAAATTGTAATCGGACATTGGACATTTTCTTATAATTTTGTGATTGATTTAATTTTATGGTGAAATCGTGATTAACTATATTTTTTTTGATGTTAATTTATTTTAATTTTGTTTGTACAATCTTTTTTTGTTTATTTTGTTTGTGAATTTAATTGTTAGGATTAAATGTATTAGATTTTTTAAGCATTATTGGAAATGTATAGATTTTATTATATTTAGTTATTTTAGTTAATTCGTTTGTTTGTTGTGATTGGTCGAAAATATATTGTAAACTAAAAATATTATAAAATTACTAAAAAAATATATTATGGTGGGGCCGGAATCAACCAGAAGCTCCGGTTAACCACAACGTTCGAAAAAACTCTGTTTTTATATAGAAAATGTTAAGTATAGAATGGAAGAAAAGATATGTAACTGAACTACATACAAAAGGGTAGCTGCACAGTTACCAAAATCTCATTCAAGGGAGCATAACATTTATCCAGTACTACCAATGATAAAAACCTCAAACCAATTAAATGCATTACGAACGGCAGAAACTTCATAGAATAGTTAGCAAATCTGGAAATGTCAAAAATTAATTAACGATTGTGGGTTTGGGAGTATTTTAAGATTGATCTACCTTATGTTGATGGAGCGATTGGTAAAGCACTCATTAAGTGATGGTGGGCTAGAACAAATCCTAGAACACCAGTGTGAAACGGTAAACCACCCTCTTGAAGGATAGTTATTAAAAGAGGGAAGTTGAGAAACTTCAATCATCCAAAGGAGTGAAGCAGAAAACTATAATAAAATTGGTTATGATATATAAAGAAGTGGGTGCAGTCTCTCGGTTATTGTGTCCTCGAATATATAAGACAATGGAGGGTGTGAATATTTTTTTCTTTATGTGTTTTGAAATGGTTAATTAAATGTCTTTTAAAATCTGTGATGCACGAAACTATGATAAAATTGGTTATCATATGTAAAGAAGTGGTTGCAGTCTATTTGTTATTGTATCCTCGAATAATAGAAGTCATTGAAGGGTGTCAAAGCTTTTTCCTTTATGTTTTTTGTGTGCGTGTGTTTTTTTTGTTTTGTTTTTTAATAAGCAAAGGCCTTCAGCAAGGTTAATAGTCTCCCTGAACTGCAGGAGCTAGCCAAGCAGGAGGCATGGAACAGTACATAGAAGTTTTCTTATTTTTAGCCCATTGAGCTAACTCATGAGCAACGGTATTACAGATTCTAGGTTGAAAACTAAAGATACAAGCTATTAAATTAGAGGCAAATAACTGAATGTCTTTAAATATGGCATCTGTCCTAGAATCACCATCAAAAGAACCCAAAGAGAATTGTTCCACCAGCTTCTTGGCATCACTTTCAATGATGATATGGGTCATCTTCTGTTCCACTGCTTTCTTGAGAACTCCCCAGATGGCTCTGGCTTCAGCTTCTTCTGCAGACAAAACTTCAAAAACCATGACAGCACAGAAAGAGGCTTTGTTAGTAGAATTTCTCATCACATATCCTGCACCATTATCTCCAGAGATGTCAGCAAAAGCTCCATTAGTGTTACATTTGATCCAACCAACCAAAGGGGGCATCCATTTGTGTTTTAGAGCTATGTGATTTGAAAGGGTAGCAACAGAAGTATTTTTCCTATTAAGGAGCATTGCCCTAGCTCTTTCTATGACAGACTTATGATTTTCAGACACATTTTGAAACACCAGGTTATTTCTACTGGTACAGAGGGACCACAGGATAACAACAAAGAGCTATTGAGCATCATCAGACAATCTAGAGTATTGCTCCAGAAGCCAGAAAGTAAGCCACTGCTGAAAAGTTTTTTGAGTAAAGAAAGAAGTGTTTATGTAAAAACTTGACAAGAACCAAACCTTAGAAGCAAAAGGACACAGAACTAAAGTATGCATAATGTTTTCATGAGGATCCTTGCATCTGGCACATTTAACAGAATGCATGGGCATTCTGGTATGAAGGACAGTTCTAGCTGGAAGAGCATTTTTTGTAGCTTTCCAAATGAAGAGTTGAATTCTGTGAGGAACTCTAATCTTCCAGATATGTAACCAAAGAGTCTTACATGGAGATGGATTAATGCCTCTGAGGCCCAAGTAAGCGGATTTTGAAGAAAATTTACCATTCTTCGATAGGTCTCAAGCCCTCCTATCAGGAGTGCAATGCTGGCTTAAGGGAATAGTGACGATCTTCTTAACAAAAGCATCATCAAAGTGGGTAGAGAGTCTAGAAACATTCCATGTTCTAGTATGGTTATCAATGAAGTAATCAACTTTTATGCTAGGGTCCTGAAGGGTGAGAGGGTTGGGAGTAGCAGAACCCAAATTTGGAATCCATTTATCACACCAGGGGTCGATAAACTTTCCATCCCCAATAATCCAAGAAACAAAGGGTTTAATCAACTCCTTTATACCATGAAGGCATTTCCAGGTCAAAGAGCATTTATCAGGACATTTGGCATTCAGAAAATCAGTCTTAGGGGAATATCTAACTTTTAAAATCTTAGCCAACATGCAATCAGGGTTTTCAATAATTTTCCAAGCATTCCTTGCTAACATGACAAGATTATTTAGCTCAGCTTTTCTGAAACCCAAACCACCTTCATATTTAGGGGAGCACAGAGTATCCCAACCCAAAAGATGGAGCTTTCTATATTTTGGGTCAAGAGATTCTCCCCACCAGAATTTGCAGAGCTGGGCATCCATCTGTCTACAGAGGTGCTTTGGGATGAGAAAAGCCCCCATATGGTACAAGGGGATAGCTTGGCCAATATGTTTCACCAAAGTGGTTCTAGCAGCCTGAGAGAGGAGCTTGTGAAGCCAAACAGTTATTCTGGCATCCACAGCCTAAAGGATTCCCATAAGGGTTTGGATTTTAGAAGCTTTGAAAATAGTAGGAGTACCAAGGTACTTCTCACCCAAATCACTGCTTTGGATATCCAGAATATTAGCCAAAAGGGATTTCCTATGTTCAGGGAATTTCCTACTAAAAAGAATACCAGAATTACCAAAATTAATTTACTGCCCAGAGGCAAGGCAGTACTTTTGAAGATAACCTTTTATAACAGTAAAATTTTCAGTAGTAGCAGAAGAGAAAAGAAGAGAATCATCAGCAAACAATACATGAGTCATTTCTGGAGCATTTTTACAAATTTTGATACCATTAAGAGTTTCATTTCTTTGGAGACTATCTATGTAAGAAGATAGAGCCTCAACACAGATGAGTATGGGTAAGGGGATAAAGGATCCCCTTGCCTTAGACCTCTCTAAGGTTGAAAGAAACCAGTAGGACTACCATTTAAAAGAACAGAATATGAGACAGTAGAAACACACTGATTTATGAGTTTAATCCAATTTTCAGCTAGCCCCATTTTTCTCAAAACTTTTTCTAGAAAGGACCATTCCAATTTATCATAAGCTTTTGACATATCAAGTTTAATGGCAACAGTGCCCTCAACTTTGTCATTATGATTTACAGAATATATGGCTTAATTAGCAAGGAGATAATTATCAGAAATACTCCTCTTAGATATGAAAGCACTTTGGTTTTGGGATATGATGTTATTCATAAAAGATTTAATCCTGTTACCAAGAGTTTTGGTAAGAATTTTGTAAATGAAATTACATAATCCTATGGGCCTGTGTGTTTATTAACCGAATGTGTTTTGAAATGTGTGATGCAAATAAAGGCATCTGAAAATTATGATAAAAAATTACTTATGATATATAAAAAAGTGGGTGCAGTCTCTTTACTCAATATTGAATATTGACGAGCAAAAAAATGTCATATAATGATTTCTTTCATTCCCTTTTACAGCAAAGTCATACTCAGCGGCAACATATCCAAAACACATATAATGCCTAACTATTAAGCGCATATTCTTTTTTGGAGACCGTTGTATCATTGCGCCAACCGGAACCTAAAATCTTCAGACAAAAACGTTCTGTATATAGAAGGAGTGAAGAAAACGATGCAAAAATTTATGAATGAGTATTTTCCAGACAGGTAGAAGACAAAGCATGTCTCCAAAAAAGAACTCGCGCTTAACAGTTGGGCATTACGTGTGTTTTGGACATGTTTCCACTGAGTATGAATTTGTTGTAAAAAGGTATTCCGTCTGTATCTATTATATAGGCGGAGTTTAAAAATTTTGTAGTACCATTAGATAGGCGGAGCTCCACTTCCAAAGCTGTTTTCTCCACATACACCCCCATTAATGATGCATGAGTATCATACAATCTAATTTTACATGTGTTGGAATCTTGCAACAATAGAAGAAACGTCAGATGTATCAAACAATAAATATAAAGAACCGTATCAAACAACTCTACCACGAACAAATTGATGAGGGCAGAATCACAGTTTAAACAAGTTGTCCTTAACACATTAGTTCGCGGGTATACTCTGAAGTAATGCTAAACCCCAACGTGTGAAGATGTGTCCAGGATAAGACTGCCCAATATAACTTGAGTTAGCACAACGCAAGTTACCCACTCCTGAACTCAGCAACATGGATGGAAGTAAAACGCCGCACAAAAAACAACAAGAAGAAGAAAAGTAGACCTAGAGATAGTCGCTGCTTGTGTGTTTTGAAAACAGAATTTCGATTCATATTTATAAGATGAGATACTTGCAAATCAAATTAGGTTTTGGTTTTTCTTCAAAAACAAGTAAAACTCGTAAAAGGAATTTCCCACAAATAAAATATTTTTGGAATTAATTTCCTAAAGAAAAATTCGCCAAAAATAAATACGAGTAGAAGAGGAACTTGGTGCATGGTATACGCGCATGGGCATGGGTCGAAACATGTATTTTTCACCCGCTCCACCCACATTGTTTTACAACATATCCATGAGCACATGGTTATATAGTGGAGCACCTCTTTAGTTTTCCACAATGTGGGACTAAAGGTTCCATTTCATTCACACCAAAATGAGTGAGTATCCTTAGACCCTTAGGTCATGAGATCAAACCACACCAAGACCAAAAATCCATTTATTAAATAACTCATTTTCTCCAATAACATGTGAAATAGAAATATATAAAATAATATTTGTATTGGAACAAAGTAAGGATAAATTTTAAAAATAAAAGGAAATTTATGAAAACTAAACATTTTCTTATTCTAAGAGAATACTACTTTTCCGCCTGTATAATACTTACGCAGCGAATAACTAATTTTATCAAAGTTTTCATATTCCGTTATCTGCATCACACATTTCAAAACATATATTCAGTTAATAAACAAAAAACCATAAAGAAGAAAATCTTTCTCAGTGACTTCTATATTCGAGGACGCAATAACAAATAAACTGCACCACTTTTCTTTATATATTATATAACCAATTTTATTATAGCTTCCTGATAGGGGTGCACATACCCTATCCATACCCGCCAACCCTACCCTACCCGTCAGTTTTTTAACCGTATCCTACCCTATCCACTATTTGGCGGGTAGGGTGGCGGGTAAAGATTTTCTTAACCGCCAATAAACGGGTAGGGTGGCGGGTATATGTCATATCCTACCCACCCTACCTAAAGGTGCACATACCCTACTCATACCCGCCAATCCTACCCTACCCGCCAGTTTTTTAATCGTATCCTACCCTATCCATTATTTGGCGGGTAGGGTGGCGGGTAAAGATTTCCTTAACCGCCAGTAAACGGGTAGGGTGGCGGGTATAGGCCATATCCTACCCACCCTACCCGTTGTGCAGCCCTATTCCTGCATCACACGTTTTAAAAGACATTTAACTAATCATTTCAAAACACATAAAGAAAAAAAGCTTTCACACCCTGCGATGACTTTTAAATTCGAAGACACAGTAACCAAGAGATTGCACCCACTTCTTTATATATCATGACGAATTTTACTATAGTTTTCTGCTTCAGTCTATTGGATACTTTGATTGAAGTAAGTGGTTTACTTTCTCACTGGTATTCCTGTAAGAAAAATAAAATTAAGAGGAGATAGCGTTAGCTCGAAGTGTAAGAAGCGGGAAGAATTTGTTCTACCCTACCATCGCTCGATGATTGCTTCACCAATCGCTCGAACATCATAAGGTAGATCAATATTAAAAATACTCTTGAACCCGCAATTTTTAATTATATTTTTAGCATTTTTAGACTTATTAACTAATCTATAAAGTTTATGAAGATATTGTAATCCATCCCTAAATTTAATTGGTTTGCGGTTTTATCATTAGTAGTACTGGATAAATGTTCCACTCCCTTTGAATGAGATTTTGGAAAATGCCGCAGCTACCCGTCAGTATGGTTCTGTTGGATATCCTTTCTTCCATTCTATATTTAGTGTATGTAAGTTTAATATAATAAAAGTGTACATAGAATATACGTGCTGAATTAGTAATTAAGTATAAGCAGTAATAATTAAAAAAATTCACAAAATAATCAAAATAATATCACTTTTATGTGGTAAACAGATTTCCAAAATTGCAAAATAATAAAAATATTTTGGAAGAACTTAAGAATTTAAACAATCATACTATATTAATTACCTTGATTCTTTTTTACTCTCCTCTTTATCTCTTTTGGTCTATCTTTCTATCTCTCAATTTACCCTGTTGCTCTACTAGTACAACAAGTTATTCTCTTTATACGTGTTGTTAGAGCATATCTCAATCGAATATACGAGTGTTTTTATCTCAAACTTGTTATCAGATTTAGTTATTCAAAACTATATCTTGATTTCTAGTCTATATTTTAGTCATGTCTCGGACTAGGTTAGAAGTGTGTAGTTGAGTACCAGACTTCACTGCATTCACCATTTGAAGACGTAGATCAAATGAAGACTTTGGAGGGTTTCATTGACAAAAGGTATGTGAAGACTGAACCGTTCCTATTTACTCAAATATTCACAATTCTATCTATGAGACTAAGTGGACTCTAAATTATAGCACAATAGAAATTTCGAGCCAAGTTTGTCATGTTGCATATTTTTCTCGAAATATGAATTAAGCTATAAGTCAATCATCTACTTGATGAATTTAGTCAAGAACAATTTATTGTTTATGAACTAGATTATGATTCGAGTTAATCATTTTAAAATACATGGAACAATGATATGTGTAAGATTATCATTGATGTTATTCGGGAATGTTTCAAATAGATTATTGGGAGTTTTAAAACTACTGAAATCTGGATACATGGAAAGTACACGTACTATGTACTTGCGTAACTGTTTGGTTCCGGGTCAGCAGTACACGTACCGGCGTAGGTCTAAGTTCGGTAACAACTTGTTCGTACAATACCCGGTATGCATACCAAAAAGTTTTTTCGCTCGTGAAAATAAGGGTGCTACACGTACCCAATATGCATACTGAAACGCCCTGAATTTTAACTTTCTTAAGGGTATACTCGGTACTTGTACCTTGGCTGAGTGTCTCACAAACTGGAAGCAGTACATGTACCCGGTACACGTACTTACCTAGTCGAATAGTTTTAGATGCACTTCAAAGTATTTCTATGAAATATTTGGCATTTGAACAACTCTCTAAAACACATATATGACATAATTGATCACCTATTAATTTACGGTTGTTTATCAAGTTACGTCTAAAGTGTTTGATGAAAATGGCTAAGCTTATTATGTTCGTATGGCTAACTTTGGTTAACCGTTCTCGAACAAATTCATTGTACACAATTTGGTTAAGCTTCATCCTCATTGATTCCTAAGATTACAGAACTCATCCATCACATGGACCAAACAAGCATCACTTCTCGTAGTGATGCCTTATTCTCTCAAACATGAGACTAACTCTCCTCTCTTTAAGCCTACTGTTTTCAAATTCCTCCTACACTATTTATATCGTAGTTATAGTGGACAAAACCTTTGCACGTTTGCACAAGCCCGGGACAGCCAAGTGTCCAAGCGGTAGTTTCCATAACCGCCTAAATTTGTGTATAGCTGACCATGTTCTCCAACTTGTGCCAATTTACAACACACCTATCCCAAACGATTGTGGAAAATAATAAACTCACTTTATAATTGTTCCAACTTGTCTCACATCATTGGCATGCTCGCAAATCCAATAACCATCACTTGCATAATGGTCACTTTTACGCCACTTTTGCGCATTACTGTAGTATGGCCTTGATCTAAACTTTCTAGGACGCTTTAGCTAGCCAAATTCATGCCAACATGACTTACAACTGATGCCAATATGTTTTTTTTGATCAATCAGTAGCAGGAATTGAACCCGCAACTGATGCCAATATGCGCCATATGCTTATATGCGTTTTTCTTGCTTTATTTATCCAATTGCTTGACAATAGTGATGCATACTCTTGCATCACTATATTTTTTGCACTTTCCAAACTTTAGACATCCTTGGACTAATGCATAGGCCAACTCTTGGCTTATTCTATACCCTTGCATCATCCTTGAGTGTGGGACAACTTCATTCCGTGGATATGCATCAATGCCAACATCGCAAGTTTCATTTGTCATTTGGCCTTGTCTTGTCTCCTTAAATGAAGCTTCAATGTCTCGGCCAATAAGGTTTATCACTTGGCCACTGACTCTACAATATAACGCCATCTTAGCGCATTACTGGTGTTGATACATGAAAATTATTACCCCTTAGTATGGGTTGAGATCCCCTAAAGGGGGGTCAAGCCCAACATAAGACATGGGGACTTCGGGACTAAAGCCAAATCCACTATTCAGAGGGAAAGGGGGATAAAAAGGAAATTAATGGAAAAGGAGGAGGTTGTATTAGAGAAAGGATGACACTAGTGGTAATTAAGGAGGTTTAGGACATGTGTCATGATGTCATAAAAGGAAGGGTTTTTGGGAAAGTCTATAAAAGGAGGTACATAGCACAATGGAAAGCAAGTTCTCTCTCATACCATTCTTAAAAAATGTACTCAATTGGTGTAACTATGACGAGACCAAAATCATATTCACCCCTTAACATTTGGAAACCACACCTGGAGGCTCGTGCCTAGCTCGCCATGACGTACCCACGAAGTACTAGCACAGGCGCGCTAAGAAACCAATCAACTGATCAGCCCGCTGATCCCGACGGGATAATAATAGAGGATGAAAATGAAGATAGCGAAGAAGAAGCGTTAGCACAAGGCGCAAATGGAAAAAGGATAGCACATCAACCCCATAATAAAGAAGTGGGAGTGATATAAGGAAAGACACACAACAAATAACCCAACCACCACAACTCTCGCCTTTAAAGCTGCAAGACATACGGAAGTAGTTGGAAATACGCGCACAAAGGAAACATGAGCTGAAAAAATGGATGGAACGGGCTACAATAACAAACCAAGATATCCCTGAAGGAATGACAGCGAGTGAAGGACACAAAGATGGTGAGCCAATGACAATGTCACAAGAAGCCGTGGCGATATACCTAGAGTTAAATTACCGTGTGGTGAGACAAGACAACTACGACGCCATGAGCAGCCCCTACCCGAAAAGTATCAATACCCGGAAGATTATACATCACCAAAATTCAGAGCATATAATGGGCAAGGAAATGAATGAGAACACCTTAGTCGATTTCTGTCAGCAATAAATGATAGGGCCTCCAATGGAAATCTATGCTTAAGAGAATTCCATAAATCACTCACAGAGACAGCGTTTACTTGGTACGATAACTTAAAAGCAGAAAGCAGGACTCATGGCAAACCAAGTCCGCCCTCTTCCTCAGGAAATTTTATTCAGCCAAAAGAAAGATCACATCAATAGACTTGATAAGTTGTAGCCAAAGAGTATGAGAAGAAATAGGGAAATCCATCTTTTGATTTCGGCATCTCGCGCTGGACTGCCAAGAGGAAATCAATGAAGGAGCGCTAGTTGAGATTTTCATACACGGGATGACGTCTTCCTTTAAGAGGAGCCTGATCAACTTCAGATTCCAAATGTTTGTCGAGTTGGAAGAAGCAGCAGAGAGGATCGCCGACTGTGTCGAATAAACACACACAGACCATCCCTGGCAACACATAATCAACGTCGTCTCTGAAGCACCACGTAACGTAAGGCTCAACATTGGCAAAGGACGGAAGAATTCGTTCCAAACCACTGAGGGAAACCCAGGGGGATTCATAGGAACGAGGAGAGATAACTCTCCACCTCCTCTACCATGCAGCCGGGAGTAGATAATCGAACTCTTGGAACAATGGGTAAGGAACAAGGAAATCAATCCACCTCCGACGGTGCTAGATGTCAACAAAATAGACAAAAGCGCATCCAGGTACTGCCATTATCATCAAAGGTTAGGCCACCCAACAATAAAGTGCTTCGCCATTAGGAGCATTTTCGACCGCAAACGCGCAGCTGAAGAAATCGAATTAGCAGAGCAAGCAATTGGACATGACCCTCTCCCTCGCCACTAAACCAAAACTGGGAATGACATGCGCAAAGAAAGCATACCAGTGAAGATCCGTGGCCCTTCCTTTGAAAACCCAACAACGGACAACGGCGTCCAGCAACTAAGGCAAGATGTATTCCTTTTTTTTGTCCCTATGAATGATAATTTATAATAATAAATAGAGGTGGTGGCAAAAAGAGAAAGAAAAATAAAAATGCTACGGGATGCATAGACACCCGGATAGATGACGAATTTACAAAATGCCACGGGATGCACATACGCCCTGTCGGCTGACAAATTTACGAAAGGCTACGGGATGCATAGACACCCGGTCGGTCGATGAATTTACAAAAGGATACGATATGCATGGACACCCATATAGCTTACGAGTTTACAAAAGGCCATGGGATTCATAGACACCCGGTCAGCTTACGAATTTACGAAAGGCTACGTGATGCATAGACACCCGGTCGGCCGATGAATCTACAAAGTCTACGGGATGCATAGACACACGATCAGCTAACGGATTTAAAAAAGGCTACGGATGCATAGACACCCGGATAACTGATGAATTTACAAAAGGCCACGGGTTGCATAGACATCCGGTCGTCTAACAAATTTATGAAAAGCGACGGGATGCATAGACACTCGGACAACTGACGAATTTACAAAGGCTACCAGATGCATAAACATCCAACTGGCTAGCAAGATTACAGAAGTTATGGGACGCCTAAGGGTACCCAAACGTGCCATGGACTTACGAAAAACTAAGAGGCGTTGGAAATACCTGGCCAACCAAAGCAAACTGTGTCACTACCTAAAATAAAGAAAGTGATAAGCGCGTCTTAAACCCTGTCTCAACCCACCAATGTAAAGCATAGTGGCGCCTCCTTCCTAAGGAGATAAGCGCGTTTCAAACATGCACTCTATTCAAATACACTAAGGAAAAAATATGCAACTGTTTCTATATAGAATAAGAATAGGCGCGTCTTACGTCCTATTCGAACTCTCCAAGGAAAATCATAATGGTGCCTCCTTCCTAAGGATATGCGTGTTTGAGTATACACCGTCCATTCAAAAGGAAGGTGGATAGGCACGTTTCAAATATGCAGTCTATCCAAACGCACTAAGGAAAAAATACGCCACCGCTTCTATATAGAATAAGAATAGGCGCGTCTTACATCTTACCTGAATCCACCAAGGCAAAGCATAGTGATGTTCCCTTTCTAAGGATAGACGCGTTTAAGTATACACCATACCCTATCACGCTCTATTCAAAAAGAAGGGGGATGGGCGTGTTCAAACATATACTCTACCCGAACCCTCTAAGACGAAGGCACGACGACACTTTCTATCTAAGAAATGGCGCGTTCAAACATACTATGTGCATCAAAAAAAAAAACGCTTTATCAATACTGCGTATCGGTTTTACCCACTAAGACAAAAGCACGACGCCACCTTCTATCTAAGAAATAGGTGCGTTCAAATATATGCGCGTTCCATCTAAAAAGGAAAGATAGGCGCGTTCAAACATACACTCTATCCAAACCCACTAAGGCAAAAACACGACACCACCCTCTATCTCAGAAATTGGCGCGTCTTCCTTCCCAAGTCAAAACACAATGTCGTGGTCCGAACACAAACCTAGCTTAAATTTTGACAGACGCTAAATTAGCACATCCTACACAGAGGACTCCATATATAACTGATAGGGTGTAGAATACACCTTATTTACTGTATATTGTTTATGCTTTCTCTGCTATGTTTTCTTGTAAATTATGTACTTTACGCGTGTTTTTGAGTTATTAGGTACTCTAGAGTAATACGGAGAAAAAGAAGAAGAAATCACCCAATTTGAGCAAAAAGGATAAGATCGTCATTTCACTAATGAATAATATTAGGAGCCCAGCCACATGTTAAGGGGCAATTTTCTTTTGGAAGGATGATTAAAGGAAGCCAGCTATGGTTAAGGGGTTGTCATTCAGAGTATCCCTTATCACTCATCAGTGGGTGTAATTATCATTGGGGGAAAGTATCTGTCCAACCCTAAATCGAGAAATATCTCCTATCAATCATTTGCAAACCTGATAAACAGAAACTGAGAAAGAAAAATGGAGGCAGCAGCTGCTGCTGGTAATACCAGATCAAGAAAGAGAGAGCTTAATGGCAGAGATGGTAATGAATACAAGAATGGGTTGATTCGAATTATGAAATAGAGATTCAGTAGATCGAGTTGAAGATATCCGATGAGAGAATCGGAAAGAATAAAGAATTTATGGTGTTGTTGAATCGAAAGAAGAACAACAACTACTTGAGAAGAAATCAGATCGAAACGGAATAAGGGTTTGGTGGTACTACAATTTACAGGTCGAACTGAAATGAATTTGGGGCTGAAAAAAAGATGATCCCTATATTCTTCAGATGATCCCTATATTCTTAGGGAAAGATGATGAGAATCCTTATTTTCATATTAGGGACTTTGAGGAAATTTGTGGGACAATTAGAATAGAAGAAACCTTTACTATGTTAGCAAAGAACCATGAGATGTTATCAAAGAACCACTGTGGTTTTTCATATCCCCAGTCTTCTCCATATTTTTCATATCACTTTTATTTAAGTTTGCTATATTTTTAGTCTTAAAAAATTAAATCTAAAATCTATTGCTTTCACAAGTCTCAACGAACCTATTACTACAACTCAATTTGAAATCACATCAATAGGTTTGTGGCTATGAATCGATTTGGTTGCTGCTGTCGGAATTAATTAGGGGTTTTAATGGTTGAATTACAGACAACAGATTCGAATGAAGAAGAGATATCCATGGGAAGTGTTTGTTGTTATTGAAGATTATGATGGATCGAATTGTTGATTTGATGAAGATTTGGTTACAGTTCTTGACCGAGATGGCGAATGTTGTTGGTGTTGAAGTTGTATGAATGCAGCTAAAATACAGCAACTAGGTTGAATGGATGTGCTTGAAATAAGCTAGATGAATGTTAGGAATTGTGTACAGGAAATGAAGCTAAAAATGGCTCGAGGTTTGGCATGAGAATCGACCAGAAACAAAGGATACTCTGCTGAAAATTTCCGCCAACGAGTCGACCCAGTGGCTCGTTGAACCTAACTCAGTGAGTCATATGAGTAAGCCCTGATTAAGGCGAACTGACTGAAGCTGACTCTCTCTTATTTGACCCAGTTGACCGTCAAAGACCGTTAACACGAGTAGCAAACACGAGACCTTCCGGAGGGATTCCATGGAGCAATTGTGTGTGAAAACAACGCTAGAAAGTGGACCAAGCGAACCGAGTTTAACTACTAGTATTAAACCTAAATTCATAAATCTTAATGCGTTCGGGGAATTACATCTTGTAAGCGAACCTCAAGGTGGTTCTTTTGAACAAAATCTGATAACTAAGCGGACCTGTTACTCAGTGAAATAAGGAGTTTTGGGGTTAGCTAAGCGAACCTGCTATCCTACGGTTGGTGATAATCTGTGACTAATAATATGTGGATGAAAAACATAACTTGAATCATTGTTTTGCAACGAAGAAGGAATCCTTGATCTTGTCTCTCTTATTGATTTCAACTTTATATTTTTAATTGCTTTGTTTATTTTCTTTTTCTTTATAAAACAAACCCCCTTCCCCTTTTTGTGACAATTAAGCAACTAAAACTCTTGCTCCTCATGGAGGATAGTTATGCTTCTAAATCTATGCGTGATCTCCTTGGTGTAAGGAAACCTAGTTTGAGGGAACTTGATAGAAGGTTCTATCAATTGATCGATGAAGATCTAGCATCGGATGAAGAAATTCTTTAAGCTAAAAGAGCTTTAAGAATGGAGCGTGAAAAACGTTATTATATGGGTTTCGATGATGATTATGAACCTTTTGAAAATTATTGTAACAAGGATAAAGTTATTCCAACTACGGATCATAATAACGATCATTCACCTATTCAAAAGGAGGTGATTGGGTGTGACTTTCCTATTGTTATAAATGGTGTAACACCCTCACAAGAAGATCTTACAATCTATACCGACGAAATTCATTTTAGTGAATGTCCCGATTCCGATGATGAAAATGTTGAAGAGATGATGCTCGAGAATGAAACCGAATTGAATGATATTTTGGAAGACCCAATTGAACTTTCCAATGATTTTAATGATGCCAAGACTTTGGTTAAGGTAGAAAATAACAAAGAATGGTTGCAAGATTTGATAGAGGACCACGATATACAAGAGGTAAGTAATTCACTTGAATTTTCTAAGGATGAAGAGGATACCGTAAAACAAGAGATTGTGCAAGGTTTGTTTAACACTTTGCATATTGATTCTTCTCCTTTGCCTCTTATTGGTTTGAATGTATGTGCATCGAAAGTATTTTTGGATGATTTTGTTTCTCGATATCCACCATTGGAAACACTTGATGCTAACACCATGCAGGCTTGCCAAGAGGAGTTCATAGAAATTCCCAAATTCTATGTTCTTTATACACTTCCGAGTGTGGACAAGAATAAGTGTGGGGGAAATTTCTATCGAGCGATAACATTATTACTATTTTCTTGTGCTAACATTTGTATGAAGCTATTGTGTGCAAAACAGGTAATATGGGTGGATCCCCAAATTTTCCGATTGTTAGTATATGGGGAGTGAATCTTGCAAGAGCTAAGTCGGGCCGTCGACTTTAAAACAAGCGCTAAATGGGAGGCAACCCATAGGTTTTGTATTTATTATCCTTTTGCTTTTTATGTTTGTTTGTTTATTTTTCTTGTTCCATATCATGTTAGGATTTCCCACCTTGACTTTACTAGGACGATTCAATTACATTGAGGACAGTGTAAGGTTTAAGTGTGGGGGAGTGGTTAAGCATATTTAAAAAAAAAATTGCATAAAACCTCCAGCTTGTAGAGATTCTAGAGTCACTAGCATACTCCTAGGTATGTTCACATAGAGAATTCTGACCGACATAACTGAACTTGGAAGTGTTAGGGAACTACGTTCGGATTTCTTGCTTGTTAGAGTGTTAAATAATGGATTTAATCATGTCGGTGATGCAGATTAGGAGCAGGCAGACATGCATTATTAGAGTTACTGATCAATCATTAGTGGAGACTACCATATTTATATCATGCGATGCACCGACCATATTTCTTTATAAATAACTAAAGAGCTTTCTTTTGAGTGTGTGTCACCGTACGTTAATTCCGGGAAGAATGCTGAGCTACCCAACTTCACAAAATTTTCAGCACTATTTTTGATTTTTTGAGTGCTAATTTTGTCAATCATGAGGGTGACGTCTATGACTGAAAGCCTCCTTCTTGTAGTTCGATTTGCAGTTAGCACCATTCTCTCTCTCGACAACAACGGGTCCATAGAAACACCATCATCATCAACAAGAGAGCGACATCAAAATCTACAAGGAAAGTTGAAAAAGTTCAAGGTTTACAAGCAACGGAACAAGAAAAGAGTAAATTTCATATCTAAGTAAAGCAACATAAAATGAGCGGATTTTTATATATACATGTTGAAGACTTACATATGAAGAGCATAATTTTATATCCAAGTTGAAGACTTATTTACAAGAGCAAAGAAAAGCAAAAGGTGAGAATTATTGAAGTTTATGATTTCGAGACGATACAAGTTGTGAAGAATCAAGCGGCAAAGTACTTTTCCCACGGCCATGGTTTGTTTTTATTTTCACTTTGTTTTGTATTTTATTTCTCTTTTTACTAAAAAATAAAATGAGACAAGAGAAAAATTTATCATTATTTTTAATAATTATTTAATAAGCCGTGGGGAAGGAAAATATATCACGAAGTTTCAAACGACAAGGATTTTGAGGAAGAGAGTTACAAATTGTCAAGGAATTACGAAGTTCAAGTGTTTATCATCAATAGTTGAAGCCAAAGACGAAGACCAAGAAAATAAAGACGAGGAGCGGAAGACGTTTCTATTAGATGTCGTGAGAGTGGTGTTACCATAATTGGCAATCGGATGTGAAGGTGAGTAAGTAACCTCATCCTCGATAATAGTGATTGATTTCCTTTCTTAGAGATTGTCAGAAAAATGGTTTTTCAAAATGTTAAAAG
Source organism: Papaver somniferum (assembly GCF_003573695.1). Lineage (NCBI taxonomy): Eukaryota > Viridiplantae > Streptophyta > Magnoliopsida > Ranunculales > Papaveraceae > Papaver > Papaver somniferum. Next base: position 164,536,401 of record NC_039359.1, on the reverse strand, counting down.
ATGTGGGTTTTTAAAATATTTCGGAAGTTGTCCTTCCCACCATTCAACGTGTTGCAGTATTTCTCTCTTCATTCCAACCTGCACACATGTGAGAACCATAAAAGTACGTCCTTTGGGTGCAATTTCATAAAACCCTTTTTGGTGAGGCAGAAGTCGAGGCGAAATGCTTATTGATCGCTTCTCAAACACGCGTTCTCTCATTATGCTGTGGTTATTTCTCACTCAACATTTAAGAATGAGAATATGTTCTTTAGTATTTCTAACTTCTTATTACTAGCATGCAGAAATTCTATGTCCTCATAAATCTTTGGATGCTTGGGACGCTGGAACGCTTTGAAGTTGTAAGTTTTAGTTTGATTTGCTCGAGGGCTAGCAAAGTCTAAGTGTGGGGGAATTTGATAGGGTGTAGAATACACCTTATTTACTATCTATTGTTTATGCTTTCTCTGCTATGTTTTCTTGTAAATTATGTACTTTACGCGTGTTTTTGAGTTATTAGGTACTCTGGAGTCATACGGAGAAAAAGAAGAAGAAATCACCCAATTTGAGCAAAAAGGGTAAGATCTTCATTTCATAAATGAATAATATTAGGAGCCCAACCACATGTTAAGGGGCAATTTTCTTTTGGAAGGATGATTGAAGGCATCCAGCTGTGGTTAAGGGGTTGTCATTCAGGGTATCCCTTATCACTCATCAGGGGGTGTAATTATCATTGGGTGCAAGTATCTGTCCAACCCTAAATCGAGAAATATCTCCTATCAATCATTTGCAAACCTGAAACAGAAACTGAGAAAGAAAAATGGAGACAGCAGTTGTTGCTGGTAATACCAGATCAAGAAAGAGGGAGATTAATGGCAGAGATGGTAATAAATACAAGAATGGGTTGATTCGAATTGTGAAATAGAGATTCAGTAGATCGAGTTGAAAATATCCGATGAGAGAATCGGAAAGAATAAAGAAGTTATGGTGTTGTTGAATCGAAAGAAGAACAGCAGCTACTTGAGAAGAAATCAGATCGAAACGGAATAAGGGTTTGGTGGTACTACAATTTACAGGTCGAACTGAAATGAATTTGGGGCTGAAAAAAGATGGGTATGTGATTGATGGAGGAGATCGAAGTGAAATTTGAAGAAGAATAGGAGATGGGTTTGTGGCTATGAATCGAGTTGGTTACTGCTGTCGGAATTAATTAGGGGTTTTAATGGTTGAATTACAGACAGCAAATTCGAGTGAAGAAGAGATATCCATGGGAAGTGGTTGTTGTTATTGAAGATTATGATGGATCGAATTGTTGATTTGATGAAGATTTGGGTACAGTTCTTGACCGAGATGGCGAATGTTGTTGGTGCTGAAGATGTACGAATTGCAGCTAAAATACAGCAACTGGGTTGAATGAATGTGCTTGAAATAAACTAGATGAATGTTAGGAATTGTGTACAGGAAATGGAGCTAAAAATGGCCCGAGGTTTGGCCTGAGAATCGACCAGAAACAAAGGATACTTTGCTGAAATTTTCCGCCGACGAGTCGACCCAGTGGCTCGTTGAACCTAACTCAGTGAGTCAGATGAGTAAGCCCTGATTAAGGCGAACTGACTGAAGCTGACTCTCTCTTCTTTGACCCAGTTGACCGTCAAAGACCGTTAATTTGAACAGAATCGTGATGGAATATTCTGTCGACGGAGAAGAACTTCCAGGTTGCCGGCGACGGTTTTTCAGGCGTATTTCCGGTGATCTCGAGGACTTTTCAGGCAACCCAAATTTACAGATTTTTGTGTGGATTCTTCTCATTGGTGCGAATCTCTTAGATTTGGAAGTTGGATGGAAACTTGGAAGATTTGAAGAATTGGGCTTGGATTTGGAAAGAGAAGATGGAAGATTTGAGAAAGACTTGGATTTGGAAGTAGAGTTACAAAGGGAAAGGGATTTTATTCCTAAGAAGAGTTGAAGAAAATTGAAGCCTATAAATAGAGAAGTTCTCTATAAACTTACACACCTCTGCACATACAACACTTGTGTTTTTGGTTGCTTTCAAAATTCTTCTTTTAATTATTTGTGTGAACTTTAAAAATTCTCCCTCTAATTATTTGTGTGAATTTCAAAAACATGAGTAGCTAACTTTCTTATTGATTGAGGATGAATTCCTAGTTCTTAACATGATTTGAGTTTTTGTTTTAAAATCTACCTTGAAGTTTTTCACATGATTATCGTTTGTTTTTACTAATAGGAATATTTATACATTCATGGTTGATTGATAGATTGTTTAGAGTGCACGCTAAATTGATTTGTTAATTTAATCTAAAGCTAGTGAATGTTAGGGGATAAGTAATCGTTTCTTGACTCTTTACACAAGTAACAAACACAAGACCTTGTGGAGGGATTCCGTGGAGCAATTGTGTGTGAAAACAACGCTAGAAAGTGTACCAAGCGAACCGAGTTTAACTACTAGTACTAAACCTAAATTTATAAATCTTAATGCGTTCGAGGAATTACATCTTGTAAGCGAACCTCAAGGTGGTTCTTTTGAATAGAATCTGATAACTAAGCGGACCTGTTACTCAGTGAAATAAGGAGCTTTGGGGTTGGCTAAGCGAACCTGCTATCCTACTGTTGGTGATAATCTTTGACTAATAACATGTGGATGAAAAACATAACTTGAATCATTGTTTTGCAACGAAGAGGGAATCCTTGATCTTGTCTCTCTTGTTGATTTCAACTTTATCTTTTTAATTGCTTTGTTTATTTTCTTTTGCTTTATAAAACAAACCCCCCCTTGTGACAATTAAACAACTAAAACTCTTGCTCCTCGTGGGAACGAACTTGACTGCACTATATTACTTGTTAATTAGATGGAAAAATATTAATTAATTTGCTGTGGTTACGACACGCATCAATAACATAACAAAACAAAACAGAATTAACAATAACCGAGGATTAATCGAAGAAAGCACGGAATGCAAATCCCAAACTTAAAGTAAAAACTTAGAATAACATAACATCCCACATAATTAAAGTATCTACAAACAACCAAACATATAAATTGTCCAAAGGGAAAATGGTGCACAAAGTAAATAAAAGGGGACACAGAAATGGAAACAAAGGTGCACCAGGAGGACTGGAACATGGACCATGGTGGCTCTCTAAAAGAGTCACGGAAATAACCGCAAGTGCACGGTGTCGGAAAGTAGTGTGGTGCAAATACGGGTCGATCCGCAGGGACAAGGTGGGCAAATTTGCTATTTTTTTCTTAATCTTGCTAGCTAACTGGGCTTTGTTGGGTTTGTAAGTAGCAGTGGTCTTAATGGACATAAAAATAATGAGCTGTGGGATCTTGGACAATGGATGAGATGATTTGTGGGTTATGGACTGAGGTTGTGAAAGTGAACAGTGGGCTGTGAGAGTTGTTTGTGGTGTTTTGAGCACTACTAAACAGTGAGTGAAGGAGCAACATAAGTTAAGGAAACAACAAAATGGAGTGAATTGATCATGAAAACAGTAAAGAAGTAAAGAAGCAAAGATAGTAAACAAAAAAAATACAACAAAAGAAACAATGGACAGTTGTGGATGAGTGACAGAAACTAAGGCTTCAATTCCACCACCTAGATGCATCTAATTCCCTAGTTTGATAAACTTATCCTCTTTTTCATCAAATGGCTATAGAGGTTCTAGCCTCAAACCACTTTGAATGTGTGAAACAATCACTAACCACTGTGATGACTCAATTTCAGCTAACATGTCAATTCCCTAGCATTACTTGTCTGTCTAAAGCACAAGTAATCACAGATTGAGCTATAACAGTTTACACAGAGCTTTGAATTTTGACAAAGAGTTAACCAAACTACCTAGGATGCTTGACATACAAGGTGAAAGCAAATTGGCAAAATTCAGAAATTAAGGCATGCTTATCATTAAACTTTCATTGAGGAGAAGTAAACACACAAG